>NW_008333881.1:69281-97204 GCF_000622305.1 Nannospalax galili
TAAAAGTCCTATTCCTTTATGCCCTAAATCCTTACAACTGAAAATCTTCCTAGACTGGTCAGTCTCAGCACCCTCATCACTGACTCAGTCATCCTTCCCTCACATCACTAGGCACTCCTGAACACATCTTACTTCACAGTGACTGGATAAACTAAGTCACCTTAAAACTAGCCAAAAATTCAGGGGATCTCTTATACATTTTTCACAATTCTAAATCATGTCTCTAAATCCTTACAACTGAAAATCTTCCTAGACTGGTCAGTCTCAGCACCCTCATCACTGACTCAGTCATCCTTCCCTCACATCACTAGGCACTCCTGAACACATCTTACTTCACAGTGACTGGATAAACTAAGTCACCTTAAAACTAGCCAAAAATTCAGGGGATCTCTTATACATTTTTCACAATTCTAAATCATGTCTCAATCTGTATCTAACAGCAATTTTCTTCAAAAGACCCTCTTTGCTTGATTACTAGTGTCAAGTCATCCCTCCGCCCCTCACTATTAAGTACCAGGTGGCAGCAAAAGTCTCTCCATGAGGTTTACACACCTGGAGTGAAGATAATGTCCACCGTGTTTCTTACCTCAGTCATTTCAATTCACTACAGACCAAATTGCATTTCGTTACCCTAAAAAACAAACAAAAAAGCAAAACAAAAAATTTAAAAATATCCCAGTATCCTCAATGATCCTACATAGGCAAGGTCTTTGCTGTCTTTTTCTAATGTTGCTTTATTCTCTGTTGGCGTCAATTAGTTATGGCAAAGTAATCTTGCATGTCAGCTAATTAACATTAATAGAGTATTTCATATGTCTACTATCTAGGAAATACTTTTTTCCTAAAAAACACCTCGCATCCACTATACTACTGATTTTAAGAAGGGAGGGGTGATGGTGAAGACAAAGAATCATAGTGCTTCAGAGGGCTTAGGACTCTAATCCAGCCCATCATTTTACAGACCATGAAAATGAGGACTGGAGTGGTATGCTATCTTTCCCTAACGTCACGGAGATAGAACATGCCATTTTTGAAGCAAGGATCTTGGCCTTCAATCCCTGTTCAAAATCAATTTTGTTTCACTACACCTCCCAACTGTACTAAAACCTAGATTTCCCTTTGCTATGTACTAGTGTCTGTTTTTGTTTTTGTTTTTTTGTTGGGGGGGGGGCAGGGCCTCCCTGTAGCCCCAGCTGGTCTGGAACTCACTATGTGGAACAGGCTGACCTCAAACTCTCAGAGATCTACCCGCTTCCCAAGTGCTGTGATTAAAGGCCTCCACCTCACCTGGCACACCACTGACTCTTTGACTTAAGATAAAACATGTACCTTAGACACATAGCCATTTAAACACATACAGTGTTATGAGAATTCCTTCCCTGGGGAAACATAAACACTGTCTACCTTATAAGGCTCCAACAACAAACCAAACCAAAGAACAGCTCCACCAAAGTTTACCCTGGGGAACTAATGGGTTTACTGGGCTTACTTCCAGAGCAGAGGTGAGGGGTTATTTACAGAAGCCTGGGAAAGTCCTCACTAGGCACAAATGACAGCCTCCCCATAGCTATACATGTAGAATGATCCCTTCGCAGCCTACGTACTTTAGTACCTTCCTAGACCAAGAGGCTGCATGCAGTTTGAGCTGAATTGCATACAAATGGCCAAGGAGGTGCAGGAGGGAAAGGCCTGAATCTCAGGTGATGATCCAATGATCCTCCCCCATTCTTTCTATGAAAGAATGGCAACAGGCCTGACTTGGGGGTTGAAGTGAGGGGTGTCTCTTTCAAGAAGTCACAGCTGATCTGATAAAAATGATGGCTGTTATGCTCAGAGGATAGCACTCTTCAACACACACACACACACACACACACACAATCAACATCCTTCTCCCAAAGACAAGAGAATAGCAACATCACAAAAGAGGGGATGGAGAGAGGGATAGTCTACTGGTCATCTAAAATAGTAATTCTCAGAATAAATGTTAAAAATACAAGCATAGATATTTGTCAATCTATAACTACAAAGCATATAGCTTCCATATCCCAATTTCTCCCACCTCCATAAAACCACAGATTTACAGAAACATTGTTGTATCTTTCAATTGTGCTGACAGAGTAGGATGTGTTTAATTCAACTCTTTGATAGACGAGAAACTCCTTGCTTACAAGCAAGGATGAGATTTGCGGGAGATGAACTATCAAGTAAACGGCAGCACTAGGACAAAAATCATGGTCCCCTATTTTTTCTTTTCTTTTCTTTTTTTTTCTTCACTTTTTACAGCGGATTAAGTTATAAAGTTTTCTGGGGCCCAGGAATTTCTGCAAGTGCCTCAACTGCCCTTGGCCACCTCGGAACCTGGAAGGAAATCTGTGGACACCTCTTCTTCGGCAACTCCTGGCTACACAGGGTACAAAAAGGACACGCTTTTCTGGTTTAAAAATCCGTGAAAGGGGAAATGAGAGTATAATGTATATGATATTCGGGTGAGAGGGGGCCTCTGAGGAAGCCAACACATTCATTTAACAAATAAGTAAATAAGGCACAGAGAGGGTAATGGTCCTGGACAAGGTCACACAGAGTCGATGCCACAGGTTAAAAGTGGAACTGAGAGCTCCTTATCCCCAGAAGTGGCAGCCTCTCAAAGATGTATTGACCACCGAGTCATTTCTCGGATGGACAAGCCTTCCTCAATTTACCGGGCTAAACATTAGTATTAGAATGGTGGAATAAGTGAGGCCCACAGCGTGTGTTGGGGGAGGTCCCCAAAATCCGGGCCAAACCTCCCATTTCGCTGACGAAACCGAGATCCCGAGAAGGCTCTGCATGCCGGAATCTTGGGCTGGGTGCACAACCAAGGCCTGGAAGGCCAGAACTACTTATCCAGAGGCTCCTTTCCTGGGAGCTGCAGGCCCAAGGGGCCAGGAACCCGAGAGCGAGAGTCCGGCCAGAGCCCTCCATCCGCCCCCGACCGCGCACCTCTAGCTTCCCAGCCGCCTCCCTGGGCCGCGCCTCACCTACGCCGGCCCTCCGCCTGTTATTGTGGTTCAGAGGAACAGAGAAACACGACAGACTCTTCCCGCGGCCCCCACCGCCACAGCACTTCCGCTTCCGCCGCCGCTCGGGCATTCCGAAGTGTTGTCATCCGGGGCTGGGCCTGGATCTGCCCCACCGCGTCCATATTGAGCGTGGCAACGTGGTGGCGAAGCAGCCATGTTAAGCGTGGCCTTTCTGACACGCATCCTTCTTCCGGTAACGTGAGCATGCCAGGCCGGAAGCGCCGAGACTCGGGAGCCCTGGAACCAGGGTTTGGCGGCCCGTCAGTGGGACTGATGCTGAGCTATCTGGAGTAAGCCTTGGGCTCCTGTCTTTGTTATTTGTCAAATGAATAGGTGAAAATAAAGCCACCCCCATCCCGCAAAACAATTCGACTGAAGCGAGAACGCTTTCGTTTTTCGGGGTGGGGGGCGCTGTAGAAGGAGAGGACGCAGTTAGAAATACTAAAATCATTACGTGATTTGGAAACATTGTCTTTGCGTGTATGTAGTTTATAGTATCTTACATTCCATGGTTTTCACACCAGTGCCTCATTAATTTCTGAGCCTTTGATTTATGGCATATGAGCCAGGGATCAGGTTGATCATTTCTTGTTTTCTAAATTCTCTTCAGAAAAGATAACTGTGACGGCAGAAAACGAATAAAATCCAGATTTTAGCTCTGAAGTCCCATGTTAATGCCCTTACATGTATGTAACGAATGTGGGCTACAGCACTCAATTCTCAGTAGGCACCTCTCGGGGCAGGCAGAGTGTATGTGCCTAGAAGCATTCAGGCCTCCATTTGACAAAATACAGGGATGCTACGCTTTTGGAGAAGGAAATATGGCTCATGGGAGCACCATGTTCTCTTTATTCTTTTTTATACCAGACCTTCTGGTTTTCAGCTGCTTTCTCAGTGAAGTTTGGCACCCTGAGCTTTAGCTTTTCTTTAGTACTCAGTTCTAGCTACAGAGTTCTATGTGCCAACTATGTATCTTGAGTTAGAGGCCTGGAAGAAAAGCCAAATAAATCTTAATCATAACGTTCATATTGCATAGCTCCTGTGAGTGAATATAAAGTTGTATTCTCATGTTATTGTTTCTGTCAATATTATATTTAGACCAATAACTAAGAGTAACTTTTTTTTTCTGTTTCCTAGGTTGTTTTGAAGAATGAATAGGAATACCTATCTAGTACTGAGCCTGGCATAATACATAAGACAAAGTTTATTTTACCAGAGGTGAATCTTTTCAATTTGATATATTCTTTCATTTGATGGACATTTTTTACACAGAAATACAGCTCACCTTTCAAAAGGAATAAATGATAGTTTGTTCTGGAAGCACATATAAGTGATTATGGTCTAGGAACACAGACTCAGGTTACACCCAAAACTATATTCCAATGTGCAGCAGTTATGAGAAGTTTTTAGAGTAACAGAAAAAGAAAATCATAGATCACTTTTAAAAGATACTGGTAGGAGTATCAGGTATGTGGGTTATAATAGATGGAAATCCCTGTTATAAAACTCAGGAATTATTTTTTCCTGTCACTGCTTCAAGCTCTGTTCCTTAATCTTTAGAAGAATGAAAACTAATATGTTAGACTGTAGATTGAAATGCCTAAAGGCTTATGTTCGTCATTCAGCCAATGTTTACTAAAAGTCTAAATATAAAACCTGGGAATTTAACATGCACGAGGGATACAGAAATGACTGGGAACTAACCTCTGTTCTCAACCAGGTGTGGAGACACTATTTACAAAGATACTTAGTGAAATTCAGAAGTCCTGGCACACAATTGCCAAGATGTCCAGGCAGCACAGAGAAGGAACACTAAGTACAGGCTCTGAACAGCTACATCTGTCATAGTTTCAAGGACTTTCATTAACTTGCTCTTTTCATCCAAAGTTGTTGTGGAACGCTCTTCCCTGGGCATGACATAGCCATTGCCCTCTTGAACTCTCAGTGGCTGTAATTACCAACAGGAGACTTACGCAAGATTGGGTCCATTAATGTTCCATCATGGAGTGGGAAGGCGTTTATTATTACCCCTGAGACTATATAGGCAGTTATCCATTATCCATTTCTATGGGACAGGGGTTCACAAGACTACATCCCACTACAAAGATTTATAAACAACAGTTGCAGAGAGAGAAGGGAAAGGGGAGAAGGGGAAGAGAGAGAGAGAGAGAGAGAGAGAGAGAGAGAGAGAGAGACTGAGATTTTCTTCAATGCTGTATCTGCTCATAAATTGTCCACAACCCTGTAATAAAACTTTACCTATGCTCCTATAACTAACCCTAATTAAATGCCTTGGTTTCCCAAGCTAGACTTGAGTGATCCATCATTGGGTTTGTCTCTTTAGGAAACATCTACATTATGCCCCAAATGTGGGGCGTGACAAAACCAAGGCTGAGTCTGGGGGGAGCACTTGCATTGCCTCTGCTGTGGGTGATGAGTCCACAGGGGCAATCCTGATGTGGCCGTCCTTCCCTATGTGGTATGGAATGGCAGGTCTCCTTGCTGTGCTAGCAGTTGCATTGTCCATGCTGTGGTGAAAAGATATGCATCTAAGTCTGCCCCATCTAATGCTGGAGTGTCTGTTGGAATATTCCAAGATAGCTTAGCTGTCTTCCTCTATAACATGATATGGAGTGTCCCACACCTCCCTGATAAATAGGGTTCACAACATGATTATGGAGACACCACCCCAAATGGCCGAGGGGGTAGAGAACATATTACAGTAGCACATGTGGGATAGCATCACAAGCAGGCTGTAGGATCAGAATCAATTGCCCTTGCTCTGGCAATAAGACATGCAACAGAGATTATGCTGTCTTTCCAGAAAGGATTTGCTTGGGTAAGGGATGAATTTAAAAAAAAAAAAAAAAAAAAAAAACATGAAGATACTATCTTCTGCACTAGCTTCTGAATTGATGGGAAAAGTGATGTTGTATAGCACTATCCTAGCAAATGTTAGTCACAGCCAGTTTTGTTGACTGTTGATATTCCTGCATAGAAAGGGGTTGATTGGGGCAGGTCTTTGGAGCACCACCCCGAGGATAACCAGCCACTCCTGCTAGATATTTGTATGCAATTCTGTCCTACTTGCTTGTGGCCTGGGGTCTCAGAGAGGTGCTAGAGTTATAGACTGGGAAGATTCCAGAAAGAATGCTCTTGACATTTCCAATGCTTTAGGGTCATCCACAGTCCAGCCTCCAAATTCTCACCCATGCTCTGTATACATTGATTTCTCAGAGTGAGTTGTGGTGGAATCAAACTTAGTTTTTCCCTAAGGACCTTATGAACATGGGAAAGACGTTGTTTAATCCTCCCCAGGTATCCTATTTTGCTTTCTGTTGTTGTGATAAAACACTCTTGTTTTTGTCTAAGAGTCTTGATTGGGATTGTTTTCTCCACCAATTAAAGAAAAAGAAGGAAGAATCTCAGATACAGCGGGCAACAAATTGTTTTGAAGGTGAAGAAATACACACGCACACATGCAGACTCACGCAGAGACAGATTCCCCACGAGAGAGCAAGGGATTTGGAACCCAAAATCTGAGCCTCCCTGCCAGTCTTTAAAATGTTTTGGTGGTATAGGACAGGTCTCTCTCCCTTTATTTCAGATTGGTCACTTTAAAAAAGAAAACAAATGTGGAAAGATTGGTGTCAAACTAGAGTTTCTTTAAAAAAAAATACAGAAAGTCAAATTGTATGTCTTTGTTTCTATGCCTGTTGCTGTGATAATATACTGGGACAAGGGCAAGTGAGATGATTCAGTGGGTAAAGGCACTTGCTACCATGCCCCATGGTCCCTCGGACCCACAGGGTGGAAGGAGTTACCTACCACAACTAGATGATTTTGACCTTATTGCCAAAGACATTGCACACTTTTGTTATAGGACAATAAGAACTGAAGCTGAGACTGTGTTGAGAGCTTCCTCCCAGTTGACTAGTGATGACAGACATTATGCCAGGAGAGAATTGTCATAAAAATTCCTATTCGTCTTGTGTGCTACACTGTCAGCATACCAGGAAAGATTTGCTCATGGCCACAATAGTGGCAGGACTCAGGATACAAACTACTCTTTTCTGACTGAATTTAAGGCCAGCTCCACTGGAGAGAGTTCATATTTGGTACTTTAAGCTCAATCAAAAGCCAAAGGTGGGGGATGTCATGGGCTCAAGTGTAGAAGCTACTGCTATTGTTTGATAAATAGGTATTATATGCCTGATAAATTATGCTATAAACGTTTATGTTTATGCCCATAGACTATTTCAGTTATTGTCTTTGTTAAGCAAACTTCCCTTCTGCAGTGGTATCAATTACTGCAAAGGCTCATATACTCATATTGAGTATAAGTGACTGTTGAATGCTCAGCCCTAATTTGAATATTTATATTACCTCCTCAAATGCTCAGGGAACATCCCAGTAGAGGGGTTAGAAAGAATCTAAGAGCCAGTGGAAAGAGTGAACTGTTGTGGAACACTGTCCTCTGGGCACGACATGACTCTTGCTTTCTTGAACTTTCAGCATCAGTAATGATCCAGACAAGACCTGGTCAAGATTGTACTTATTAATATTCTATTTTGAAGTCAGGAGGGCCTCATGAGACCCCACCCATGGATATATAGGCAGTTAAATGTTGGTGGGGACAGAGGCTCACAAGACTTTGTCCTTTCCTGAATATTTGTGGGTAAGTTAACAGTTGGGGGCTGAGGACCTTTTCTCCAGTAGTATATCTGTTTATAAGTTACCCATACACCTGTAAGTAACACTGATTAAACACATTGGTCCATCAAGCCTAGACTTGAATGGAATCTCTACTTTGATCTCTTGCTCATTTCCTATCTGGGGTGAATAAATATCTGTTCCTTTCCCCAGGAAAAGTTCACAAAACAAATGTGTTTCAGGATTAGTACTTCTCGCTGCTGTCTTCCTGTCTTACTATTCTGGCTCTGGCCCCTCTGCCACAAGTACTTTTTATTACTTTAAGTTTTGCTTTTGCTTTCTCATTCTTTTCAATTATGATGTCACTCTGCCAGTCATTTAAAAATAAACCATTATATTTAATATTTAGAAATACTGAGATGTAGCAGTGGCTATATTTTATAGGTCAAACAAACTTTGTTTTAGAGAGGTTTTTACAAGGTTTTCACATCCAATAAACTGCAAGGAACACTGTGAAACCTGTGGTATCTGCTTTTTAAAGACAATGATCCTAATTACTAAGTTATTTGCTCTTGTAATTTTTTTCATCCAAATGATAGTTTCATGACTGTCCTAGTTTCATTTTTGTTGCTCTGATAAAATACCCTTGCAAAAAGTAATACAGGGAGGAATGGGTTCATTCAGCTTACAATTCCAGGTTACAGTCCATTATTTTGGAGAAGTCTTGACAGGGTTTAAGCAGCTAGTTATATCACATTAAGAGCAGAGAAGAGCAAATGTACCCATGCCACCTGCTTGCTCATTCATCTAGCTTTCATCGCCTTTCTGTACTCCAAGCCTGCCATAGGGAATAGTGCTGCCCACAGTGGGCTAAATCAATAAAAATTAAGGTAAAGTTTGGGGAATTTTTCCTAGGGAGAGGAACAAACATTTATTCACCCCAGATAGGGGACCAACAATAAACCAAAGACATGCCCATGGGCCAGCCTGAAATACATAATTCCTCAGTGGAGATCTCTTTCCAGGCTGTTCTAGGATGTGCCAAGTTGAGAGTTAAAATGAATCAATACAACTACCTAAAGAACAATATGAATTGAGTCAATCCTATGCTGAAGACCTTGGCAATAATTGTCCTAATAGAGGTAAAAGAGACATCTCATTTTATTTTTGATTTTAATTTATATGATGTTTTGTGATTTCTAACAACTTTTCAAATATCAATTAGCCACTTCTTTGAGGAAATGTATATTAAGCTCCTTTGTCTATTTTTGATAAGGTTTTATTTTTGCTATTGACTTCGAGAGGTTATTTAAGATTTTTGGACACTTCTTTAGAAAACAAAGGCAAGTGTTGACAAAGATGCAAAAAAGAGGAGTCCTTGTATGCTCTTAGTGGGAACATAAATTTGTGCATGTACTGTGGAACACTATAGGGAAGTTACTATAAAAATTAGAAGTAGAAGTACCATATAATATTTAAATAAGTATACCTTTGGGTTTATCTATGGGAGTATTTCCGAAGAGGTTTTAACTGAGGAGGGAAAGCCTATCCTGAATGTGGGTGGCACCATTCCATGGGCTAGGATCTCAGATTGAACACAAAGGAAGAAAGAAAAAGCTAGTTGGACACTCACAATTCCCTTTCTCTTCTTTCTGGGACAAAAGTCATCAATTATGGACCACTGTTAGCTGTCATGAGAGTGCTGGGAATCAAACTCAGGTCTTCTGCAAGAACAGCCAGTGCTCTTATCTGCTGAGCCATCTCTCCAGCCCTGAGAAGCATCGTTTTAAAGCATCCATTGCTTTCTTGACTTGTCTTCTCATAGTAACACTCCAAAATTCCTTTAGAGAACATTTCTTTATCCTCTTCTTGTTCATATGGTAGAGTTGACCCACCCTTATATTGCCTTCAGAGTTTCATAGTTCAGTTCATTTTAATTAGGAGTTAAGTGTGCTTGTAGCTATAATGACTGGCTCAGCAATGATATTCTTGTCCCAACTGTTATAATAAGACTAAAACACGTTGTTAGAAGTTTTGGAAAAGGAAAGCTTCCTTCTGAGGAAGATGGAGGTGGGATGGGGTGAAGGGAGCCTCTGTGAGAACGAAGACAGTGACAGAGCATGAATGTACCCAGGAGATGGAGAGATATTTCTGGCAAAGTACATGGAGATTTTTCATCCAGCCATGTCTGAATTCAAACATTCTTTTGAACTTTGCAGGTAGCCGTAGAATCCTGTCTCCGCACCTCCCTGCAGTTCCACCCCCATGCACCTCATATTTTTTCCTTCAGTCACTTTCAGGATTTTTTGTTTGTTTGTTTTGTTTTGTTTTTAATGAGGGAGTCTACCGTATTGAAGATTACAGGCAGAGAAAGGTATTGTACTGCCAAATAAATTCACTGTGCCAAATAAATTGTGTCTTTTTCCCACTAGGGGGTGTACTTTATTCAGTGAACTAGGAGCAAACAGTGACAGCAAATGCTCTTACACACTTACTGACAAAACCACTTGTTGAGTGCACAATGAAACCCATCATTTTGTATGTTAACTGTTGGAGACCTCTGTTATGCAAAGTAGAAGTCCCTTCACGACCGGACAGCTCATGCAGCTCGGGATCATGTGCTGAGGGCTCCTTTCATAGCAGGGTGCCTTCTTGGCATCTTTCCTGACTCTCCTTTTGAAGTGCCCACCACAAATGCCATAACATAAACATGGCCTTTGGCTCTGAAAGGTACCATGCCTTCCTGTAATTTTTCCAGGCAGTCAACAGTCTAGCAGTGTGGCAGAAATCCACTTCCATATGTAAATAGAATGCCTCACAAAGCATCTAACAGCCAAAGCTTTTACCACTACCCCCATGGTATAAGTATCCTAGTCTCTTAATAGACAGAGAGCTGGGTCGCAGAGCTGCTGAATTACTGAGAGCAGAGACACTTAATAAAGCTGTAACACAGACTAAGCCGAGTCTTGAGTGGCTTTCGCTGTCCTCGTACTCTTCCCGTGGGGTTCAGTGACCAGTGGACCTCGCATCCTGAGGAAAAGTACAGGGGTGAAATAGGGACAGGATTCAGCTGGACAATGCTCCAGTAGCAGAGAAGCTGTCAGCACCGGAGCGGCGGACAGCGACCTATCTGCTGCCCCTCCCAGAGACGCCTGTGGCCAGAGCCATGCCGCTGACTCGCCAGGTGTGGCGGGGACCCCGAGATCCAGGGGCCCAGAGCGACCCCGAGATACCCGCACACCCCACGCCTGAGGCCCATAGAGACACAGAGAAGCCCGCGGGGCCAGACCTGCCTTCCTCCAGACGCACAGCGGGGGAGCCTGCGGACCCGCCTTGCCATTCCAGGAGTGCGCCCAGAGAGCGTGCACGCACCATAGTTAACTTAAAATGTTACTTTAAAAAGACATCTGTGGGAAAGGTAGAAACTGTCAGTGACAGAGCTCACAACCCAGAGAGCCATGTCTTAGGACTATATATATGTGGCTTGAAGTATAAGAAAAGGAATAGCATTGATGTGCTGCTAGGTGGAATCATGAAGACCGTTACACTTACTCAGTTTTAAAGAGGAAAAGGTAAGGGCAGAGATGGCAAATTGGGTTTCTCTTCCCTGCCAAATCAAGTGGCAAAGCATGCCTGGATTTCTCTGTTGAGAGAGGTTTTGAGGCCACACTCAGTTCAGTAATGTGCTGTCATTGATTACTGGCATCGTGTGTGGGCATAAGAAGCAGGAGGGATGGATATAATAGACACGTGCCATCTGGGGCATGAGATGATTCTCATAGGAACACTGTTGGCATTGTGAAGGGTCAGTTCTTTTCCAGGCATGGCTGTCCACTACACTGCAGGGCTGCCCACTACACTAAATGCCAGTAGTATCACTCTTGACATTGGGACAAGTAAAAATCCAGTGTGGTCTACATACTGAGTTCCAGGACATCTGGGGCTACAGGGAGACCCTGTCTCAAAAAGACCAAAAAACAAAAATGACCTTTGTATACTTTAAGTGTCCCTCATGAGTAGAGTACTTCACTTGAACATCTTTAGCCTAGACAGAGGATGACTTGACTTGGATTCATGTGAGAGGAATTTACCACAACCTCTTTAACTCTTCCGGAACACAGACAAAAATGAGGAATTTATTTCTATATCTGAGACTAGACTGAGCTTTCCAGTCAAGAGATAGGTACTGAGAATGAAAGTGATTACTGTGACATTCCTAGCTGAGAGAAAGGGAAGCGGAAACCTCTGCTGTAGGGAAAAGGGTGTCCTGGTAAACATCAGTGCCACTTGGGGACCCTCACCCAAACCTAGACCTCTAGTGTCACAAACATTTTGGTCAGGATGCTGTCTTGTCTTTGTGTAGCAGTTCTCAGCTGCTCACTCTGCTGTACCAATGAGTCTACTGAATAAGACTGGCCGTCATACAGTATTTTATGAACAAAGTAGAATATGAGTTAATACATGAGCAATAATAAACCATGCCCTATCCATCAAAGTTGAAGAGAACCCCTTTCAAAGTCTCCCTGTCCCTGTAGATGATGCTGGAGAGAAAAGTAAGAAAAAGCTCCTCTTGAGCAGGGTTGATATATTGCTACCTTTAAGTGCTTCATTTGTTCTGTTCCCATTCAAAGACCCTCAGGAACATACCAACAGTTAAATCAACAAGTTGATTTGTTATTCATCACAACTCTGGAGAATGCATATCTTGGATAACAATAGAACATGCTGATAGGAAGGCATTAAAAAGGATCTCTGGTAGGAATTGGTCGTGTCAGGTTCATTTTGAGGAAGTTTTAAAGAAGAGAGGCTTTTCTTCGGATAAGATGCTTTCATAAAATGGACAGAATCTTGCAATTGGGTATCTTCAGAAGCCTTAATTAGAGGGAAGGAAGGTGAGCCTAAGATCAAAGTCATAATTGGTGAACAAGCAACAGTCATGTTTATTTGTCTTATTATGGGGCCGTGTCTGATATTATGTGGCTTGGATAATGTGTATGCTTTGCCTGTGTCCAGACATGATTAAAGAGTTATGCTGCCTTTGTTACAATTCATTATAGTCACAGAATGGCTTTGTCAGATGTAAAAGCTCTAGGCCATTTGTAAGTAGTAGGCTAAACTTTGTCAGCTTCATGTGTTGCTTTTCTTTCTCTCATATTATGAAATTGGTAAATAATGATGTGTTTTCTTGGTTCCTCTGTGACTTATAGGCTGTACAAGTACATAAATTTGTTTTGGTTACTACGGAAGACCACACATCTGGCCGAGTTACTGAATAAATGATTGAACTGTCTGATTAACTCTTTGAACAGAGTTTTTCATTCAACTATCTATGAATTTTGTATTTTTAGATTTCCATAAGCCTCATTAAATGCATCTTAAGCGAAAGTGGAGATTTCCATAATATAACATTTATTGATTTTTAAACAAAGTAGTTATAATGGATTTTGCTTTATGAAGAACAGATGGCTCTTGATTAAAATGATTTCACTCATGATGAATGAAGATTAATCACAATATATTTAAGAGTTGGACTTCAGACATTTGCCACTGTGTTGTATTTGAAGCGAGAGATTCAAAGCTCTAAGAAAAATGATATAAATATTTATATACCACTTGTATGAAATATAAAGTTTCTTCTTCCTAGTATAATTGTATTATAATAATTTCAAGGAAAAGGAAACTTGATTTGTAAATTCCTAACTTAACAAATAGTCCTTAGCTAGAGATTTGTCTCCCACTTCACTGAGGCTTTCTACCACCCCTTCCACTCTGGAGAGCCCTTTACTTTGTAAATGTGGTGAATAATTTATGAAGTATTCAACAAAGATATAAACTGTGCCCTGAGAGGAAGAGGGAGGGGGGAGCAGTCAGTTGCTGAAGTGCCCTAGGAAAAATGTTTCACTTTTCGGAATTATAAATGACCATATCTACAAAATGACCATAATTAGGTGAAGCTACTGAGAAAGATTCTCGGGGCTCATTCTGAAAATCTGCATGAACTATAAACAGGAAAGATATCTATTATGAGAAAAAAACAACATAGTGGTCAAGAACAAAATAAATAGAGTATGGAAAACATTAGTGAAAAATATCACAGACTAATAATAACAGACTAATAATAACTAATAATAATAAGAGACATTCAATTACTACATTTTATACTGTTACTATCAATGGGCTTTGCTTGCATGGTTCATGTAAAACTGGATCCTCTTTTTTGATAAAAGCTGAAAATAGTCACATAAAAGTCACTTGAAATGATGTGACTTTTATTTTCTGCATTACAAAATAAAGTTTTATTTTGCAACACTCAGTATCAAATTTTTATTCAGTGTAGACAAGTATTTTATCATTGAGATACACCTCCAGTCCAAGAAACTTTTTGTAAAATCCTAGATTTCTGACCAGGTACAAAATTCTAATTTTAAGGAAAGAAAATGAGAAACTATGTTTGTATATTTTGCAAGTCAAACATACAGATTTGTTTCTAAGTTTCTTTACTTAGGACTTACTGGATAGTCCTTAATCTTGCTAAGGTTCAGTTTCATATCTATAAAATGAGAGGTAATGAACATACCGACTCTGTAAAACTGGCACAGTGTCTGATATATAATAAACTCAAATTTACATTAGATATATTAATATGTTTTCAAAATATTATAATCATGCATCACTTTTAATATTTTTTCACGTAACAAATATATTTTCATGTCCTGTTACACTATATCAATCATATGATGGCTTCCTTTTTAACCTATGTCATAATTATTTTTAGAAAACTTGATTTTTAATATTTAGTGGGGTTTTTTTAAAAAAATCACATATGGCTATGTGGGGCTCTGGACATTCCTGGTTCTGGAACTCCCTCAGAAATGGCAACATGAGCAGAGTGGATTGCTCAGTAAGACAAGCAGTAGGGAAAAGGCACACTAAGCACATGGCAGCAGCACCATGGCAAAAGGAACAGATTTTGTTTGAGAAAACTGTACTTCTCTGTAGCGTTGTTGGGGTCTGAGAAGAGGCTAAGAACAAGAACCTCTTGGAAATGGACACCTTGTTAAAATCCTTGTCCATAAAATCAGTGGGCACTGGAAGCACTGATAGTCACAGAACACAGCTGCATTCACTAAATGTTTCCCAAAAAGTATTAATTCTAGTTATCCCAGAAATTACTGAAGCTGTCGGTTGTTAGAACATTTAATTTGTCCTGGTATTTTACTCTCAGAACTATGACATTAAACATCTATAAATTATTCCTTGAAAACATCTTTATTACCATTAGTTTTGTAAGCAAACAATCTAAAAGAGCAAAATGGAGGACCCGTTCTTCCTGATTCTAAACGTAAGAGTAAAAACTATGGTAATCAAGACAGTGCAGTACTGAAAGAAAAAGGGCACATATATTAATGGAATCGAGAGCTCAGAAATAGACTCATATTAATAGTCAAATGATTTCAACAAAAGTGCTAAGACAATTCAATTGGGAAAGAATAGTTTGTTCACTTCCGGTTGCTAGAACAACTAGGTGTTCACGTACAAAAGAATAGAGCCCTAATGCCATAGACAACACAAAACAAACCACAAAGAAGAATGAAGTTATGGCAGGAAAACATATGCAACTGTAGACAAATATTGCATGGGTTGTCTCTTTGGTGGCTCCTAGCATGTATATACATATATACAGCATGAAAGCAGAAGTAGAACGCCTAAGAGGACAAAGGGAATGATCAGGGGGCAGGACAAGAGAGGCTGCAAGGTGTACGATGAAGAGACTCGATATACAATATACACATGTGCAAAAGGTTTAAAATGTATTTTTAAAAAACCACAAACAAACAAAACCTCAAAATGCCTAGTATGTTCAAGACCTGGATCCAATCCTCAGCACTATAAACAGACAAACAAAATAAAAAATTCCAACACAATTCTTCACAGATACTGAAAACAATCTTAAGATTCAAAGGAAAACCAAAACAGTCTTCAACAACAAAAGAACTGCTGGAGGCCATCCCTGATTTTAAGCTATACTACAGAGCTATAGCAATAAAAAGAGCATGGTACAGGCATTAAAAACAGGCAGACTGATCAACAAAATAGTGTTAGGACCTAGATATAAACCCTGGATCCTGCAATCATCTGATCTTTGAAAAAGAGACCCAAAACACACATTGCAAAAAAGACAGCATGTTCAACAAATGGTACTAGTGAAACTGGATAGCTGCATTTAGAAGAATAAAACTAGATCTTTATATTTCACCCTGCATGAAACTCACTTCCAAATGGTTCAAGGACCTCGACATAAGACCTGATACCCTGTATTTGATAGAGGAGAAAGCAGGGCACACACTGAAAGTTATAGGCACAGAAAAGGACTTTTTGAACAGACCCTGATAGTGTAGGCATTAAGATAAACAATTGAAAAATGGGACCTCATGAAACTAGAAAACTCTATACAGCAAAGGACAACGTTATTCAAAACAGCCTACAGGATGAGAAAAAATTTAGGAGTTATACATCTGAAATCAAGAAAACAACTCAATTAAAAATTGGGGTAAGGAACTAAACATATTTCTCAAAAGATGAAAATGGCTGAGAAATGTTTTTTGAAATAATCAATATCCTTAGCCATCTGGGAAGTGTGAATCAAAAATACTTTGAGATTGCATCTTACCCCAGTCAGAATAAGATTAAAAAAGACAATAAATGCTCGTGTGGATGGGTGGAAGCAGGGAACTCTTGTTCACTTCTGATAGAAGTGAAAACTAGGGAAGACACTATGGAGATCAATGTTGATGTTCCCCCAAAGCTAGAAATAGATGTACCACACTGTCCGGCTATACTACTCTTGGACATACACTGAAAGAATGCTACATCCTAATATAAGGATACCTGCTCACCCATGTTCATTGCTCCTCTATTCACAATAACCAAGAAATAGAAACAAACCTGATGCCCATCAACTGAGGAATGAATAATGAAAATGTGGCACATTTACACAATGAAATTCTATTCAGCTAAGAAAAACAAAGTAGTATGAAATTTAAGTGTGAATAAATGAAGCTGGAAACAGTCATCCTGAATGAGGTAACCCAAGACCCAGAAAGACAAATGCCACGTTTTCTCACATATGTAGATGCTAGTTTGAATTGTTAGACATGTGGAATATATTTGGAAAAGCCATATAGGTCAGGAAACTTGTAAGAGGCTATGGGGGGTGCTTTCAGGGCAGGAGAGATAGAATGCAATAATATAAAGGTGGAACAGAAACTAATGTCACAGGAAGGGTTAAATGCAGTGGGGATGGGAAGGGAGAGTAGAGAAGGGAGTATGGGAAGAGACAAAACTAAAGGTCTTTTGAAAAAGCCATATATGAAACCTACTAATATAGAAGATTACATATATATGATTATATATCTATATATATTTACGGAGAGAGACAGAGAGATACTGGGAACGGCTGGTGGTAGGAATTTTTAATTGAAAGAAAAATTTTATAGTGATGATTTTAAAGTAATATTTTATCGATTCTTTGAGAATTTCACACAATGTATTTTGATCATATTCAAACCCACCTCCTCCAACTCCTCTCATATCCCCACCAGCACCCTATATCCTCTTCATGTCTTCTGTTATTTTTTTAAGGTCTATCAAGTCTAATCTGTGTTCTCCAAATGCTTTTGGGTGTGGGTCCATGCCCTGGAGCCTGGCCAACCTTCTCAGCATCACACCCTTAAAAAGCCTGAGTCTACCTCTCCTGACAGCTATCAATTGCCAATGTTTTTTCAAATAGGGCTAATTTTTCTACAATGTCAGCATTACTCTGAATTATGAAACCAGAAAAAGATCCAACACAAAAAGAAAATTGTAGGCTAATCTCTCTGATGAACATAGACACAAAAATTTTCCACAAAATATTTGCAAACTGAATTCAAGCACACATCAAAACGATCACCCACCATGATCAAGTTGGTTTCACCCAAGAGATGCAGGGATGGCTCAATATATGTATATTCATAAATGTAATCTATCAAATAAATAAACTCAAGGACAGAAACTACATGATCATCTCATAAGATGCAGAAAAGGCCTTTGACAAAATCAATATCATGTCATAATAAAACTTATGGAGATATAGGGGACATATCTTAACAATATCATGTCATGATAAAACTTATGGAGATATAGGGGACATATCTTAACATAGTAAGCCTGCAGCCAACATTATGCTAAATGGAGAAAAACTTGAAGCATTTCCACTAAAATCAGGAACAAGACAAGGATGTCCACTCTCTCCACTCTTGTTCAACGGAGTGCTTGTTGAAGTTTTACCTAGAGCAATAAGACAAGAGAAGGAGATAAAGGGATTTAATAGGAAAGGAAGAAGTCAAAGTGTCCCTATTTGCAGATATGATTCTATATATAAAAGACACTAAAGACTCCACTAGAATACTCCTAAAGTTGATAAACACATTCATCAAAGTAGTAGGATATAAAATTAAACACACATAAATCACAGCCTTCCTGAACACCAACAACAAACATACTGAGAAAGAAACCAGGGAAACAATCCCATTCACAGTAGCTTCAAAAAAAAAAAAATCTCCATGGGCTCCATGGGCTGGAGAGATGGCTCAGTGGTTAAGAGCACTGGCTACTCTTGCAGAGGACCTGGGTTTTGATTCCCAGCACCCACATGGTGACTAACAACTGTCCTTAACTCCAGTTCTAGGGATATCTGACGCCCTCCTCTGATCTCCATAGGCATTGCATGACACGGCTGCATGCAATATACTGTTTCTTACAGAAAGACTCATTGTATTTGCTAATAACACTTAGATGTTGGCACATGCATCTCTAATCTCTATGTATCTGATTATTACTAGTCATAGTCGGTTGCACTCAGATCCTTGGCACCTGTGTAAGGATATAAAGTCATCGGGTAGATTTCAATGATAATGTATATCACCTCTACTAATTAACATGAAGTAAATTTTTATGCTTCCTCCTCAAATATAACTCATTTTTTAATTTGTTGATTTTTTTGTGTATATCACACAGAACATCCTAAACCATCATATTGATCTATACACCCATTTCCCACATGGCACCCTCCCATACCCCCCCAGAGCCCTTATAATCTGTCATCCCTGCTACTGTCCACTGTGTTGTTATATTTGAGGAGGAAGCATAAAAATTTACTTCATGTTAATTAGTAAAGTATATTTTAAAATGAAAAGGAAATTTTTTTAAAGGTTAAAAACTCATTCATGCTGGCGTGGTGGCACATGCCTTTAATCCCAGCACTACTCAGGAGGCAGAGGCAGGCGGATCTCTGTGAGTTCAAGGCCAGTCTGGTCTACATAATGACATAATGAGTTCCAGGACACCTGGGGCTCAGAGAGACCCTGTCTCAAAAAGACCAAGAGAAAAAAAAACATTCAATTTTATGTCTTACAGGGTTTATACTGAGTTCAATGTTGTATAACTGTATTAATTCAACTGTGAACCTAAAAATTTTATAGCCGCTTTTGAAAGAGATATGTCTTTGCTCTGGAAATTGTTACTGAGTATGTTAAAGCTGTAATGAAATTCTTCTTCTTAAAAAAAAGTGTATATCTACTGCACTGCTTAATAAATTGTAGCCCTGCCATCAATTAAAAAAAAAATTCCTACCACATTGGGGAAAAAGTACAGGAAGTTTGCTGCTAGGAAGGTGAGGGTGGATCTGAGAGGAAATGGGGGAAAGAGGGATGAATAGATAAAATATATTGTGTGAAATTCTCAAAGAATTAATAAAAGTATTAGTTAAAAAATCAAAACTCTCAAATTTCTCCCCAAGACCTTAAAGGTACAACACTAAACATTTTCCTGCAATGTCTCATATGCTTAAATCTTTATAATCTTGGGTTAAATAATGATTTCTTAAGTATGATCCCAAAGTACAAGCAACAATAGATACACTGCACTTCATCAAAAAACAAAGCCTTCAGTACTTTAAAGGGCATGATAAATAAAGTAAAAAGAAAGTTCATAAAGTAGAGAAAATATTTGAAATTCAACATCTGATATGGAACTTGTATCCTAATAAAGGACTTGTAACTCCATAATAAAAATAGAAAGAATATAAGAAAATGAGAAATTAAGTTGTATAAGTATGTAAGTGGTTTTTAAGCCCACAAAACAATGCAAATCATTAGTCATTAGGAAACGGAAAATACAAATATGAGGTACCATTTATACTTGCAGTGTTACCATAAAAACAGATAATAGCAAGTGTTGATAAGGGTATAGAACAACTGAAACCCTCAAATATTGTGGTTTGTATTACAAAACATTGCATCTGATTTGAGAACAGTTTGATTGATACTCCTGAACATGCTATCATATGCTCCCAGCAACTCTACTCAGAGGTTTATACACAAGGAAAACTCAACAGTACATACTATCCACACAACCTTGTCTATGAAAGCCTTGGCAACATTATTCATATTGGCCCCAAATGACAACAATACAGTGTCCATTTGTGGATGAAGAAGTAAATACAATTGCCATATCTACACAATAGGCTGTTACTCAATCATAATAAGACACAAAGAATTAATATTTCTCACATCATAGATGATCTTGAAAATTTAGGCTGAGTGACAAAGTACCAGGAATTAAAGACCCCATATAATTTCATTTATAGCAATTGTCTTTAGTAGGAAAACCATAAAGGCAGAAAGTAGGCTAGTAGCTTCCAAGACTTGGAGGAGGGGGGCAATGGGCCTCTTTGTTATAAAAATTATCCTGAAAGCAAATAGTAGTACACTTTTCTTAAAAAAATGCAATTTACTATTTACCATGGTATTAAAATTAAAAACCCAATGATCAGTTCTTATCACTGAGAGGTTATTTTAATTTGGCTGAAACCTTGAGCTTCAGAAGTTAGACAGTAAATCTGAGCAAAGGATAAAAGTGGAGGGTCAGTAACACATTTGAAAAGAGAGCATTCATGTGTTCAGTTTCCCAAAAGGAATTCTTTATAAGTCATGGAATTATCATGACTGTAGTCTGAAAACCTAGGGGTGAAGCCTCGAAGTCATCCAAAAGATTCTGTTGTATGGATTGAGGAAAACTGTGTCTAAGTGGCCTGAATGAGTCCATAAACAGGGAAGGAGTGCTAGGGCAGTGAGTAAGAAGGCAACTTGACAGTAGGTGACCATTTTGCTTTTTCCATCACTGTTTGTTAAATGGCCATATCCCAGGAAAATCCTCAGTCCCAAGAAAATTGGCTCTCTAGTAAGTATCTCCCCTAGGCTGCAGACTGTTATTTACTGCTATGTGACAAGCATTATAAGCTTTCTTTATGAATTATCTTTTTCAACTAGCCTAGGTCATTTCTGAGGTAATTCTAAAGTTAAGATGTTCTAAATCACATAGTTTAAACTATGTGATTTATGTCTGTCAGATTAGAGATGTCAGTTTATATCTGTCAGATTGGAGATGTCAGTTTATGTCTGTCAGATTAGAGTCTTTACTTTTAGCCGCATATCCTGAGTACTGAAGCAAAATATCAAGTGATAACATTTTAAAAAATACTTGAAAGGATACTTTAAATTTCCAAGTGTATTTTATACCCATTATTGTGACCATTCTTGAGAAGCATCCAGTTTATTAATTTATTAAACATGTACCAATTAGTGGGTTAAGTGATGCTGGGACTGTACTAAATGCTACCAAGAAATGGATCTCTTCCTTCTCACTTCATGCAGCTTATGTGTGGGCAGCAGGTGAGAGAAAAACAGAAAATTAAAATATTTGGGGATCACGAGTATCACAAAGGAAAGAGAAGAGGATTTCGTATGGAAAACATCAGAGGTGAGTTTACTGTCACTTGGTGGCCAGGGAAGACTCCTTTGAGAAGATTTATTATTTTTCAAAAAAGGCAGGTTTCGATTGAGACCCACGTGGTGGAGCAGCAGCAGCGCTGTGAAAAGCCTGGGAAGACGTTCCTGTAGGGAGGACAACTTGCCCAAAGCGTCTGAGGCAGGAAAGGGCTTTACATATTTGAAAATAACAGGGAAGATGAGTCAGTGTAGTTGAAGCAAGTAAAGGAGGATTAGAATGTTAGTTTTGCAGGGAAGAGCTTTAGGCTTCGAGTATTTATGAGACTTCCCTAACTCTCTTAAGCACGAGGACAGGATTTAAGCCAAGGCCTTTGACTCTCAGTGCTGAGGTTTCTTGCCCTGGTCAAAGCTTGCAAAGGATGTTTCCTACAGTTCTGATTTTTGAACATTTTAGGAACAGAACTTTTTGCACAACCTCCTAGTGAAATTTCTGCTGAAAACATACACAGGCTTCTCTTGTGAGTATGGAGGTGGGCCTCGGTGTCCCATTTCTCCTCTCCCCTCCACTCCCCTCCAGTTCAGTCAGGTTAGTGGTAACTCCAACGGCGTATCAAGTTTTAGTTTATATAAGCATATCTTGGGGGAGTTCATATACATTTTCCAAAGTAGTAAATATCACTCAGCTGCTATGAGTCAGATACACATTAGACTCCAAAAGAGGTTCTGATTCAGGTGTCATGTTTCACTTACATTTTGACGAAACAGTACACGCAGGAATTGGGATATGTGACATTATTAGATGCGCACAATGGGCTGACTCTTATGGAGCATGTGTGTTTCTTCTGTGCAAACTTCTTTTGATAATAACTGCATGGAATGACCTAAAACAAAACTCACAGGTTAAGATTTTCTATCCTGCAAGGATCTATTATTGACTTCTAACAAAGTGTTTTGAGTATTTTCTTTTGTGCAAATAGAAAGAATAATAAATCATCTTCTTTTAAATCTCAAATGTCAAGACTATTATATATTATGATCAATTCTTCAGCACAGCCTGTGGAATTACCATTGTGTAAGGCAACTGAGGCCAGGCAGCTCAGATGCCTGGCTTCTGTTTGGTGAAGTAATTAGAATGGCTACCTTCTCTGTGTTGAAGGACTCTATGCTTCCTGCTCTTTCTGCAGTGATTCTGTTTCGTCAAAGCTGTACTCTAACTGTGGTGTCTGGAACAGGACACACTGTGTAATCCTACCATGACATTGGCTCCAGATCACTGTTCTGGAGATTACATTTCTGGAGTAGAAAGAAAGGAGTTCCCAGAGTTAAATCTTTCTAATATCTTCCATAGATATAATAGGAACAATGGGAGTATGCTATAGTTCCAAGGAAACTCTGCTTTCCAAAATAGGTGGCCCTGCTGTGCCAGTCCCCAAGTCAGATTAAATGTAAGGAGGCCAATGGAATTGGAGAGAGGAAATAAAACATTAGAGAAGAAACAATTAGGAACCTTAATTGGTATATAAGGGCATGAGAGAGCACAGAGAGCCAGAGATGAGTACTGGTTTCTCCAAGACTGATTTTGACAGAGATATGTAAATTGAATCATATGACACTGACTGCATAAAGCCTGAAAATGGCCATATGTTGACAGTTTCATATTGTTTAATAAGGTTGAATAACAGAAATTCCACAAGAGTGAGAAATTATTCTACAGCGGCAAACTTACCTTAAATGAAGTGTTGCTATTAGCACCTGAAATAAAACGTTAAGAATCCAATAAGACCATGAGGTGTTGAAATGCGTAGCTCACTAAGTAATCAATCACACAAATCCCTCATGAAATTCATAGAAAAGTGTCTCCTTCACACAAGGTTCTTCTTGAACATGTCTGATTCCCAAATTTGTCTCCTTCTTTTCTTGTCCAAGATCCTTAATGCCTGAACATTAACCTTAGTCCATTCCTAGGTTTATGCTGACCCTATACTGGAGGGACAAAACCCCAAGCTTCATTCATCATCAGTAATGCAGCAATACCACACACTGATGCAATCTACAGGCCTTGAATAGTTCTACTGTAGAGAAAGGTCCAATTCTTTACAGCCATACTGGCTGCATGCTGTCAGACCTTCTTACTGATTATTTGCCTGTCTTAATGGAGACTTTCTCTATATGTACTCTGCTCATTCATAAGGAAGCTGCTTCTCTCTTTTGCTGAACCTCTTTGTCAACATTTTTTATCCAAATTGCTAACAGCTTCTTTTACCTTCATATCTTACATTTTACTTCACAGCCTTGATTTCTTTCAAGCACTGCTTCTGCGCCTTTGTCTTCCCTTCACCAGTCCCACTAGTGCATCATTTAGGTGGTCGATTGTTTTATATCATCTGCTTCTATTGTTGGTATTTACAGGCTGAGCCTTCTAGAGATTTGGCATCTGATAGTACTTCAGCAGTAAGTTATATCAAAACTTGACTCTCCTTGTATAGAATGCTTTTGTGTCTACAACACACACACATACACACACACACACAATCCTAGTGTGTGCAAGAGTACAGGGTAAAGAATTAGGAAGAAGAGGGAAAGGTACAGCAAACAACTGATTATCAACACAGAAGGCCAAATTATCTGTCAGATTTTGGTTGAAACCTTAATAGATCATTGCCTAGAAACCTGCCTAAAATTGTCTGTGGCAGATTTCTTGGGATATCAAAACTTAGTTAATCACTCATATTTATTCTAGTTGAGGCACTAAATTCTTCATCTCTGAGAACAGACACAGATTTCCAAAAATTCGTACATCTAAATAACCATTATTATTGACTTGTTCCCTCCCCGGAAGATTAAATGTCATTCTTTCCCCCAAGTTCCTTTGACAAATCCTTACAGAAGAAATAGCCAGTAGTAGTCAAGAAAGCCAGGAAGAATGCTTTTGACTTCTCCATGTTAAACAATGTGATTTCTCCAGCAGAGAGTTCCCTAGCACATCACCTAAGGCCCAGTTCTGCTACTGAACCAATGGCATCAGCCCCACTGTGAGAACTTTACATTCTATTATGAGGTCACATTGCAAGTGATCATCTATTTCCTTGTGACATCAAAGGAAACGTCACTAGGTTATCAAACGAGAGAGAGAGAGAGAGAGAGAGAGAGAGAGAGAGAGAGAGAATAAACTTCAAGGAGAAAATTATTCTTAACAAGCACTTGTAGAATGACGCTTTGGTTCATTCCATGCTATTCAGTTGCACAAGAATACAGTCTGTTTTGTAACTACCAAGAGGAAATGAATGTGTAAAAAATTAGCTTAGAATGGATAATTCTGGGGATTCTTTTTTTTACCAGGGTTTATGCATTTGCCTTGTATTACCTCTTCTCTCAGTCTCAAGACTCTGACTCAGTATGTCCTAAACAAAATGAGCTAAGGGAACAGGGAACCCAAAGTTTTACACTCGAAGGCTAATAGTCTATATCCCTTCCCCCTTTATTCCCAAAGGGCAATTTGCATTTTATTAGCCCAGTGTTGTTATCATTTGTTATACCATATCCATTCATACCTCTCTAGACATATCTGTATTTAACATAAAGACATTTAAATGAACAGCTTTACATGGGCTCTCAAGGGCATTATACATTGTTTCTATTATAACATTTGACTTGTATGAAACCAGGAGCTTAGAGTTCATAAAAAAACAGTGATTCTTTACTGAAAGTTGCCATATGACAGATGCAATAAAGCTTAGTTCAGATACCATGATAAAAATGATATCATGAGAAAATAAGTCTTTAAAAAATAAGATCTGTTCTTAGGTTGTCTGGAAACATCATGTCCTTTGTGCTAGGGTCTGTTTGATAGATATGGCCTATCTTGGAATAGATGATTCTTTCTATAGAACCAGATGAAAATAAAAATTAAAAGTCCAAGAAGCATAGGTTTTTACTCTGTGTCTATCAAGTTTTAATAGGATAAGTAGGTTCTGTCTCATTTTAGAACTTCATTTCCCACCTGTGGAATAACCAGCTGTTCTAGGGGACTTTAACAGTCCTTTTTAAAACTATGGCAGAAAATGAAGAAGGAATTTCCTCAAGGTCCCAGAAACAGTACATAGTAGCAGCTGAATGCCAATCTAGGAAACCTACCTCCAGAACTCACTGATGTAATCACTACATTATCTAGCACTTTGATCAGTCGAGGCTAAGGAAAATGCTACTCGCTGTTGGGCTTCTAGTCCAGTGCCTAGCACTTTGGACATCAATAATCGTCACTCAAAAGATTATTTGAACAAATAACTTTTTGAATACTCAAGATACTATCAGTAAGTAGGCTGAAGTATGGAGTTCTGAATTCTTCATTTTAGGGGCTATTGAGACAAAAGCAAAAGTTTAATTATAGTTTCCTAGAGGTAAATATTCAGGCTTCTCTTTGAATGGTAAGAAAATTCTACAATCCTGTGAATTTTTTATTTCTACCCTCTTTCATCCCCCCCCCCCATATTTGTTTTTTTTCAGAAGAATCTAGCTACACAGTTCAGGATAGCCTCAAACTTCAAACTGACATCCTCTTGCCTCAGACTCCTAAATGTTGGGATTACAGGCATGCACCACACCTGACATCTTTCAAACTATTTATTAACAATTATGCCTTTTCCAAATGTATACTCATCCAGCTCTGAGATGACAGTATCCTGGAATTCTTTAGGTAGCAGGCAGTCAAGGGGCTGTGGTTGTCTGGTAAATACAGTGGCAAAGAGGAGCTTCAGTGTGCTGAAGGTAGGGCAACAAAAGACCAGAGGCAAATGGTGCTTGTTAGGAACAGGAGTGGAAAGAGGCACAGGCAGAAAAAGGAAGCCACCAACCTTGACAAGCCGAAATGACCTTTATTAGTCAAGGAGGAGCAAGAACTGAACAGTGGGCATTGGTGCAGTAACCATACTGATTTAAGGGGCAGAAGAGTTAAAGTACTCAAGGATAGAGGTTAGAGTTATGGAAGTTGGTGTTTGTAAAGGGCCTAGGGCCTGATAAGGGCAAAAAGGCCTGTTTGTAGAGCAGGAATCACCTTATGACTGAGGGTGATATGTTAAAAAAGGAAACTTACACAAAACCCCCCTGACTGGTCATAATCCATCACTTCACTGATGGGCCTTATCAGAGCATTGTTAGCCCGTTTTGAAACTATGATCCTGGATTCTGGTTCCACAACATGATTCCTTGTGCTTGAGGATATATGGTAATTTTAAGAGATGATTACTCCTGGGGCTGAAGAGACGCTCAGTGGTTAAGAGCACTGGCTGCTCCTGCAGGGAACTGGGTTTGGTTCCAGGCACCCACATGGCAGCTTACAACTGGCTGTAACTCCAGTTCCAGGGGATCCAACACCTACTTTTGACCTCTTCAGGCATTGCATAACATGAGTGCATGTACATACATGCAGGCATACACATAAAATAAAAATAATAAAAGATTTTTAAAAGATATTTTTAAAAAGAGACGATTACTTCTGCTCCAGGGTACAATTTCTCTTTTGGATAATTGCTCTCCTGAGATGCTAAAGTCTTTATTCAAGAATTAAGAAAGATCACTTTTCTCTGTTTCTAGATATAATATATGTGTGTATATATATATATTATATAATAAGTAGGCATTTTAAAGATTTTAAGGCCACTACTGCCTCTTTAAAACCAGCAGGTTTGTTAAGATCCACATCTTTGTCAAGCCTAAGTGAAGACAGCTTTAAACATTTAAAAAGAAAATTGGTCATTTTAAAAAACTTCAATGCTTGCAATTTTTAAAAATTTTTATGTATTTATTTATTTATTTATTTTAGAAGAAGCATTTCATTACAGCTTTAACATGAAACTTAGTTAAGTTACTTAGAAGACCTTCCTCTAAGACAACTCAAATACCACTAGACAAAGGGAACGAAGATGTGGGGCTTTGTTTCCAGTTACATTCATGAATTACGAGCCTACATCATACTTTATGGAGTGAGGATTAAAATGCCTAATTGGCTCCATCTAAGTAAACAGAGATCTTTTGATTAATCAAGCCAGCCAGCTCTCAGTTTCTGACACCAAAATTTATATTCTCCATGAAAAAAAAAATCCACAAGTCCACAGCTACAGCACATTAAACCAACACACAATTAACGCTTTGTTCTAATTATCTCTGGGCACAATTAATGTTGGCCCTGTGGTTCATTTTTCTTCTTTGATAGCTTTTAGAATATTCATGGAGACTAATCCTGGATGTACTGGCTTTCTCTAAGATCTGGGGTTTCCTTACAAGCTCCCACACAGATCAGAGCTTGACAAAGAAACATATTTATGCAGATCAGTCTTGACATATTGGCTTTTCCTAATAGCTAAGGCATTTCTAACAAGTTTACCCC
>NW_008333881.1:97487-113927 GCF_000622305.1 Nannospalax galili
CTATAAAGTCATCGGGTAGATTTCAATGGTAATGTTTATCACCTCTACTAATTAACATGACATAAATATCCATGCTTCCTCCTCAAATATAATACATTTTTAAAAATTTGTTGATTTTGTGTGTGTGAATGTGTATCACACAGAACATCTCAAACCATCTTATTCAATTATACACCCACTTCCCAGATGGCTATGGGAGGGTGCCAACGCTTGCAATTTTACAGAGTGTTTTCACTCTTTGATATATATAATTATTCAGTATAATTTGAATTTTAAAAGTCTACTTTTCAAATTTTCAGACACACACACACGTACACACACACACACATATATACAGACTAAATCCAACCAATTAGATTAAAAGACTCTATAACATACTCCAATTTTAAAAAATTATTGAATTTTTGTATATTTCATACAGAACATTTTAATCATCTTTATACCCCCCTTCCCCATTGATCCCCTCCCATAGACTCCCCACTGGAATTCATTCTGTCATTTGTGTTAAGCCCTACCATGTCAAGTTAGTGTCCCCAGTTCATCCACTGAGGCCTTATCAGCCCATCTAGTGTCCCTTTAAGATCAGCTCTTCCTCACCCAGCAGTAATCAGCTACTAATAATCCTTTGACTAAGATTGGGGCCCACTGCCCATTTCCACAGTTCTGTGCTGGTTTTTTGTCTGCTTGAGTTTTCATGGTTCTTGTGCATGCTGACACCATTGCTATAGGTTCATATAAGAAGGGTCCCAGGAGCCTGTTAGACTCTATTTCCATATGGTCATGCACCTCCTTCCTGGCTCTTACAATATTCCGGCCCCTCTTCCACAGTGGTCCCTGAGCCCTGGGTGGGTGGATTTTAGTACAGGAGTCCTGTCCAAAGACCCATACCCTGTAGACTTTTTGTGACCTTTTGTGCTCCTGGCCCTCTGTTGCATGAGGGAGCTTTATTGATGAGAATTGAAAGATGCATTAGTGTTCTCTTCATCCCTTGTTCTATGTTCTGTGAGCCTTGGGTATAGAGGTTACATGGTAGATGTGCCACCTAGGTTTGGGCAATTCACAATCTCTGTGTATGATCAGCTGTAGAACTCTGCAGTAGTCTCTGTTACAAAAGAAGCTTCTTTGATAAGTGGTGACTGGGATACTTGTCTGTAAATTTAAGGATCCATATTTAGTACATGGTAAGAAATTATATTTGTCTAAGGATATGATGGCTTTGAGGTGTTCTCTAAGATCTATAACCTCTCCAACTACATGTATTTGGCTAGGTTTACAGTACCACACATGAGTTACCTCCCATTGAGTAGGCTTTAAGTCCAATTAGGTAGCTGTTGATTACTACCAAGATAAAAGTGCCACTATGGCACCAGTGTCATTTGCTGTGCCGGTCACTGATGTGGTATTTATCCCTTGAAGCTGGGGTTGGACCACTGATTGATGTCCTCCCTTACCAGCTTGTGCTATGTTCTCCAAAGTTCAGGGGAGGGGGCTTCCAGATCAGTTCCAGCTCCATTGCTCCAAATCCTGTGTCCAAAGTGAGTCCTGTCTTTAGCAGTAGGATCTTACCTTCAAGTTCTGGGAGGCAATCAAGGGTTGTGGCAATAGTCAGTGTAATTTTGGGACCCTCTTGGACTAACCTGGCCAACAACTCAAAGGGAGGTTTTTCCTGTCAGGCACTGTTTCTTGCTATGTAGCCTTCAGCTATATACATGGACTCGTAGAGATATTGTGTGTGTAATTTTTCATTAGGTTTTTCTACTAATATGATTCCCTCTGGTTTTTATACTAGCTAGGGACTATTTATCTCTCCACTCTCTCTTCCCGTCTTTTCCTCCCTCCCTGCTTTCCCCATTTAACGTATCTCCATTTTCCCCATTTCTCCCTTGATAATTCCTGTCAGCTATGGTCCCATGTCTCTTGAGTGCCTTCTTCCCCTTTATCCTCATAGTTCCTTGTATAGCCCTCCCTCTCCCATGCCCATTTAACTACCCTAATTTTACATATCTATTCCTCAGTAACACCTGTCTCCTACTGTTTGCTCTCCGGTTCCTTCTTTCCCTTTACCTCCCTATTTACTTTCCACTTTCCCGGCTCCTGCCCTTACATCAGATATATACTCACATATGAGGATTTGGTGCTAGGATCCACAAAGGAGGGAGAACATGCAACATTTGTTTTTCTGAATTTGTGTTACTTCACTTAGTATAACGGTTTCTAGTGCTATCCATTTACCTGTAAATTTCATTATTTTGTTTTTCTTACTGCTGAGTAGAACTCCATTGTGTAAATGTACCACATTTTTGTTATCTGCTTGTCAGTTGAGGAACACTTAGGTTGCTTCCGTCTCTTAGGACCATTCAGAGACTGGATCCATGCACTCTCAGGCAGTCTGCTAAGGTTACCTCCAATGTTTAACAAAGTTACCTCAACTCTGTTTTTTTAGATAGAAATACCCAAAGATTTGGTTTAACTCTTCTTGCTAAAATTATACAAAAGGCATTAATTTCTAATAGCAACAATATTCATAATATTTTATACTTTAAGTACTGATGTTTCTTGATTAAATAAACATCTAAGATGTCTTATATAGTACAATTACTTGGTATTAAAACAACAATAATAATTAAACGCTATATTTTACTAATAAAGAAAATGAACAATGCTACAGTGACTCCTTCTAGAGTTCTGTTTCTTACTGAACTAAGTAACTAAGTTTGTTACTGCTTAAACCAGTAACAAAAGAATTGGCAAGATGGAAATGGGTTCTGGGGACAACTGGGAAATGTGCCATGGCTGGCCCTATACTGTGCCCACTCATCCTCCTTATAGCAAACAAGAAGAATCTTTTTTGGTCCTTGCCCAATTGATGTTTTCCAAAGATTCTTACAGAATTGCATGACTGCAAGGGCTCGAATGACTGCCCAAGCCACCACCCAGGACCAAATCAAGACTGCGTTCTTAATCATGCCACTAGAGGGCTCCCTTGTGCCCCTCTTCCAATGGACCCTTTAGCCCCCAGGCCCACGATGACCTCTTTCAGCAGGAAGAAGTTGGGATGACTTATATCCCCTGGCCCCAACCTATTCCCCTTCAGGGTCTAGACTAAAGAGAGATTGCCCAAAACTCCTCTGACTGGTAATAAACCATCATCTTGCTGACAGAGGCCTTATCACAGCATTGTTAGCCTGTTTCAGACTATGAGTCTGGAACATACCATCCCCACCATAAAGTAGTTCCTGCTCTACAACAGGTCCCTCCACCCTTATCCATCCCTAGGCCCTTTATGCACACCAACAGGCAGAACTTTATCCTTGAACAGTTAAACTCTCCTGCCTCTTGAATCACTTGAACCCGCCTAGCTGCTGCAGCAGTTCCTGCAGGTCAGCTCCCATTCCTCATTGACTAATAAAGGTCAATTTGGGTTATTGAGATTTTTGCTTTCTTTTTCTATCTGTGCCTCTTCCCACTCCTATTCCTAACTGTGCTGAGTTGATGAAGGCAATGAGGTGACTGAGGCAAGAGAGATGAGCAAGAATTGCCAACCATCCTCCCCTGTTATTGCATTATATTCAAATAAGAGAGTGAATCTTTATGATAAAATTACCTGCCATTCTAGCCATAAAGTAAACTACATGAAGTAGGGAACCACCTCTTATATTTCTTTCAGTTCTCAAAATATGTCCACTGGAGGTTTTCAAGAGGAAAATGGGATGAAAACTGTTAGTTGGTTATCAAACAAAATATACAATAATGCTTGCCCTGCCCTAGTACATCACAACGTCACAGCTACAAAGAAAACTCAGTAAGATCAGGGACCACCTCTTGCTTATTGTGGCTGTAACACCAGAGCTCATCACAGTACCATGCATTTAGGAAAACAATAATTTTATTTAACGAATGATCTATTCAAAAGTTTCAAGAATGGCCATAGCGTACTCTTTGTGGTGGTTTGAATTAGTATCTTCCATGGGCTCCAAGTATTTGGGTCATGGTGCTGTTAGAGGAGGGTCATGTAACCTTTAAGAGGTGTGGCCATGTTGGAGGAAGCACGTCACTGGGGGTGGGCATTGAGATTTTTTTTTTAAGCCTTGCGTTGTAAAGTGCTTCACCAGAGAAGACCACTCAAGTTTTGCTGAATGAAAGTCTTTGTTAGCCAACGACTACGCAAGGGTGTCAGAACCCAAGTGTGTAGCCCAAAGCCATCTCTAGGGTTAGCTTTTATACAGAGAAACCATAACCAGGGGTGAAACGTGCAAAGCCCCCTTAACAATTTCTAGTCTATTAAGCAACATTTATTATTCTATCAAGCAACAATTACTATTTTGCAGAAGCAAGCCAAGCATAAGCTACAGAAGCCATAAATCTGCAGTTAGCAGGTACACTCCAGAACACACTGACCTGTTCCCAAGACAAGTGGAATCCAGCTGATGTGTGTTTCCATGCTTGGGCCAACTGTCTGATAATTTCAGACACTAGAGTCAGCCTAAACTTTAACATGGCGTGGCTATAGTGAAGAAGGTGCCCCATCAGACTTTCAGGATTTTCAGTTTCTCTCTCTGCTTCCTGTACCTGTTTGAAGATGCAGAAGCTCAGCCTTCTTCTCTAGCCACCTCTCCTGCTGTGCTTCCACATCACGATGAACATTTATATTTGCCCCTCTGGAACTGTAAGCCAAATAAACTCTTCCTTCTATAATTTGCCTTGGTCGTGGTGTTTTTATCACAGCAACAGAAAAGTAACTAACACTTTTTGATCTTCAAAGACAATTTAACCAAGCAGAACTATAAGACATATTTTAGTCCTGGTATTAAGGATCAACTTTTTAGAAAGAATGGAGGGATGGAAGTAACCCATCAGACTGTGCACAGCATTATTATGTTTCTTCTCCTGAATACATTGGACTAATTCACTTGGGAGGGTGGACTAGGGAGTCTCAGCCCAGTGCTTCTCAGTGTGGCTCTTTAGGGATGGCAGGAGATGCTGACAAAAGTCATTTTACAGTTTTCAGAATTCAAATCTTAAATTCAAATCTTATGGTTCTCAGAATTCAAATATTAAAGTGTGAAGACTTTAATTTTTCTAGGTGTCAGTAAATAATCTATATGAAACAATAATCTATAGAGTTTACTCCCTTGGTCTGGGTTATAAAAATCCATAGTATAGGCCCACCAAGTTACTGATTCTTACTTTTGGTCAACAAAGAAACTTCTATCAAGAGTAATATCTAATGGTTTGTTGGTCATTAAAGTATGCTGCTAGATTTTATACTGAAGATTCAGAAAGATTCACTTTAAGATCATTTTATTCAAAAAGCAATACAATCTATAGTGGCATGTTGAAAAGATGTACTTTTCCTGGGAAATAATAGCCTCTTCTGCTAATTTCAGAAGTATTTTACCCACAATGGCAAACATTAAAATTAACTAGTATTTGCCTTATAGAAAGAAAGCAAAAACAGATGAAAATTCTACAGTTCTTTCTTAGCATCATGCTTCACCATTAGGATTCAGGAAACTTGTCTCTACTTGTCGACAGTTCCAAAGGGAGTGACTTCAGCTGGAGAATATTGTACTGGCTGATGTACTAGAGAAAAAATAACTTTCAAAATCTATCATATTCAATTCATATTCCTTAAGGATAATTTTACTTTGTTCTAACAGAATCAAAACAATGCTTTATTCTAGATTGCAATCTTTTGGGGGAGTACAAAGTAAAAGTAAATGAATAACTTGTCAGATACATGCATGCTTTCCTTAATATATAATATGTTGTAGAAATAAATGAAATGATGGATCTGTGCCTTTGAATGTTTGGTTTTCACTTTATCCTGTTTCTTGATTTACTACTATTACTGTATTTATTTAGTCCTTAAAGATGATTATTTTGGAACAGACTGCATCTGTCTGTATAATAAGTTCTCCAAAGCCTCTTTTGGGGCTTTAGCACTATAACCTCTATTAGGTGTAGCTAAGCACTTATCATCTGCCAATTTTTAGTATCTCTGTGAATTCAAGGCCACCCTGATCTACATAGTAAGTTCCAGGCCAACTGAGGCTGCAGGAGACCCTGTCACAAAAAGACCAAAAAAAGAATCATCTGCCAATTTTTAACAGAAAGTCAGACCTCCTTTCAGTTGGCAGATCTGTTTAGAAATATGCAAACTAAAGGAAAGGGAATTTCTTGTGACTAGAGGTATTCAACGTGTCAGGGGAGACAGCCTGTTGATCTTCCTGGGGAAAGACTGTAAGTAACTGATTTGAAGGGGAGTATTTTATGATTCTCTGTCTCATCTCAACAACTCCCTTATGCTTTGAGAAAAGAAATATAATTTGTCTGAAACTTCTATATACACATTGGCAGACTACTCTTCCTGAGAGCAATACATAATACACCAAATTTTTAAAAACCCACATGCAGCATGCAGTTTACTTATGCAACTTGAATATAAAAAAGAAGAAATGTGTATGTTTAATTTAGAAACAAAATGTGAATTTTTGGAATTACTTTTTTGTACAGGTTCATAAAATTTGATGTGTAACCACTCTTCTAGTGGCATCTTATCATGAGAAAATCTTTTTATATCTTATAATATATATGATCTGTTATAAGCTGCTTAATTACAAGGATTTAAATGTTTTATTTTGTGTTTGATACTTTCATACATTTATATAATGAATTTGGTCGCCCCGATTGCTTCTCATACCCCTCCCTCTTGCACTGGAACCTTCTCAGCAAGTCCCCCGTCTGCTTTCAAGTCTTCTTTTTGTGCGTGGCCCACAGAGTTCACACTCTCCTGCCCAAGTATAGGTGGAAGTAGTTTACTGAAGCAAGAGCAACTTATCAGTGGTTATACAACTGTAGGAAATGACACTGCGTCCTCCAACAACCATTAATCACCAATAGTCCTTCAGGGAGGGTTGGCCCTCATGGGACCCTTCCCCATCTATGATGAAATGTTGAGAGGCCCAATCTTGTTCAGGTCTTGTGCAGAGGGCCATAGATGCAGCAAGTTCATATGTGCAATGGTTTCTGTAAAATAGATTCCATGTTATAGGGATTTAATATTTTCAATTAAACTTGGCAGATCAGATTTGCCTTGATATTTTTGTTCTTTTCTTCCTCTCTTTCCTTTCTTTCTCCTCCCTCCCTCCCTCCCTTCCTTCCTTTCTCTTTTTCTTTCTTTCTACAAGCCTTCTCTTATGCAAGCTCAGGCTAGCTTCAAACATTCTATTCTTCTACCTCAAACTCCCAAGGATTGTAGGCATCACTCCCATGACCCATGTATAGCTAAATATGGTCAACTTTGATTTAAAAACTATGCCTGTCTCCTATGAGATAAATGGAGACGTAGGCATTTTAATTGCTAAATTTGACAAAGCTTTTGTTCTCTGTCAAACAAAACATGGTCACACCCATCTCATGTATCATACTGAGAAATAATAAAGCCACTTGGGCATATTTAGTGCTTAGAAACAGTGTAGTTTAAATAGTAAGGGAAAAATAGTTTCTATTTAGTTTGACCTTTAATTAGGTACCCAGACGACTATAAAATCTTCATCAATACTGTTTACTGTCCAGAGTTTCATGATTTTATTGCGAATTTCTTTTTCATTAGTTTGTTGTTGTTTTTTTTGCATTCTTTTTGACAGGGTCTCCTAGCTCCAGTCCACCTAGATGTCATTATATAGACCAGGCTGGCCTCCATCTCACAGAGATGAGATCTGCCTGCCTCTGCCTCCCGAGTGATGGGATTAAAGGTGAGCACCACCACATCCGGCTTATTAGGAATTTCTAATTGATTGGTGAACACTTTCACCTGACTAGTCATAGTCCCTTCAACCTCAGTATCCACAACTGTACTCATCTTTTTCATTTTCTTTCTTTTCTTTTGAGATAGAGGCCCTCATGTAACCTAGACTGGCCTAAAACTCTTTATGCAGCTGTGAATATCCTTAAATGTCTGCTCCTCTTGCCTCCATCTCCTAAGAACTATGATTATAGGCATGTGCCACCATGCCAAATTTATGTGATGCTGGGGATGGAATCCAGGGCCTCATGTTATCTAGGTAAGTACTTTATCAACTGAACCATGTCCCTAGTGCCAAAACTTTAACTTATCTTCTTTTTGAACAGTTTTTTTCCATTTAGTTATTTTTTTTATATACATATGAGTGTATTGCCTACATGTATGTAAGTGCACCTATGTTGCACAATGCCCATGGAGGTCAGAAAAGGGTGTCAGATCCCCTGGAACTGGAATTACAGACAGTCGTTAGCCACCATGTGGGTGCTGGGAACCGAATTCGGGTTCTCTGCAAGAGCAGCCAGTGCTCTTAACCGTTGAGCCAACTCTCAGCCCCTAGTTATTCTCTTTTGAATTGTTTTTACCCTACTGTTTTTCAGGTATTGAGATAAGTGCTGGGATTACAGAGACATAATGCTGGCCATGGTCGTTGGCAATGCATTTTACAAATGGAGGACATCATTATTAACTATCTATGAAGGACAAAAACACCTTGAAGACAATGAATTTTGAGCTTAGTTTTATAGAATACTGTTGAACAGGACTGTCCTCTGATAGACAGACACCAGCTTCCAGAGCTCAGCTGTGGAAAAGGCCTTAGAGCTGTGCTTGTGGACTGTTGATTGTTCACATAGAAGGAAGGGCAGGGAGAGTCACAGGACTCTCACCTGAATATGCCTCCCAGTCATGTGTCCCAACCCGTGGTGGGCAACTCAGCCCCAATTGCATGTGACCTGGGGGAAGAGCTAGATATATAGGCTAAGGAAGACTAAGAGTGGAGGAGCTCATCATTTATTGGAAACCAACTTGGATGAAGATTTTTCGGTATGAAGATTTTTCAGTATGAAGATTTTTCGGTATGGCCTTGTGAGGGAGCACCCATATTCCTGTAACTCCTTACCCGTTGCTTTATAAGTAAGCCCAATAAATGTATTGTTTTCCCAGAGTGCACTTTGGTGGCATTGTACCTCGATTGTCATTAGGACCAAAGGAGGAGGGGATGAATATTGTTTACATCTCCCCCAGAGGAGTTTTAGCAACAAGGACCATGATGGAAAAGTAACAGCATCAACATGTAACTGATTTTCCAAATCAAAAATTTGAACAACATCCTAAATATTTTGCTTTTCAAATACTGAGACAATTGCCAACTCCTTTTCCAGTTTTATTATTAGATTTCATCTCCCATCACCCATTCTCTGATTTATTCTCTTATTCATTAATTCTCCTCTCTTCTGTCCTTTTGTATCTTGGCACCTGTTCTCTTTATGGGTAAGCAAAGACAGTGGGATGGAATGACTAAAAGCAGGAGTGACTGCTAGAATTTCTGAGTTCAAATCTCGTACATAAATTTGTGGAAATTTCTTTTCTGTCAATATTCCATCTGTACAATGGGTATTAATGGGGTACCTCTGGACATGTCTGCGAGGGCACTTCCAAATAGATGCACTTCCAAATCGATTTCGTTGAGACTCACCCTGAATGTAGGCAGCACCCAGAGTGGGCTGGGGTCCTGGACTGACTAACAAGGGAGAGGAAGAAGATCACTGAGTGCCAGTATTCATCTTTCTGTTTCCTGACTGTGGACCTGATGTCCCCAGTCACCTCAAGCTTCTGCTGATGTTCCTGTCCTACTATGAGGGACCATAACCTCTCCACCCGTGAACCAAAATAAACCCTTCCTCCTTTAAGTTGTTTTTGTCAGGCTTTTTATCATAACTATGACAAAACTGGCAAACATATAATCTTAACTTTTAGAAGCAAGCACAGTTTTCATGAATCATAAAATCAAAACCACTCATTTGGGGGAAGCATTTCTTTTATTTTCCCAACACTTAATCTGTGCTGGCTGACATGGCATTCAAAATAAAGTAATGACAAACTTCAAATCACTCAGCAAAAATGAGATTATTATGTTTGCCTTTCTTGGGGAGGTAGAGTATAGAAAAAACAAAAGGGCCTTGTACTTATCCTCATGTGGAGGATGCATTTAGTAAGTAATTCCAAAACATGTTTAAATCCTCAATAAATATGAAATGGGCAGGTGCATGATACTTTTAAACTTTTAAAATCTTGTGTCAGCCATAAATGATGAGTTAATCAATGTAGATTTCTCCTCAATAAAGTAAGAATAGCATATTGTCACAATCCTGTCACTAATGGTGCTGTTGTTCCCAACAGGAGAATTTTTATATCAAAACAAAGATTAGGTAAAGATGTCACATTTTAGGGATGTCTTAGGAAACTTTATTGTACAGAAAGAAGTTAGGGTGGATGGTTGACTCCAACCCTGAGATTATGTAAACTGTGACTTATTGACAGAGAGAAAAAATAAATGAAATCATAAACAAATCAGAATAACTCATCTTTGACATGAAAGAATGTTAGAATTTCCTGAACATGGGCTCTCAGTGGAGAATATAAATGAAAGTAGGAACAAGAGGGACTGTTGCTCCTTTGCTGCTGAAGGCTAAGGGGACTCATATGGAGACAAGAGTGTGATTACACTAAGACCATTTAAGGTCTGTGCTAAATCCTGACCAGATGTTTCATCTCATAGCTACCTCCATGAACAGGATCTTAAACAAGTTCAAAAAGACTCAATGAGTCATTGAAAAAGAAGTCCTTGTGAAAGATAATTGCATAATATAACCTAAATTAATGCTAGTTTACATTTATAAATTAATTAAATGAGTGTTTCTTAGTGTGTTCACATATTTTATGTCAGTTGACTTACATACAAGTTCGAGGTGGGCAGTGTCATCATCCTTATTTTATAGACACAGAGACTGGGCTTTAGGGAAGTTAAACTGTCTAAGACTTCAGAATTAATGTATACTGGGAAAAGGTTTAGAAACAGGTTCCCAGGTTCAGACATAATTTTGTGCAAATTTCATTTTCATGTGGGTTAGGTGCAGTGATCAGCATGCATCTTCTGTCCAGCTGTTTGATCCCTTTATTTAGATCCTTCTTCGAGGCTTCCAGGACAGGCTATAGAGTGGACACAAAGCAGATAAATGCATTCAGTGAATCTGGTTGGCAAGGTTTAAACAGCAATATACACTTTCCAGTAGGGGAGGAATTTCCAAGAACCCAAATTTGGTGGGGTAATTAAGAGAAGCAGTAAGAGGGCTACAAACATCTGTGAATCTTCATTTTTTTTTTTTGTTAGAAGTTGCTCGTTCAGGTTTCTAGGAAAAAATGTATAGCATTCTTGAAATATTAGAATTACAGTCTCTCTGCGTTGTTACAAATCCAGTGGTACAGAGGCTAGGTTGCCCTTGATTCTTTAACAAAGGTTGTTTTGTCTCCCATGGCCTAACTGAAAGTTCAACTGTATTTTGATATATTAAGAACTAGAAACTTCTATGTGTGGTCTCCAAGGTCATATTTAGCTAGTGATCATCAATTGCATTGCCACTGTTCAAAGGAACTTCTCGCTATGCCCAACATGAGGAAGCAATTTATCTTGAATAGAGATTTTTGCAAAATATTCCTTATGGCCTTTGCTAAACTGATACACAAAATGAGCTTTTTAAAAGTCATCCCATGATTCTCTGACACTGGCAATTCCTCTTGACTTTATGGTTCAAGCATGAAAGACATGCTCTATAATGCTAAGTGAGCATGGTACTTACTCATGGCCTGAGAAGTCTGAGTGACAGCGCACATTACTTTTCTGTAAAGACAGCTAGAAATTTATCTGAATGTACTGCTGTGGGAATCAGGATCAGGATGCTGTCCAGGAAGCACAGTGCAATATTGTTTAAGAACTTAATCCTAAGGCGAAATAGCAGTATTGACAATCAAAATTCTGCTATTTCCTGTTTTTGTTGAAGAAGGCATCTGTCATTAAATCTCATTGTTCTTAAATAAGAGGAAAGAAAAGTCATTCACTAACTCGTTCTTGGTTGGTTTGTGTTTTGAAGTCTTATTTATCATATTTCATGACAAACTTTGGTATTAGCTATACCATGGTAAATGTTACAGACATTGTTGTCAGGAATTCGGTAATCTAGATGTGTGAAAATGTTTGTGTTCATAGGGCTGTTTCCTTATTTCAATGAGATCATGATGTCAAGCATTTAGTACTGGACCTGGTACAATATTTCCTTCAGTTAGTGTTTGTAAACTCCGGATGTACACAGGAAATATCTTAACAATATCAAGACAAGTGTCTCAGGGCTAGAGAGAGGGCTCAACACTTAAGAACACTTGCTGCTCTTTCAGAAGACCAGGATTCAATTCCCAGCACCTACATAGCAGCTAACAACCATTCATAACTCCAGTTCCAGGAGCTCTGACACCCTCTTCTGGTCTCTGTAGGCATTGCATGCATGCAGTGCACTTACATACGTGTGGGTAAAACACTCATAAAAATCCCTAATGAGGTTCTTGACAGACACTCATGTAGCTTTTTGGACCCCTAAAGTGAGAACTTCTCACTACTTCCTAAAGCAGTTACAAAAAAACCCCACTTATTTTTATCAAAGTCAGTCTAGTTGTTTGGCTCTGTGATAACAGAGGGGGAAAAAAATCTAATTGAGACACTTCTATTTAAGCAAGAATAAAAATAAAATCTTACATTTATGGTGAATAGATTTTTGTTTTATTTTCTTCTTAATAAGTAATAATAATTATATGTATTTATGGGGCACAATATGATTTTTTGTTGTATGTATGTAGTGGAATGATTATATCAAGCTAATTAACAGGTCAGTGTACTCAAATACTTATAAATTACTTGCTTGCACAATTAACACCCACCTTTTGGGGGCTGTAGAGGCAGCTCAAAGTTTAAGAGCATTCACTACTCTTGCAGAGAACTGGAGTTCAGTTCTAAACACCCATGTATGGCAGATCACAAATGCAGGTCAGTCCTTCAGGGGTCCAATGCCTTTGTCCACCCTAGGCACCTACACTCATGTGCACATATCCATACACAGATACACTACACACATGTACAAATAATTAAAAATAAAATAAAATCCATCCTCTTAGCTATTTGAAATGTACATTTTTACTAGCTAAACTCACAATGCTATAAAATGAACTGCCAGAATATATCCCTGTTGTCTGACTGAATATATGTATCCTTTGACCAGTGCTTTCTGGTTCCCAATCCACTGTGATTTTCCTCAGCCTCTGGTAACTACCACTGTACTGTTTTCTACTATGAGTTCAACCTTTTGATTCAACTTAAAAGTGAGATGCAGTATCTGTCTTCCTGTGCCTGGTTTAATTTACTTTACATAATGCCTTCCATATTCATTTGTGTTATCCCAAAAGACATTTATCCTTTTTTGTTTGTTTGCTGAAAATCTAAATTGTATGAGGATGAGAAGATGGCTCAGCGATTAAGAATGCTTTCTGTTCTTCCAGAGGACCCAGGTTTGATTGCCAACACCCACATGGTGGCTAACAACTGTCAGTAACTCCAGTTCCAGGGAATCTTACACCCTCTTCTGGTCTCTACAGGCACTGCATGCACATGGTGCACTTGTGTACATAAAGGCATAAACACTCATGCACATAAAATAAAAATAAAATATTTGAAAATCTAAATTTTAGTCCTTATTTAAACATACCACAATTTTATCCAAATCGTCTATTGGCAGACACATAGGTCTTGGCCATTGTGAATAGTGCTACAATCAACAGAATGCTGAGATCTCTTCAACATTCTGATGAGAGATTCCTTAATCATGTAGTCATTATGTTTTTGGTTTTTTGAGACAGGGTTTGCCTATATCCCCAGCTGGCCTGGAATTTGCTATGTAAACCAGGAGGCTGGCCTCTATTGGTCAAAGATCTGCCTGCCCCTGCCTGGCAAGTACTGGGATTAAAGGCATACACCCCCACACCCACCATATTTATAGGTTTTAGAGGAACCTGCATACCATTTGCAAAAATAGCCATTGTAAGTTACATTCTGACTAATGGTTTATGAAAGATATTTTTTCCACATATTACAACCAATATTTAATTCTTAGTGTTTTCAGATACTAGACAATTTAACAAGTCTAAAATATCTCACTGTTGTTTGCATTTCTCTGATGATTAAATATGTTGAGCATTTTTCCGTATGCCTGTTGGCTGTTTGCATCTCTGCTTTTGAGAAATGCCTATTACATAATGTTCCCATGTTTTAACAGAAGGGCTTGTTTTCTTGCTTTTTTAATGGCTTGAGTTTTGAATATTTTAGGATATATGGTAATTGGTTTTTCACATGGATACCATTATTATACTTTATAGAATAGATTCTTCAAAAGCTGATACTGGGACAAGTGAAAAACAATGTAAGAAAACATGCAAAAATTAATTCAAAATGCATCAGAGATAGACATAAGAACTGAAATTGTAGAACTCCTAAAAGAAAACAGAGCCATAAATCTTTTTAACTTTTAATGCAAAATCAAATTCAGGATAATTATTCTCATCATTTACAAATAAGGTAAGAGATACATGTATATGGGCATGTGCGCTCTCTATGGGCACACTCCCGGGAATGGCACTCCCCCACCGTGCGTCTGGAGGAAAGCTGGTCTGGTCCCGTTGGCTTCTCCGTGTCTCTATGGGCCTCAGGCGTGGTGTGCGTGGATATCCCGGGGTCGCTCCGGGCCCCTGGATCTCGGGGCCCCTGATACACCTGGCTAGTCACTGGCGGGTCTGGCCACAGGCGTCTCTGGCCGCGGCTGCGGATGCCCTGCAGGATTTTCCTGGCAACTTGAGTCCTGAGTCTCTGGTGCTGACAGCTTCCTCTGATACTGAAGAATTGTTCAGCCAAAATCTCATCTCTATTTCACCCGTGTACTATTCCTCAGGATGCGAGGTTCCTGGCCACAGAACCACGCAGGGAAGAGTATGGAGACGGCGAAAGCTAGGATGTCCACGGGTCGGGAACGAGGGAGTGTGCCCCCCCCGAGAGATTGGGCCGCCGGTAGTGACACAAGACTCAGACTCGGCTCAGTCTGTGCTACAGCTTTATTGTCTGCAACCCAATTCTCTGCAGCCCAATTCTCTGACTAAGACATTTATACCATGGGGGTAGTGGTAAAAGCTTTGGCTGTTAGATGCTTTGTGAGGCATTGTATTTACATATGGAAGTGGGTTTCTGCCAGACTGCTGTCTGCTAGGAAAAATTACAGGAAGGCATGGTACCTGTTAGAGCCAAAGGCCATGTTTATGTTATGGCATTTGTGGCAGACACTTCAAAAGGAGAGACAGGAAAGATGCCAGGAAGACACCCCGTTATGAAAGGAGCCCGCAGCACATAATCCCGAGCTGCATGAACTGTCTGGTGTGAAGGGGCTTCGACTTTGCATAACAGAGGTCTCCAACATCTCCCTCTCTTTGATTTAAATATGAAGAAGTGTCATGCCAGTCCTAAGGGTCAACTTATTTGATCTCAGGAGAATCCAAACTTTGATAACTGACCATGACCTGTTTCCTGTAGTGATTTTTAGCAAATGGCAGTAACTGTCAGCAGAGAAATCTTAAAAAACAGTGAGCAGGCACAATACACAGCATTATCAGAGGGCAACAAGGGATAGGAGCCAAGGGATTGCTAAGCCAATAGATTACAAAGTTTTGAGAGTGTTAACATTGGTTTCAACAATATCTGATTCAATTACAAATAAACAGTACTTTTTTCAATATCATATAGTCCCCATGTCCAACAGTTATCAAGCCCAATGTTCTTTTATTGTGAAGTACAGTTCTGGTGAGAAAGTTCATTTGTTGCTGGAGAAACTTCAGGCTGTCAGTCACTGATGTCACGGCTTGTTGTAGTCTGTTGCCATAGCAATGCCTCCAGCATCCAGTGTAAGTTCGGTTTCTGCCAGCGGGGGGGAGGAAGATCTTCTCTCTGCTAGCAGCTGTATAGGAGAAAAAGCTTCTCACACCTGAAATGTAATAGTTAGCCAGGTGTTTGAATCCACTTAGATGAAAGTTAGTGAAATTCTTTTTTGTTCCTGGGTAGAGAAGGGTGGTAACTGGTACTGCTGTCAGTAGAAATCTATTGCTGGATGCACAAAAGAAAGGCAATTAGACATTGGGGTAGGTGGTGAAGGGAAGAAAGTTAGACTTGTTCCAGGACATAGTCGATCTTATTTGGTCCTCTGTCTTTCCTATAGAATAATATTATGAGTTAGCACAGACTTGGCTGCAGGTGCAAGCTGTCGAGAGATATGAAAATCAGCTGTAGGGTGCCTAGAGAATGCACCTGAGTAGAACTTTTCTATTACTCCAATACACCAGTGATTGTCCCATGGATCTGATTTTTCCTTGAAAAATAAAATCTCTAGAACATGGTACTAGGGAGAGTGGGGGCTGGCTGAAGCGTTGTTGTTAAGCAGGGTAAAGACAGCCATGAGGATGACAGAGAAGGAGGCTCTAGGAGGACATCTGCGGCGTAC
>NW_008333881.1:115466-116302 GCF_000622305.1 Nannospalax galili
AATTAATATCCGCTTCCTTTCCTATGATTTGCATGACCCTATTTCTCCCTTGTCGAACCATAGAAGCAAGGGTGTTCACTTCTATAAGGAAGAGAGGAGGACCACCTACTGGCGTATGAAGCCATTCTAGTACTCCGTGTGGCTGATAAATTGCTCCTACCACAGTTGGGGAGGAATTAAATATTAAGAGTTGGACAGGCAGCTTGGGATCATATCAGGCTAGCGATGCCTTTTGGAAATGGCTATTAATTACTTGAAGAGCCCTTTCTGCATCTGGGTTTAGGTACCATCTGGAGGCTGGGTTTTTGTCTCCCTTTAAGAGATCAAAGAGTGGCTGTAATTGACTTGTGGGGATAGGAAGCCATGGCCTTAGCCAATTAATATTACCTAGAAAACTTTGAAGTGAGTTAAGGGTAAGTGGATGGGGAACATCTAGGACAGGTTTGAGGGGCCTAACAGCAGTGGGTGTTATTTCAGTCCCTAGGAAGGTAATGGGGGAGACAGATTGTATTTATTTGTTGTTATTACAAAACCTTTTGCCTCTAGGTTGTTTATCATAGCATTTTTTAAGTCTTCTAGAGAGGAATCCTCATCTTGCCAGACCAAGAGGTTATCCATATAATGATAAACATGCAGCACCTTTTTTAAGAGGGGTGCTAGTGCATTAGCAACAGCCTCCTGGCATATTGTAGGACTATTTGCCATGTCTTGTGGCAGAACTTGCCATTCATATCGATCAGCTGGACCAGAATTGTTAATTTTTGGAACTGAGAAGGCAAAATGTTGGCAATCATTTTTGTGCAAACGGATGGAGAAAAAGCAGTCTTTTATATCTA
>NW_008333881.1:117392-134926 GCF_000622305.1 Nannospalax galili
TGAAAGAAAGTTTCACACCTCTGGAGCAGATATGCCTGTGGATATGATCCAGGGTGCAAATTGGTACACCACATTCCAAAATTTTAAGCTTTCCTCTTTTGCAATTTTAAGCCCTCTGGATTTGAGTAGAGTTTTTAGAGAACGAAGATCTGAAGCTTTTTTTTGCGTGATACAGAATTTCCCACTGTAAAGGGAAGATGTTTTTTGTTGTTGTTTTTTTAGATGTTTTTACAGCAGTCGGACACTAGAGGGCAGAAGCGCCTTGGCTGAGACTGCAGAGGAAAAATGTGTCACTTTAAATCTTTTGTCTGAGAACCGCTTTTGGCTGAGGGCACTTGGCAGGGGTTAGCTAATTTGAATTTTTACTGAACTGCTTGAATGTTTGAGGGCAGGAAGACAGAGCTGGCTAGAGGAATTCTGCCTGACTCCAAAGCTTTGGTGGAGATCCCTGGAATCTTTGGGGATTTTTCTCTAACAGTGTTCAGATAGAAAAGTTGAGAAATGACGGTTTCCAAAGTGACATTCCTGAAATAAGACTTCCAGGGGATCACAGTGGCTCCCAGTCACAAGACCTGCCCACAAATTTGAGAGGCTGGTGGCCACCCCTAATGGTCCTTACTTGGCTGATGCATTACCAGTTTTGATATTAAAAGAGATGTCTAGACAGAGGTCTTTTGTCCACACCTGTACAGGTAGTCGGGGTCCTCCTAGGGATTCAGAGAGACCTTCGGCCAACACCAGGGGGTAGCCCTGGCCAGAAGGCATCAGTTGTTTCTCTGGTCCTAGTGGTCCCTCACGAGGATTTCTAGACCAGAAGAGATAGGAGGAAATAGGAAATATTAGAAGAGAGGAAGAGATTAGATTATCCTCCTGAGTGGGAGGGATACTCACGGATTCTAGCATTTCTGTGGGCACCAGCTCCTAGCTGGCACAAGGTTCAGAGGCTAAGCTCCACGTTGTTCAGAGGGTTCCACGTGGTTCAGAAGCCAAGCTCCACATTGTGGCGCCAGATATGGGCGTGCACGCTCTCTCTGGGCGCACTCCCGGGAATGGCACTCCCCCACCGTGCGTCTGGAGGAAAGCTGGTCTGGTCCCGTTGGCTTCTCCATGTCTCTATGGGCCTCAGGCGTGGTGTGCGTGGATATCCCGGGGTTGCTCCGGGCCCCTGGATCTCGGGGTCCCTGATACACCTGGCTAGTCGCTGGCGGGTCTGGCCACAGGCGTCTCTGGCTGCGGCTGCGGATGCCCCGCAGGCTTTTCCCAGGGGCTCGAGTCCCGAGTCTCTGGTGCTGACAGCTTCCTCTGCTACTGAAGCATTGTTCAGCCGAAATCTCATCTCTATTTCACCCGTGTACTATCCCTCAGGATGCGAGGTTCCTGGCCACAGAACCATGCAGGGAAGAGTATGGAGACGGCGAAAGCTAGGATGTCCGCGGGTCAGTAACGAGGGAGTGCACCCCCCGGAGAGATTGGGCCGCCAGTAGTGACACAAGACTCAGACTCGGCTCAGTCTGTGCTACAGCTTTATTGTCTGCAACCCAATTCTCTGCAGCCCAATTCTCTGACTAAGACATTTATACCATGGGGGTAGTGGTAAAAGCTTTGGCTGTTAGATGCTTTGTGAGGCATTGTATTTACATATGGAAGTGGGTTTCTGCCAGGCTGCTGTCTGCTAGGAAAAATTACAGGAAGGCATGGTACCTGTTAAAGCCAAAGGCCATGTTTATGTTATGGCATTTGTGGCCGACACTTCAAAAGGAGAGACAGGAAAGATGCCAGGAAGACACCCCGCTATGAAAGGAGCCCGCAGCACATAATCCCAAGCTGCATGAGCTGTCCGGTGTGAAGGGGCTTCGACTTTGCATAACAGAGGCTCCCAACACATGTACATGTATTTTGGTTAGTTTTTATTGTCAACTTGACACAACCTAAAGTCACTGGGAAAGGGCCCTTCAGTTGAAGAACTACCTTGATCAGATTGGGCTGTGAGCATGTCTATAGGACATTTTCTTTTTTCTTTTCTGCATATATAATGGCCTATGAAGAATGGATGATTTGTGTCTCCCAGTGTTCCTTAATGTGGCTCCATTCAGAAGGCCCACCAGAAGTCCCAACCCTGTAAGACCCTCTTGCCCCTCCCAGCATCAATTGTGTGGGACATTTTCTTGATTGCTAGTTGATGTAGGAGGGTCAAGCCTGTGCGGGGTCTGACCTTATAAAAAGCTATCTGAACATGAGTCAAAGAGTGAACTATAAGCAGCATTCCTCCGTGGTTCCTGCCTCAAGTTCCTACCGACTTTCCCCAGTGATGGACTGGGACCTGAAAGTGTGAAATGAAATAAACACTTTACTCCTCAAGTTGCTTTTGGTCTTGATATTTATCAGAGCAACAGAAAGGCAAACTACAGTACATAAAGTGGAATGTCTATGGTCACATACTTGGGCGACACACACAACCTTCAAGTCCAGGGTTCACTGTGTTCTCCACTGTGCTGTGGAGATTTATAAAGAAGAAAGTGAAGATGGAGATGAAGATGATAATGCCAAAATTTTGAAAATGTAGATGGTTGCTCAGAGAAGCAAGCAAAACGAAATAAAATTACTTTAGTTCTTTATGGCTGAAACTTGGAAAAGGTTAAAAAAAAAAGGTAAAGGACAGACCCATTTCACACTTAGATTTATGGTAAGTTAACAGCTTCACGCTTGACAAGTATTTTCTTTTCCTGTGATAAAGAAAAGGAAGCTGATACATATGTCAAGGCAAGCAGTATGTGTAAGTTTAATTGATGTTAAACAGATTCTAACTACTATTAACCACTTTTGTTTTGGGGCTGTTACCACTATAACTCTTGATAACATACCTCCATTTATGTGTATGAGTGTTCTACCTGCATGTACATCCATGCATACAATGCCTGTGGAGACCAGAAGAGAGCATCAGATCCCTTGGAACTGAAGTTACAAATGATTGTTTATCCTCTGTGTGGGTGCTGGGAACCAAACCCAGGTCCTCTGGAAGAGCAATAAGTGCTATTAACCACAGAGCCATCTCTCCAGTCACCATACCTCTGTTTCAAAGAAACTTATAGAAGAACTAAACTAAACTCAACTAACTAAAATAAGGCATTAAAATATTCAGGAAATGTTCTATTAATGATAAAGATCTGTTTAAAAGAAGGTTTAAAAATTGAAGAGGCTGGAGTGGCTCAGTGGTTAAGAGACTGGCTACTCTAGCAGAGGATCTGGGTTTGGGTGTCAGCATCCACATGGTAGCTAACAGCCATCTAACTTTTGGCCTCCTCATGCATGAGTGCATTTACATATACACAGGCATAACAGTCATATACATAATATGAAAAACTAGTTAATTAAAAACATGTAAACTGATTCAGTAGTTCAAAATAACTTTTATCTCATGTATACATGTGTGAAAATATGAAAATGGGGCTGGACAGATGGCTCAGCGGTTAAGAACACTGGCTGTTCTTGTAGAAGACCCAGGTTCGAATCCCAGAACCCACATGGCAGCTAACAACTATCTGTAACTCCAGTCCCAGGGGATCTGACAGCCTCTTCTGACCTCCGCAGGCATTGCACAACACAGGTGCACTTATCTACATGCAGGTAATACACGCATACACATAAAATAATAAAATAATAAAGTAAAAAAAAGAAAATATGAAAATGAAATGCATAATTTTGAGCAACTAATATAGGCTAACAAAAACACTCGGTAGGTAATAACCAAACTAACTGTGTTATCACCAATTATATCTAAGAAAAGAGAAATAATGAAAAAAGATGAAGACTAATTGTTCTTTAAGTTATTTGCATGGTACTGGAGAAATGGCTTAACAGCTAAGAGTATATGGTAGTCTTTCAGTAGACCTGAGTTTAATTCCCAACACCATGTCAGGCAGCTCACAACTTCTTGTAACTCCAGTCCCAGGGGATCCAACTCCCTCTTCTGGTCTCTGCAGACAGAGAAATAATGAAAAAAGATGAAGACTAATTGTTCTTTAAGTTATTTGCATGGTACTGGAGAAATGGCTTAACAGCTAAGAGTATATGGTAGTCTTTCAGTAGACCTGAGTTTAATTCCCAACACCATGTCAGGCAGCTCACAACTTCTTGTAACTCCAGTCCCAGGGGATCCAACTCCCTCTTCTGGTCTCTGCAGACACAAGCACACATGTGCACATGCCCTCCCCCATATGCATAAATAAAAATTTAAAATTATGAAAGAAAATTATTTGCAATCAAGCATTTTTTTAATGTATACATAGTCAATGACAACAATTATTTTCCATTGCACAAATGTGTTGTGTGATATAGTAGTCACACTTATTTTTCTTCCTAAGCATGGTTCTAAACTTTCTAGATTGAATGTTGATGAGTACCCAGAGACTTTCTTATTGAAGGAAAAGTAAAAAAAAAACCAGAATAAGGAGACTAGAGCAAGCAGTGACCATCATAGTGCAGATTGTTTCTTTATTATGGGTACATGATGAACTGAAGCTCTGGCTGAGGCTGAGGCTTCGTTTCAGACCTCTACTATCATGCCTGACTTACATCTCGGTTTTCAGTGCTCCACTGATATCCGATGGATTTCTACATCTGATGGGTGGTGTGTTGCATGAGGGTGGTTTTATTCTTGGTCAACCTCCAGGGGTTTTAGGTCTTAGTGTTAGGAGATTTTATTAGTTACTTTTCTGTTGCTGTGAAAAAAACATGAACCAAAGAAACTTATAGAAGAGTTTATTTAGCTTATGATTCCAGAAGGTGAGAGTCCATCATGCCAGAGAGGCACAGCAGGAGAGGTAGCCAGAACAGAAAGCCAAGTGATCACATCTTCAAGCAGGCACAGGAAGCAGAGACCCACTGGAGATCCAGCAAAGCTTAAGAACCTCTAAGCCAGCCCCCATGACCCGCCTCCTCCAGCATAGCCACACCTTCTAAGACCTTCCAAAACAGCACCACCAACTGGGGACAAATATGTCCAGCTATTTGGAGCCTATGGGGGACATTCTCATTCAAACCACCACCCAGATAGAGTTATATCAGGAATAGGAAAGTTAGATGTGATATACAGAATCATTGAAGAGATCAGAAGCTCTGATTTCTAAGACACCTTCCAGATGATACAAGTATATGTGCCACTGTCTGACAAACGCAAGGCCAAGATTACAAGGGGAAGATCATCAGTGACTCCAGCAGAAGTTTGATTTCTTATACTTGTCCACACTTACACTTCCCTGGATGTGATACTCAGCACCACTGTGTTGGCTCTTGGCCAGTTCAAGAGAAATGTTGCAACCACAGGACAGTGCTGCCATTCCTTTCACTATCTTAAATAATTAATCCATGCTTGCAGAACTTTACAGACTTGTGCAGAGCAGCAAAACATCTAAGTTACCTCACACATCCATCCACTCCAGAAGTAGCAAAAGACATGGTACTCTGCCATCTTGACTCAACTCTCACCGCAGATGACTGTCCTTTCGTCCCTTTCTATACTCTGCATAGTGCAATATTTTCCACATGATGAAAGTTTGAAGAGACATGCAAAAGTCAGCATCAGGGAGTGAGAGAATTCAAGTCATGGTCACTTGGGTGGTGGTATGGCCCACTTCAGTGGGTGCCCAGTGACTTCAGATACTTCAGATAGAAAGTGAAAGCCAGGATCAGCTGAGGGAGGCTGACCACCTCTGAGGTTCACCAAACGGGAGGAATGAAATGGTGGAAAAGCTGGGGTGGCACATACAGGGTAGAGGATGAAGACAGCTCAGTGCTCCATGTACAAGATCTTCAGCTAGTGTCTGCAGAACACACTGGTGGGAGATTGGATAGTGTTACTTGGTCTCCAAAGCTTGTGGATTTACTTTTGCAACTTACTAAAGAACATTCCTCCTTCTCTTTGGTGTTAAAAGTGAAAGGATATTCACTTCTGAAAATCTTCTTGCTGTTGCCAAAGTCATCAAGTGGAGTTTTTTTAATATTGGAAAATAAACAAATAGACAAACAAATAAAAAATGAATGAATGAATGAATGAATGAATAAATAAATAAATAAATAAATAAGTCTGTGTGCATGTATTTGTGCTGGTGTGTGTTTTCGTATACCTGTATGGGTACATATACACATGTGTGCACATGAAAGTGAAGGGTTGTGACTAACCTCAGGTTTCATTCCTCCAGGCGTCTCTTAAGGACCTAGGGCTCCCTGATTTGGCTAGGCAGGCTAACCAGTTGGCCTCAGGGATCCACCTGTGTCCATCTCCCCAGTGCTGACTTAACAAGTGCCTATCACTTTTTATATTGACGCTGGGGGATTGAACTCAGGGCCTCATGCTTGAATGGCATTTTACCAACTGAGCTTTCTCTCCAGCCCTTTGTAGAAAAATAATTTTAATGAAGACCTAGTATTCATTGTCAACTACTTGGAAATCTATTTATTGGAAAAAGAATAAGCTTCTTTGTGTAGTAGTGTCACTGAAACTGTTGGTTGATGGTCTTATGGATGCAAGTTTCAACTCTGGATAAGTACATCATGAACACTGCACTCAAACACTAAAGAATGCACTTTTTCTCAGTATCCCATGGAACTTTCTCCAAAATCAACCACGTATTAGAACCCAAAGAAGTCTCAACAAAGGAAGATTGAAATAACATTCTATAGTCTATCTGACTACAAAGGAATAAAACTGGATATCAACAGCAAAAACTACGGAAAAAAATACAAACTCATGGACACTAAATGCCACAGTACTGGGTCAAGAAGAGAAAAAAAATCATAGAATTGAATGAAATTGAAAACACATTTCAAAATCTTTGAGACACAAGGAAGGCTGTCCTAAGATGAAAGTTTATAGCACCAAGTACCTACATTAAAAAATTTGAGCAATCTCATATTAACTTAATGATGCACATGAAGGACTTGGAAAGATAAAAATTAATAGCACCCAAAATAGTAGATTGGAAGAGACAATCAAAATCATGGCTGAAATTAAAGAAATAGAAACAACAACAACAACAAAAATAAAAAGAATCAATGAAGTAAAAAGTTGGTTCTTCAAAAGATTAGCAAGATTGATAAAACCTTTAGCAAAATTAACCAAAAGAAAGACAGTACTCAAAATAATAAAATCATAGATGAAAAGGGAAGCAGTACAAAAGAATCTGAGGAAAGTCAGAGAATCATAAGGACATACTTTTAAAATCTATACTCCACTAAACTGGAAAAGCTCAAACACACACACACACACACACACACACACACACGACACCAGTCTATGATAAATCAAGATGAAGTCAAGAATTGCATGGACAGTGATTAAACACCTTCAAACCTAAAAAAGCCCAGGATCAGATGAATTCAGTTCAGAAATCTACTAGACTGTCAAAGAACTAACACTAGCACTCATCAAATTATTCCATAAAATAGAAAACAAAGAAACACTTCAAAATTCTTTTTATGAAGCCAATATTACCCTGATATTAAAACCAGATCAAGAACCAACAAAAAAAGAAAATTATAGGTTAATCTCGCTAATGAAGATGGATATAAGAATTTTCAATAAAAGGGACTAGAGAGATGGTTCAATGGATAAGAGCACTGGCTATCCTTGCAGAGGACCTAGGTTCAGTTCCCAGCACCTACATGGCAGCTAACAACCACTAGGAACTCCAGTTCCAGAGAATATGATGCCATTTTCTGGCCTCTGTAGACATTGTATGCACACGGTGTACTTATGTACATGCAGACAAAACACTCATATACATAAAATAAAAATAAATAAAAATTTCTCAAAATACTTGCATACCAAATTCAATAGGATATCAAAGACATTATCCACCATGATTATGTTGGCTTCATCCAAGAGATTCAGGGGTGGCTCAACATAAGTAAATTAATAAATGTACTCCTGCACATAAATAGATTCAAGGACAGAAATAGCATCACAATAACCAGACCTTTACAGTAAATTTACATTTCCTCAGGGGCTGGTAACGTTTCCATCTACATTACAGTGGAGACTGACCCAGAGAAAATATGGTTTTCTTCTAGAAAGAAATGGGGACAACCTTTCTTCTGGGAATGACTTCTTAGAATGAAAGAGTTTTGATTTATGGAACTTTGAAAACGAGATGAAAATAAAGAACGAATGTGGTCCACGGACTAGTTCTCAGTAGTTACAGACTTTAATTCAGAGGCAGGAGTTCATCGGCATTTGTGTTTCTGTGTGGATATGTCTCATGTGGTAGGCGAATCTTTTGTTTTTCGACAGCACTCAGTGTTTTTTGTTCAAAAGTTTTTCCTGAGCAGCAGGAATTGTGTGTTTTTCAATTTTTCTTTATAATTGAGATACCACACCTCATCTAAGAAACACAAACACAAGGAAAGGTAAAATTTCTGGAGACAATCTTTTATTTATATGCCAAAAGCAGCCAATCTTTCAGGAAACATGAATTTGTAGGGATGAGCACAAAGACTTTGTATGATCAGTGAAGGTAACTGAGTCTGACTTTGACTGCCAGAACATCAGCAAAGAAGGGAAGTCCGTCAAAGCCAGGCCATGCTGCATGTGATGAGGGCAACATTGCTCTTCTTTGTTTATAGAAAAGTTAGCAGTGTCCTTCATGAAGAAATTGAATTTTCCCATTACTTCTCCTAAAGGAAGACATGGTTAACAAGGCTTAACATAAGCAGAAATAAAAGCTGAAAGGAACAGCAAAGACTATGAAGTAGAACGACTTTCCACAGATGAGAAAATCTGAGTTCCAGAAAAGTCATGCCTTTCTCTGCCACAGGCAGTTTCTGTTGTTTCTTGCAACAGTCTTGTCAAGAGTGGAAGTTCCAAGACTCAACGATAATTTACCTCTTCCACTGATCCCAGAGTCTGGAGGCTCGCCCAAGGTCTTGAAGCAGCAAAGAAGAGGAGTCTTACGGAAGGAATTAGGTGGCCTGTCTCAGTTTCCCCTGATGCAAAGTAATGGTGTGGACACTACATTACCATGTCACCTCTCATGGGCCCTTGACCTTGAACACTAGTTTCAAGGTCAAGCCTCTACATGTGTCTGTGTTAGAGAATCTTTCCTTCTGTGAAGTGAAACTTCCAAAATAGAAATGAGTATGTAGACATGTTCTTCTGTGTTCAGTCCCAATTTGGTATTCTAACTTGCTAAATTAACCACAAAGATCAGAACAGGGGATATAAGATAAGTATCCCAAATCTGGTGGCTTAAAAGAGTGTTAACAATGATATAAAGTTGACTTGGTATAAGATAAAACTTCCTTTCTTCAAACAAGAAGTTGTGTGGAACTCCACTTCTTAAAACAGTAAAAACTGAATTTGGATTTGGGGGGTTCACTCCAAATGGTCTTTTAACCCATTTGGGGACTCCTGACTTGCCTTTCTAGAATCTCTGGGCAACAGAGACAGAAGTTTGAAAACTCATGGACTTGTTAGATTTTCACAACTAACTGACAGAAGTTGGAGAATCTGATGGGATAGGAGCAGTCCAAGTTGGCACAACAGCTGCTTCAACCCTGGTCTGTCTATACTACTGTTGGGTCTCTGTCCCAGAAGCTGTTCTACATAGGAAGAAGTAGATGATATAGGTTTAAGCAGGAGCTTGGAAAGGGGAGGAATTTGAGTGGAGAACTCTTTTTCTTAATATGAGATACTCACAAGCTCTCTGTACACAACTTGCATTTATTCCCATAGGTGATATAGTCAGAACCACAAACTGGCAGATTTTCGATGGGGCAAGGGATGGCCACCACAGGGTACTTCTTGTATATGCTGCAGTCTACCTGGTTAGACACAAGAGAATGTCCTGCTTTTCTCAAATACCTCAAGTGAGACTATTTCAGTTCAACTGGACAGGTGACAGGAGTCAAAGGCTCATCCCTAGTGTTCTGATGTTGTTGGGGCTGCTTTTATAAGGAGCAACATTACTACTAGCACTACTGCTACTTTTTTACTACTACACTTGGTGAACACTGCAACACATCCTGTGCCAGACAGCTAAGTTTTACAGGAATTCCCATTGTTTGATGTTCAGAACAACTGAATAAGGGAAGTTCTACTATACCTGCTCTTTATAAATGGGGAAATGATTGCTTAGCAGGTTTTTTTCACTTTCATTCATATGCCACATGAATTTATTTAAATTTCAAATTTTGTTCATTTTAAGAAAATTTAAAAAATATTGAACTGGTTATGTAGATCAGTGGTAGAGCACTTGTCCTAAGAATGTTCAGCAAGCTGAATCCAAGCACCAGAAAGACAAAAACAAAAATATAAATAAACAAATCCATAATAATTTATAATATTAGGTTTATGAAAAGTATTTATCTTAATGTTTTCAAAGAAGTGGTAAAAGGTAATCTATTGGCTTTGCTCCTCATATGTATTTTACAGCAATTCACGGTTGCAGCAGAATTTTCTTTTTATTTCATATCATTTAAAGAGAAAAAAATCCTAATGAATTATTATAACCCCTTTGCCTTAAATTAAGAAAAGCAGTTTAAGCCAGGCGTGGTGGCGCATGCCTGTAGTCCCAGCACTTGGGAGGCAGAGGAAGGCAGATCTCTATGAGTTCAAGGCCAGCCTGGTCTACATAGTGAGTTCCAGGACAGCTGGGGCTACAGGGAGACCCTGTCTCAAAAAAACAAAACAAAACAAAAAACAAAAAAAGAAAAGCAGTTTATCAGGTGTAAGTTTATAAAGTTGTGACCAAGATCTCATCTGGAAGCTATCTTTTCTTTAACTCTGGGTTAAAAAATAACGGTGATGCATATGATTGCTCACATTTCATCTCATATTCTTTTCACTGCCTTTCAGACAGAAGAAGCATTTTTTAAATCTATGCTTGTCCCTCCCCCCCGTTGCTTTCCCTACACATGCTGAATTAACCATGTATCTATGTTTTATAAGCATTTGTTGACTAAAGGTTGGCCAGTAGAAACTGAAATTAAAACGATGCTCATCATACTCACCGTTGTTAAAGGGTGACTGGTATCTTCTGAAAGACAAATACAATGGAACTATTAGAAATAAAGCAAAATCTGGAATCTCATCAATCAATGTAAGACTTCTTCAGTCAAAGACTTTTTATTTCTTCTGACAACTAATTTAAACATAAATCCCATCCTCATACAAAATCCCAGCTAAGGAATTTGAATGGCCAATGAGTGAGGTAAGTTCTTGGATCAGGCAAGCAAATCTAACTTCCTTCTTTCAGTAGCTTATAGTATCTCTGATAAGATTTAAAGTCAGTTAGCATTCATGAGAACCTGAATCCCCATCACTGATATACTTCCTTTTCTAATCAATATAAAGACATGTAAATGACCATTGGTGACATATGGGCTTTAATCCCAGCACTCAGAAGGCAGAGTAGGTAAATCTCTGTGATGTAGACGTGGCTACCCTGGTCTACATAGCCAGTTCCAGGCTGACCTGGTCTACATAGCAAGTTTTAGGCCGGTCAGAATTACCTAATGAGACCATGTCTTTTAAAAAAGTGAATGAGTGTCTTTAAAGCATTAGAAATTTATTTTCATTAAGCATCTTTTCACCATTTAAAAGATGAACTGTTGCCTTAAGGCTTTTGGGGAACTGTGGTTTATTTTGATCCTCTGTATTGAGTTATGAAGACATATAAGTATTTCTGCGTCTTTGCAACAAGGAAGAGTATCTAATAACACAGTTTCCAGTATTATGAAATTGAAGACGCATGGAGAAATGAAAACTTTTTTCGCTCCATGAGTGCCAAGTAGGTATCCTTGCAGGGAAAGATACGGCCCAAATCCCTCAAACTATAGCTGGAACTAAGATCCTTCAGCCAGCCCCAGGCCAGAGCTGATATTCCACTTTAAATACACATGATCAGACATTTATCACAGCTGCTTAGATCTTAGGAGGAACTCTTTGGGAAACAAATAAACAAACAAATGATAAAACAAAAGAAAATGCCCAGTGGGAGGGAAATCATGCCTGGTAAGGTAAACCTGGCCAAATGGCCATAGCTGGAGAGCCATAGACCCTAGAGAAAAAAATAATAAATGAATGAATGAATGAATGAATAAGTAAATAAATAAATAAATAAATAGTAACAATAAAAGTAAAAACTTCCATGACTGTATGCTGCATGGTATAACTCAAACTCACCTGAGCTGCTGCAGTAGGTCATGGTGCAGAGCAGGAGACCTGCAATGATCTTCATGGTGGAGATGGCTGGGCTCCAGAGGCTGCTGCTCTGAGATTGTCTTCTGTGGGGCTGTGTTTATATGCACCAGCCTTGGTTTCTCCACCTTTCCTGTGAGTTCATCCAAAGTCAGTATTGGCCCTGAGAGAATCCCAAAGCATGTCACACCCTGAGGGTGTCACAGTCTTTGTCACTTAATTGCTGTTTCCCATCTCACCCATAAGTAGATTATTTGAGGTGAGAAGTATTTTTCTGCCTGTTGCATAGATGAGGACTGTTACTTACGGTTCTAAATTTCACACAGAAGAGAGGAAGTATTTGCTTCATGTCTCAATAGTGAAATAAAAGAACATAATAAGCTTTGTTTTACTCAAATGGGAAATATTATGCTCAGAGAAGTGAGGGGGCTCCTTAGTTTATTTGAGTCTCCTGAGAAAATAGTTTTATTTTCAAAGCAATGAACCTAACAAGCAATCTGGGATCTGGTGAAAGGAACAGTAATGCTAGGGTTTAAGAGGCTTGGAGAAAGATGTTGACATTTTTCTAGCTGTCTAATCTTGAATAAGTCATGGACAAGGCTGTGAACCTGTATCAGTCAGGAAAGTGTAGTACTAGTTGCTTGTAATTTTGAGATTTCTGTACAAATTTGTTTTTGTATGTCTATAAGTATATAGTGATCACCTGATGGTTCTGCATGGATTTTACTGTTCACCAATTGTTTAGAGCATTATTGTCTGGTGATGTGAAGTTATATTCCTCTTTCCAGAAATAAAATAAGCATTCCATCCCAAAGAGATGTCACTGTCATTTCCCTTAGCCGTCACAGGGATATCCAATGGTCTTTTCTAACTGTAGAGGCTGGGGAATAAATGTGATCAATCTTACCTTGTCCATTGAAGGTCAAAAGGGTCAAAAGAGTAGCAGTAGTTGACAAACAGCAAAGAGACCATGCCAGAACTTGAGCTCCATCCTCTGTCCAGTGGGGTCCATCATCAGTCACGATAAAGTTATACATCATTTACATGAAAGTCTATTCTAAAGCAGAATGCATTTCATTGTTATTCTAGTTATTAGTGTTATCAACAAGGAGACAAGACTCAATGCTTAGATTCTGATATTGTAAACTACATTGTTCATGTACAGCTGTCCAAGTGGCTGCTGTTTGTCTACAGAGTTCAAAGACATATTCCATGAAGATCTGAGGCAAGGTAGTAGGTGCTGTTCTGTTAGTTCGTTGTTTAATAAGAATATTTGGAAACACAGCATCGACAAACGATATTAAATAAACTATAATGTACCACCCTCTAAAATTTTAGCTTTTGCATCTTTGGGGAGGCAATATAATCTTGTGGTCTAAAACATGAACACGGAGTCCAATGAGTCTCATTTGAAATATCCTTTAGAAATTTGACTCTGTACCCTTGAATACACATTTGCTAACCTCTATAGGCTTTAGTTTCCTCATCTCTGAAATGACTAATGTTTACCTCATGGGATGTTTTAGATTATTAAGTGAAATTTTACTTAATAAAATTAAGGTGGAGAGGGCACTTAATTTGGGGAATTTGATCTGAAAAATGTGTCACGACAATTTTGTTGTTATATAAAAATCACAGAGTGTAATTATACAAACCTTGATGATATAGTCTACTACACAGTTAACTGATTGTAAATATCTGTATATAAAATCTGTATGCATATAGCTGTACACATACACACATATAGGTATATTGCTAAGTATACAAGTACATATATTGTAGTCTGTTTCTTCTTGGCCACCTGAATAAAACACCATGAAATTAAAGCACAAGGGTATATACTACAATTAAGAGCCACAGTAGATGTAAAGTAATTGAGGCTGTACCTGAAAAAACACAGCAACATACCATTTTATAGTAAAACTTCTTTTCATATGAAATACTAAAATAACAAAAGTGATATATATATATATAAATTAGTCATGTATTAACATTATCACACACTGTGTACTTGTATAATTTCAGGTAATGTACTTTTAAATGAAGGGCAATGTGGTAGAGCTGTTTACATCTCATCATCGCAAATAGTAACGTGACCACTGCGAAGCACAACAATGTTTACTCATTATTGTAATTACCCTCATGGGGTAATACAGTGCTATATTAGAGATGCTACAACATGACGAGGTGACCAGGATTGTTTTCAACTTCACTGTAATCTTATGGAACTACCAATGTTCATGCAATGTGCTGCTGACTGAAACGTCATTATACATTATGTGACTATATATATATGTACATATATATAATCCCTTTTATGAATGTGCGTTTAATGTGTATGTGTACATGTACATGTGCAGCATATCAGAGTGCTAGACTCATAATCAGTTATTGATACAGTAGTTAATATTATATGATGTAATTTTCATGTAAACACATTAAGTGAAGAAATTTTATTGCCCTAATTTTACCAGTGAGTAAGTTGAGGCTCAGAAGACTTGAATAATTTTCCTAAGATCATGATACCAATTACTGGCGGAGACTCTGCATAGAGTCACAGAAAAGAAGTAATGGTTCTAATAAGGACAGTCAGTTATAAGTTCTATTTTTTGCTGTGAAAGTTTGTAGATAATGAATACCAAGCAAAATCCATCATATTTCAAGATGGGGTATATATTTTTGTATTTAGAAAGCACATATAAAAATATTTTATTTTATGTGTACAACTGTATTGCCTGCATATAAGTGCACCTCTGTCAAGCAGTGTTCACAGAGGTCAGAAGAGGGTGTCGGATACCCTGGAACTGGAGTTTCAGACAGTTTTTAACTGCCATGTGCATGGTGGGAATCAAACCCAGGTCCTCTGTAAGAGCAGTCAGTGCTCTTAGCTACTGAGTGATCTCTTCAGCCCCAGAAAGCACATTTTTTTAAATTTTGGTCTTTTTGAGACAGGGTCTCTCTGTAGCCCCAGCTGTCCTGGAAGTCACTATGTAGACCAGGCTGGCCTTGAACTCACAGAGATCTGCCTGCCTCTGCCTCCTGAGTGCTGGGATTAAAGGCGTGTGCCACCACTCCCAGTCCAGAAAGCACACTTTTAACAAAGAGGAGTAGGTATGAGATCAGGGTTTGAGTGTCAGGGAAAGAGAAAAGAGAAATGACAGAAGCTTGGCTTCATTCAGCAAGTCTGGATAGGCTGAGCATCTTTAAACCAAAGTAAAGAAGAAGAAATATTTTTAAAAAGAAAAAGAAAAAAGAACCCCGAACAACAAAATAAAATAAAAAAGAACTATAAGATACATTGTAATTCAGGCTAGAGAGGTGGCTCAGTGGTTAAGAGCAATAGCTGCTCTTGCAGAGGACACAGGTTTGGTTCCCAGCACCCACATGACAGCTCATAATCATTTGTAACTCCAATCCCAGGGGATTCAATACCCTCTTCTGGCCTCTGAAGGCATTAGGCATGCAATTTGAGGACTTACATACATGCAGGGAAATACTCATATACATAAGATAAAAACAAATATTTTTTTAAGAGATCCATGATAGAGGTTGGCTAGCTAGAGGCCTTTACAAAGGGAGGACATAAGATTAAGGAACAGATGAAGCACCATCCCCTCTGACACAGGAGACAGGTGATTAGGTAAGAGGGTGAATATGGAGACTGCTATTTAGAAAGATAGGGGTAAAGGCATGAATGGAGCTCATCACAAACTGATTTTGGCAGCAGAAGAACTGAGTTCTTCTGCGGCTTGAGGAAGTTTGATACTGACATTTATGGGGATATATCAGATCATCCACAGTGGCTAGAAAGATGGATGACCACTAGACAAAATTAGCATCCGATTGGTACTGTTAGTATTTTACTGTATCTCTCTCAAAGTTCACATGATTCTGAGTGAAAACTGACAGTGAGCTTTGGATGTTGAATGATTTTTGCCTGTGACTTCAGAGGGCCGTGTCTTTATGTGTTAGGGGTGCCGAGGTTTGGAAGAGTGTCAAGTATTCCAGATTTCTGATGGACTACAAAAGGTCAAGGTTTAAACAAGGTTTGAATGTTGATTCATTAGGTGTGGAGAAAATGAACAATTGTTTATCGAGGCTATTGCCAAGAGGCAAATGCCAGGTTTAATTTCTCAGGGGTGGGTCTGAGTGTACATCCTCTGGGTGTATCCAAAAATACAGCAGAGGAGGATGGGTAGGGATTAAGTTCTATGGTTTTAAAAAGTATGAGAAGCAGTGAGGTCAAGGGATCAGGTGTGGGCTTGCTTTAGGTTTTGGTAACTAATTACAGGGAGAAGAAGTTTTTATGCTTGGATACTAAGCTACACATTTTGTGGGATAGGAAATCAGGGCTGTGGAGGTAAAAAGCAATCCAAACAAAAGGGCAGCCTGTTCATTCTTCTTTCTGTTCCTTCAAAACAGGAGAGTTCAGTCTTTAAGAGGATCACTCTTGTCATGAGTTCACACAGTGGGAGGCACTGTGAAAATAATGCAGAAAACATAAAACAAACACAAAAAAGTTAATCTTGTGTATTTTTCCCAAGTAGATTTGTAATGTCCAAGAACGGTCAGGATAGCTCCTTAGTGGTTCACTGGAGTAGGAGCTGAGTGAGGAGTTCCTGATCAGTTACCTGGAAGGACTTGGGAAGTTCCACCACAGCTGGTGTCCCTAGTTCTCTTAGGGTCCCTTGCTCCTGGCGCTATTAGACAAACCATATAACACACCTGTATCTGAATTCTTCACAGTTTATATCCTGGGTAGGGGAAATAGAGTAACTTACAAAGGCTAAGACCTAGCACACCACTCACAGCGCCCAGCTCTGATCTGTGGCTCAGGGGCCCACTGTTTCAGAAGGCTTCCATGCCCCCCACACAGCCTCTGTTAGCTTTCACTCACCCCTCATGGGCCCACAGTCTTGTCCCAGGTCGGTAAATGCCCCTCTCGCATCCATGCTAGCGAGACACCAGCCCCTGCACCCCACTTCTGTCTAAGATGACCCCAATGCGCCCTCCCTGGCTAACTCTCTGCAGTGCCCTCTCTGTAGCTAACTCTCTGCAGCCAATTCTCTGCAGCAGGCCCTGCCCCTCGGAGGAATAAGTGCCCCTCGGGACTCAGCTGGCATAATCCAGTAACTCCAGGGATAGAATTTCATAAGAAAACCAACATATATCTAGCACTTAATGTATATTTGATCTGTGCTGCTATGGCTCTGTGAAATATCTCTTTTAAAACTTTAAACAATTTCATGAGGCAGGTATGGGTATTCACTTTGTTATTTAGCTGAGGTGACAAAGTCTTAGAACAGTGGCAGTTTAAATGATGCTTTTGAATCAGTCTAGT
>NW_008333881.1:134959-146112 GCF_000622305.1 Nannospalax galili
ATATATATGCCTAGATGCATATATATAATACAGATTTGGAACTACTCGGACAGTGAAATAATAGAGTAAAACTGATAGAACCACAGTAGTCAGGAAAGACAGCTGATATGAATGAGCAGGGGGCTGAGCCCCAGGGAAATGTGCAGAATTCTTCATGCGTGGTTATCATCTAGAAGGAGATGCCAGGGGTGAAGGGGAGCCTGACAGCCAGCATGCAGCAGCTTCTGTCCTATCCTCTACCTCTATCTATGAAAGAGCAAATCATCTTTTCTTCCCTTGAGCTGTGTTTCCCCAATCTTGTGAGATGACTTAGGTTGGTTGTAATATTTTGAAGTTAAAAACCCGTCTTTAGGGGCTGGAAATGTAGCTGAGTGATAGAGCACTTGCCTATCACGCATGAATCACTGGATTACATCCCTAGCACCACACACAAGAAAATTCTATTCTGAAAACTAAAAATGTAAAATGAAGTGAAGCCAGGGGAAGGAGTGGCCAGGGACTTCTGTTGGTTCTGTTTTCCCTCCCCATTGCTTTATCAGTATGTGTTCTTGGCCCCCCAGCCCCTTCCTTTTGACACCTAGGAAAGACACAAACTAAAACTTCCACTCCCTCTAGGCCAGTTTTAAATTGCTGGCCTAGATTGTCTTTTTTCTACTCCCTCCACTGTGTCTGCTTCCTACTCTAGTTCTTCCTTCTTTTCTTTTGTTTTTTTCTTGATACCACCCCCACTGTGATCATACCCTTGTGTGTTGTGGGGACAGTCCCCTAGAGGTCTGGGCATTTGCATCTGGCCTTGTGTTTGGCAGGACCCTGTTTCCTGCTGCTTACTGGGAGTGGGGAGTTTACATAACCAAGGATCCTGTATACTGATTGTACTCAATTTCCTTTGATCCTCTGAGGAAAAATAGTTCCAATTACGGGTGAAGAAGATGAAAAGAAAGAATAACAATAAACTTTCCTGCTGATTCACATCATGTATCTGGATATAGATTTATATACATAATGGCACTCAACTGTAACTGATAAAATCATACCTACTCTACTCAGAGCTGAAAGGTACCTGCAACTCCAGAGTTAGCCAACATGAGAAAATGGATTAGTCCGGGCTGTTGTAATATAATATCACCAACTGAGGGCTTCAAATATCAGAAAGCAAAGTGCTGGGAATGCTGGTTTCTCTTGAGTCTTCTTTCCTTGGCTTATAGACAGCTAGGCTTCTTACTGGTCTTTGAGTAGCTTGTCCTTTGAGTACATACTTCTGGTGTCTATTTAGTCTTCAGTAAGGACACCAGTCCTATTAGATTAGAACCCTGCTGTTAAAACCTCATTTAACATTAATTGCTTCCTTAATGACCATATCTCAAAATAGTCACATTGGGGTTATGACTTTAGCAAATGAATTTTGGGGAGAACAGCTTTCAGTTGGCCCTACTCCCCCAGCACCTTTCTAACAGTTACTGTCATTTCCTTGAAGTGTGACAGGCACTCCCATGATCTTACCCAGCGTCCTTTGGAATTTTTGAGCTCTTGATTCCAGCCTTGCTCTGGATTTAGTCCTGGCGATGATTACTGCCATGATATCTAGAATTCCTTTCTCCTGTTCAACCCTTGGAGACTCCATTTGATTTCAACTGCAAGGCCCCTTTCAATGTGAGTTATCCAGAACATGCACCCTCAAACATCCAGATCCTGCCTGCAGAACAGTGACTTTCATGGGTACCTGTCCCAGTCTCGTCACTCCCAGTGCTTCCCAGGAAGACTTCTCATCAAACAATAGTTACTGCATTCTCAGCTCTGACTTCCGTCTCCCTTTCTCGCAGTCCAATCTTCCAACACTTCCGGATGTAGCTATTCCCCCGTTCCTTATCAGTATCTCCGGCCATGATAATTGCATATTTTAGTCAGGCTGGCCTCTATCCTAAAAATACTGTGAAATTAATTTCTTCCAAGGTGTGCATTTTTATTCACTCCATCAACAAACAGATAAGCTTGCAGTATGAATATAGGAGAAATGTGACTCCTGACTTTCAGCTTAACATTTACCCCTGTACTTAAGAGTCCCCCTCAACTTCTGAACGTACTTTCTGAGACCGTGTTTGAGTGCCAAAGTCTAAAAAGAGTAGTAAATTCTATATTTTCCTATGCATGCATACCTATGATGAAGTTTTATAAATTAGGCACAGTAAGAGATTAACAACTGATAAGATGACAGAACAATATACTGCAATAAACATTATTGTATATGAGGTGATCTTTCTGAAGATATTGTATTACTGTTTCATGATGATGTGTGATTATAGGTTAAGAGGAAATGAAGTGAATGATGGAAATATCACCGTGATACACTGCACTAGTACATAATGGTTTCTTGAACAGAAACAATGTGATATCCAACAGCCTATCTGATAACCAAGAGTGACTAATGCTAGCCTACTGACTAAGGGGAGAATAGTTTATACAGTGTGGATATGCTGTGGAAAGGGATGATTCATATCCTGGGTGAGTTGGAGCAGAATGGTGTGAGGTTTTATCACTCTACTTTTTATTTGTTTCAAAATCTTTATTATTGAAGCAGCCAAAATGTTTTATTATTTTACAAATGAGCTTGAGTTTCTTCTAACAGCTTTTCATTTTGTCAATTTTATCTACATCAAGCAGAAGGTGCTAGTATTGTTTTATATAACATTCTAGAAATTTGAAGATAAATATGACAGTCTGAGCAATATAGAGGAGGCTGACTACAAAGAGAGTAGCCTTTAGGGCTGGAGAGTTAGCTCAGTGGTTAAGAGCACTGGATGTTCTTGCAGAAGACCTGGATTCGGGTGCCAGCACCCACACGGTGGTTACAAACCATTCATAACTCCAGTTCCAGGGGATTTAACACCCTCTTCTGTCCTCTGTGGACACTGCACAACATGGGTGCACTTACACACATGCAGGCATAACACTCATACACATAAAACAAAAATAACTTTTAAAAATTAAAAAAGTAGCTTCCATGTGGACCTACTGAAATAAAGATACTAGGTGTGATTTTGAAAAATACTGTAAACATGTCAAAAATATTTTAGTTCTCTTGTTCGCATCTGAAACTACAATGTTATAATATTGAGTTTAGGAAACAATAATAAACATAAACGAGAATAAAAAGTAACCTTGTAAAATGTTTTAATTCTAGTTTGCAAATCTCATTCAATTCTCTTCATAATGAAATAACTCAGTGACTCCATGCTTTCCTTTCCTTTCACTCCTTGTTTCTAGGTAATGGAGTATTTATCACAATGGCTCATTGATTTCAGAAGAGGGGGGTGGAATTCAAATGTAATATCTACTATGTGCCAGAGGCTAACCTTATCACTTTTATTCTTCTGTCTCTGCTTTTTCTTATTATTCACATTTAGAGGATTCTAGCAATAAAGCTGCAAGTTTAAAATTATTCATTTCTTTCACCAATAAAAGTAGAGAATTTCAGGGGAAATCTAATTTTGATATGAGATCTGCTTTTTGTTTCCATTCAACCATGAAATTTTCCTTAGTATTTATCCTAATCACATCATTGAATAACATTGGCCTTCAAAATTAGTTTCTAGTCTCATTAATTGTGAAAAAAATACCAAGTGGTTGTAGAAGCCCACAGTAATTAAGTGGTACATAATAGTGTCAGTCTTATTGATAATCTTATATAAACTAAAAAGAGAGGGAAAAAAAGTTCACCATTGCCATATGCTATGCCACTTTTCTCTCACAATTTAACCCAATAGATTATTGTCTCCTTGATGACCTTATGTCAAGGAAAAGGTTACTCTTTTCTTTCTCAGCATTCAAATAGAATTTTATATTAGTGTTCCCCTTAAATAATATTATTTTTTGATAAATCTGAACCTGTATTACATAGAGAAATTTACTGAGATTCAGCTAAATGCACTGACAAACCTCCAAAATGATGTCTGTGACTTTAAAATAATTTAGTAAGTCTTCAGTAAATGAATAAATGGCAAGCAACCATGTACTAATATAAAATTATCACTCTACCTAGAATGGCATGAAATTCAAAATTCATGCTTAGGTTTTCTGGAATTTTCCATATAACATTTCTGTTCTGTGGTTGACTAGGAACTTAAACCCCGAGAAAGCAAACTGGACAAAAAGGGACCATGATATTTATTCTTTGTAATAGTCTGTTTTATATTACTATATCATAATTCCTGAGGCTGGGTACTGTAAAGAAAAGAGGCTTACTTAATTTTGTTTTGGAGGTTGAAAGCCAGATAGCACACTGTAGGTTCTCGTGAGAACTCTCATTGCTTCATCACCTCCTGGCAGATGGCATCACATGGAAGTACAGGCATAAAAGAGAGAGCACAGATGAAAGACTTACACTATCTGAAAAGAAACAGACCATGCTGGAGAGGTAGCTCACACAGCAAAGTGCTTGCCTTTAAAGACTGAGGATCTGACTTTGATCCCCAGAGCTGACCTGCTGGATGTGTTGGTGTGTGCTTGTAATGCCAGCATTGGGGAGGTGGAGACAGAGGGATCCCTGGATCTCTGCTGGCTAGCTAGTATTGTTGTCAACTGGCCTCCATGCACGCATGTACCCATGTGCATTTACACCCACATATGCATGCACAAACACCTGCACACAGAACACACACACACACACACACACACACACACACAAATACATGAGGGTGGGCAGAGTGAGTACCTGGTGGGCCAACAGGTCAAATCTTGGAGAAGCACCCATCTTAAAACCTCCTGCTAGATTCCACTACCTCTTAATATCATCATACTGAAGGCCAAGCTCTGAACACATGGACCCATAGAGTAAACCTTCAACTGTCTTTGAAGTAGAGCCCTCTCTGTGTGAAAATAACAGGGTTTATTTGGATATAAGGATTATGGGATAATTTTTTGTTTATATTTTTCTGTGTAAAGATAAAAGTTTTAGAAATGAAAAAATAAGACATATAACTTTTCTAAGTGGAGAGTAAGAAAATAATTCTGTAACACACCTCCCCCCTCCCTCAAATAGTCTTAAAGCTGCAATAGTAAAGTCTGTTTCCCAAATCAGTTCTGAACTCAAACCTCTTTCTCAGTTCCGTCTTAAGACTTATGCTCCACTTCAGGGCTCCTTTGGATGACCACATCTACTGTAAAACTCTTCCGTCTTTGTTTTTCCTTTTTGAAATATCTACCAGTCTAAAACAAAGTTGACCATGTCACAGTCCTCTTTATAAATGCCATTAGTTCTATTTAATTTAATTTTATTTTATTTTGGTCTTTTTGAGACAGCGTCTCCCTGTAGCCCCAGCTGGCCTGAAACTCACTATGTAGACCAGACTGGCCTTGAACTCACAAAGATCTGCCTGTCTCTGCCTCCCGAGTGCTGGGATTAAAGGCATGCGCCACCACACCTGGCTTCATTTATTTTCTTAGTAAAGAGTTCTCAACTTGAGTTTACCCTCAGCTACAATTTTTTTCAATATTGTTTATTGTCTTGATATTACATAGTACTTTTCAATGGAATTATTCACTGCTGTTTCAAAAACTAAAAGGGGCTTTATATGTTATAAAGTTTTTTTAACTTTTACATGCATATAAGGTATTTTGATCAAATCCATGCCCATTCCCTCCCCTCCAACACCTCCCATATCTCCCCATCACTTTTTTCTGACAATTTTCATTCTTTTTTTCTTTCTTTCTTTTTTTTAACAGGGCTTTTTGCTACTCTAACATTCCCCCCTCTGAAGTTCTCTTATTTTTATCCATGCTGTCTTTTAGGTTTGTGTAACAGGAAAGATTACCTGTCACTGAAATCACTCTGAGTGCCATTGCTTTCACTGTCTTCCCTGACCTTCACAATCAGATAGGGACTTCTATATTTCAGGACTTTAGTCAAAATTCCCTTGGAATACTTAAAAAAAGAAGAAGAAGGAGAAAGGGAAAAAAACTAGGTTTCTCCACGTGCCCTAAACTGACCTCTAGAATTCCTACTTAGCCCGGACTAAGGAATTTAATATTCTTGCTTTGGTCTCCCGAGTACTGGAATTATAGGCAAGCATCAACATATTCAGCAATAGCATTTTAACTATAATTTTTCTTATCTCTAAATTTCTCCTTAACCAATCATATTTATATTAGAAATTTCCTAAAATCCAGGACTTGACAGAAAACAATAGTGTATTACTTTTTACAATTACTTCCCATCTGAGTTAGAGTGACTCTCTGAGATAGCATGGCATTTAGCTACAAGACCTCACCAGTTCATCCATTCAACACAATCTAAGGTGAATGAAAGTTCCCAGAAAAGCTGCATCTTAAAATTGAACATTCTTCAAAGGTTGATCAACTGATTAGAACTTCAGTGATTGTGAAGAGTTTGGAATGTTGCGGGTCCAGAGCCTAATTACCATTTATTTGGAGGCCTTCTTTAGCTTCCTAAATAGCCAATCCTTCCCACCTTTATTTGGACTTAAAAAAAATTTTTTTAATGTATTAACTTAGTAGACCACCAGCTTCCACCAACTAAAAGGCTAAACATGCCATCAGATAACATCAGAGGCCTCTATATAGCTGAGATTTATTTCTCTTTTGCTGTTAACTTCTTAATGTTTCCACCAATGTATTTGAAAAGTGTTTCGATTTATGACTTTTCTTTGTTCCTTTACTATAAAAACTTCATGAAACTGTTACCAGATTGGAACATGGAATTTGGGGTAACCTGAATCTGTGTTCCTGGGCCATGGTCACTCATACTTGGCTCCAGAAGAAACTATTTGAGATGAAAGTTGAGCTTTTGCATCAACACACAAAGCCATGCCAATTTAGAGCCTGTGTGGCAGTCTGACCTGTGGCAGACTAGGAAGCCACATGACAGGGAGTTTTAAAGAAAGAGTAAAAGGTATGAAATGTTACAGCAGCCCAAAGCCTTAGGGAAATCATGCTTAGAAAGGAGATATATTAAGAAAAGGAGAGGTTACAAGTTTCTGAAGAGACTTACAGGAAGCTTCATGTCTGTAACCTAGTACTGGGTATTGCAGGAGGAGTTCAGGGTTAATGCACTAGGTATTCTGCCTGTCTCTTTAGTATGACTTAAGATGAACCCACTTTCCTAGGGGTGGTCCAATGGCCAGATGATGAACCCTGCAAAACTGTAAAATTGAGTCTTCATCTAGGCCAGAGATTTTATTCTCTTGACCAGTTTTCTCTAAAGGGGCTTTTTTCTACCATAACACTGGTATGTGTACCTACGAAAAGGGAGGGGAAGAATGGAGAAGATAAGGAATTGTAATATAAGCTATATTGATTAATGGTGGCAGAATACAACTTCAAAGTCTCAGGACTTTAGGAACAAAGTGTACAGCTGTTCTGTTCTTTTTAATCCAGAAGCAGGCTTTCTGGCTAACAGTATGGTCTGTAATCTTGAGCAAATTTGAGTATAGTCATAGACTAAAGATGCTCAACCTTCTACTGCTTTTAGGAAACTGCGTGATAATCCCTCTCCCGGTTTTGTTTTTGAAGTGACCTGATTTATTTCCTCAGCTACGTGGCCTAAGATATGGAAGAAGATATTCAAGCCATGATTCCCTTCTTCTATTGAAAAAAATATGCTACGAATGCTTCAGATTCCACCAGATCAGATTACATTTCATCCACTGCCTGCTTTGGAAGATGGGTTTTGCTGGAGGAGTGGGTATGAGTGGGATTGAGGGGCTTTTGAAGAGTTGGAGGGGTAGGGGGTGGTATCTCAAGGTTATGATTTGGGTCTATAAATAATTAGATGCCGGTTAAGGAGAGAGGTATGGATCAAAGAATCACATCTGTACTGTCACATCTTTTTATTTTAGATTCAATTTTGTGATCCAGAATACTGGGTTGAAATGAGATCTATCCATGGTTTTCTAGAAACTCCAAATATTGAAGCATCTGCTCTTCTACAATATGAAAACTTCACAGGATATAAACATGTGACTCAAAATGGAGTAAGTTAATAGTGACAGAATTTATGACACTTGTTTCAACAGAATACTTGAAGATGGACAATATTCACAATAGTAGAACAACTTTATATTCTCTTTGAAGTCAAATTTTGTAAAAGTATTCCAGTTTAAAAGTGAGATATTTCTGCTAAGCAATAAACACAACATATCCAGTCAAACATTTGTATCCAAATGACCTTTGGTGCAAATTCATCCACTGGAGTCTAGCCAGCCCATCTAGAGAGCATATGTAAGGCGTACTCTCCTTCACCCAGTAGCAGTCAATCTCCAATAGTTCTCAGTCTAGGACTGGCCCAACACCCATTTCTCTTCTCCCCTCTGGGCCCTTGTTTAATTGAGTTGGCATAGGTCCTGTGCTTGATGCCACCTTTGCCACAAGGACATCTAGATACAAATGCTTGACTGGATAGGACTTAATATGTATGGCAGACTATATGAAGTCCAGTGGGGGGATAGGGAAGGTACAGGTAGGGGTTGGGATCTAAATTTGATTAAGAACTGTTGTATGAAAATACAGAAGCTCAATAAAATTTTTTTAGAAAAGAATAGTTAAAATCCCCCAAAACAGCTTATTTCCCTGTAAAATAATAAAACATGTTCTGAAAACTCTGTTTTCCCAAATAAACCCAAACCACTGAAAAAAAAATTAATGCATATAATATATATTTACTGGTATAAAAAGTAATGCTACTATAATAGGATTATTATCAATAGTTTATTTGAAAATGTTAGTTAAATCATCTGTATTTTTAATTTCAGGGAGATTTAAAGCTTGAAAATATAAAGACAGATATTTTATATTTATATATAGTATATATAAAAGATGTAGTAAATGTGTATATGACAGTTTATAACAAATGTGTATATCATTATATGTTAATTTCCCTAATAATTTTTTTACAAAAACGTTATTGAGAATTTCATACATACATATAAGGTGTTTTGATCAAATCCATGCCCACTCCCTCCCCTCCAACATTCCCCCCTCTGAAGAGGTAACACTAAAATCTTTTAAGGATTAGATAACAAGCTCCCAAATACTTTTGATGTTTTCAGCCCTTGGAACAGAGTATGTTGCTAACAGGCCCAAGGACATTTTGACTTTGATCCAAGAAACTGGTTACATTTCTTTGGGGTCTTTTTACCCTGCCTAGCCAATTCCTACCTCCTATTCTTATCACACCATCCTCTGAAGGGATTACCCAAATTGCCAGTAGGGACTAGGGAAGCAGACTGCTCTGGCTTCTTCCATGCTGAACAGGGACGCAGAGTGAGGCAATTGGAGTGCCCCTTCAATGGGTCTATCTAAAGGACTCCCAAATTGCATAACCCTTGTCTCTAAGGGAGGAAGAAGAAAGTCCTTGAATCATGAATGGTAAATGTGAAGGAGAAGTAAAGGCAAGAGTAATTAGCATTACAAGTTCTAGACAGGGAACTAGAAAAAAGTCAGAACAGGGCAATTTTCAAATGTTCATGAGACTCCATTGGAGTTTCTTGACAAGGGCTTCCAAAAGCACCCCTCTTTTGGGTTCTTCCTCATTTTTCTTTTGTCTTCCAAGGCTGGACTAGTTGGCTGGGAAGAGTGGCTGGATATTCAGGTGAGGGTCCAGTGACCCTGCTTGGCACTCATTTAATGAATGACCACAACCGTCAGCAAGCCCATTTGTGACTATGCTTAGTGATCAGGCTCAGGTCACGATGATGGTAGTTATTTCATGCAGAAGGTACTGATGTATAGCATCTTCTTATTAAAAGGACCTGGAATTTAAAAGGATTTGGTGCTAGGAGCCACATATGAGGGAGAATATATGTCATTTGTTTTTCTAAGTCTGTGTTACTTCACTTAGTACAACAGTTTCTAGATCCATCCATTTACCTGCAAATTTCATTATTTCATCTTTCTTTACTGCTGATTAGAAGGCCATTATGTAAATATACCACATTTTTGTTAACCACTTGCCATTTGAGGGACACTTAGGTTGCTTCCATCTCTTACCTATTGTGAAAAGAGCAGCCACAAACATGGTTGTACACGTGTCTCTATAATAGGATGAGTCCTTTGGGTATATGCCATTGAGTGGTATAAACAGGTCATATGGTAGGTTCATTCTTAGGTTTTTAAGAGTTCTCCACACTGTTTTCCATAGATGCTGCACAAGCTTGCAATCCCACCGGCAGTGAATGAGCATCCCCCTTTCTCCACATCCTTGCCAGCATTTGGTATCATTTGTTCTCTTGATCCTAGCCAGTCTGATTGGGGTAAGGTGATACCTTAGGGTGGTTTTAATTTGCATTTCCCTAATTACTAACGATGTTGAACATGAACACTTTTTGAGATGTTTCTTAGCCATCTTTATTTCTTACTTTGAGAACTTTGTGTTTAGATCTTTAGCCCATCTTTTAATTGGGTCATTTAGTTTTTCGATTCTTTGTTTTTTGAGTTCGTTATATATTCTGGTTGTTAAACCTCTGTCAGAAATGTCACTGGTGAAGATTTTTTTCCCATTCTGTGGGTTTTCTTTTCACTTTTTTGATGGTTTCTTTTGCTGTACAGAAGCTTTTTAGTTTAATGAGGTCCCGATTATTGATTGCTGACCTTAATTCCTGAGCAACTTCTGTCCAATTTAGAAAAATCCTTTCCTACACCTGTATCTTGTAAGTTACTGCCAATATTTTCTTCTAATAGTTTCAAGGTTTCCAGGTCTTTGATCCATTTGGAGTTGACTTTTGTGCAAGGTGAAAGATAAGGATCTAGTTTCATTCTTCTGTAGGTGGAGATCCAGTTTAGCCAGCACCATTTGTTGAAGATGCTGTGTTTCCTCCATTGTATGTTCTTGGCAACTTTCTCAAATATCAGGGGGCTGAAATTGCATGTACTTGGGTTTGGATCTTCAATGATGTTCCATTGATCTGTGTGTCTGTTTTTGTGCCAGAACCATGCTGTTTTTATGACTATGGCTCTGTAGTATACTTTGAGATCTTGTATGGTAATCCCCCCAGCATTGCTCTTTGTGCTCAGCGTTGCTTTGGCAACAATATGAATTTTTTTTGTGCCGCCATATGAATTTAAGGATGTATTTTTCTTGTGAAGTATGTCACGGGCATTTTGATTGGGATTGCATTGAATCTATATATTGCTTTTGGTAGGAT
>NW_008333881.1:146592-147418 GCF_000622305.1 Nannospalax galili
TGTCTGGTTCCTGATTTTAATGGGAATGCTTCCAGTTTTTCTCCATTTAGAATGATATTGGCTGTGGGGGTTTTTGTATATAGCTTTAATTATGTGGAGATATGTTTCCTCCAGTCCAGTTCCCTCTAAAACTTTGAACACAAATGCACGCTGAATTTTGTCAAAAGCCTTTTCTGCATCTATTGAGATGACACTGTGGTTTTTGTCTCTGAGGCCATTTATATGATTAATGATGTTTATTGACTTGCATATATTGAACGATCCCTGCATTTCTGGGATAAAGTCTACTTGATCATGGTGAATGATCTTTTTGATGTGTGTCTGTATGTGGTTTGCAAATATTCTGTTGAGAATTTTTGCATCTATTTCATTAAGGATATGGGTCTATAGTTTTCTTTTTTGGTTGTGTCTTCATCCGGTTTAGGTATTAGAGTGATGCTGGCTTCATAGAAGAAATTTGGGAGTTCTCCCTCTGTTTCTATCAATTTGAATAATTTAAGTAGTATTGGTTGGATGTCTTCTTTAAATATCTGGTAGAATTTTGCTGTAAATCCATCTGAGCCTGGGTTTTTTAGTTGGGAGACTTTGTATTACTGCTTCAATTTCCTTATATGTTATGGGTCTGTTTAAACTGTTGATCTCTTCTTGGTTTAACTTTGGAGGGTCCCATGATTTCAGATATCCATCCATTTCTTTTAGACTTTCGGATTTAGTAGCATACAGGCTTTTAAAGTATTCCCTTATAATGATCTGGATCTTTTGGATGTCTGTTGTGATGTTTCCCTTTTCATCTCTGATTTTGTTGATTTTGGTCCTTTGTTTTCGT
>NW_008333881.1:147462-148407 GCF_000622305.1 Nannospalax galili
AAGAATCAGCTCTTAGATTCATTGATTCTTTGCATTGTTTTCTTTGTTTCTATTTCATTAATTTCTGCTCTAATTTTTGTTAGTTCTTCTCTTCTGCTGGGTTTGGGTTTCATTTGTTCTTACCTTTCCAGTGCCTTCAGTTTCAGTGTCAGGTCATTTATTTGGGTTCTTTCCAATTTTTTTTTTTTTGTCTTTTTGAGACAGGGTCTCCCTGTAGCCCCAGCTGTCCTGGAACTCACTATGTAGACCAGGCTGGCCTTGAACTCACAGAGATCCACCTGCTTCTGCCTCCTGGGTGCTGGGATTAAAGGTGTGCGCTCCAATTTTTTAATGTAGGCACTTAGAGCTATAATCTCCCCTCTTAGGACTGCTTTTAATGTGCCCCCAGAGGTTGTGTTGTACTTTTCTTGTCATTGAATTCCAGTAATTCTTTTATTTCTTTCTTAATTTCTCCTTTGACCCACTCATTGTTTGGGAGTGTGTTGTTCAATCATCACAAGTTCATGTAGTGACTAGAGCTTCTTCCCGTATTGATTTTGAGCTTTATTGCTTTGTAGTCCGATAGAATGTGTGGAATTATTTCAATATTGTTGTATTTCTTGAGGTTTGTTTTGTGGCCCAGTATGTGGTCAATCTTGAAAAAGTTCCATGAGGTGCTGAGTAGAAAGTGTATTCTTTGGTGTTTGGGTGGAATACTCAGTATATGTCTGTTAAGTCCATTTGATATATGGTATTGTTTAATTCAGATATCTCCCTGTTAACTCTCTTCCCTGTTGACCTATCTAATGGGGACAGTGAGGTATTAAAGTCCCCTACTATTAATGAGTTGGTGTTAATCTGGGTCTTAAAGTCCTGTAGTATTGTTTTTATGAAGTTGTGTGCACCAGAGTTTGATGAATATATGTTCGTCATTGTAATATCTTCTTGATTCATTGTTCCTTTGAT
>NW_008333881.1:148565-170030 GCF_000622305.1 Nannospalax galili
ATTTTGTTTCTTAATTCATTCGCTTAGCCTGTGTCTTTTGACTGGGGAGTTCAGTCCATTAATATTTAAGGTTATTATTGAAAGATGTATATTGGCTGCCATCAATTTGATTGCTGTTTGTGTTTTCTGTCTAATTTTGTGTTTCCTCGATTATATCTTTATTTTCTTTTGTTGCCTCTAGGGTATAGTTGTGTCTCTCTCTGCTCTCTGTATTGCTTCGAGGATTCTTTGGAGGACTTGTTTTGTGGACATGTATTCTTTCAGGCTATTTGTGTCATGGAAGATTTTTTCTTTGCTCCCCAACTATAATAGATATTTTTGCTGAGTACAGTATTCTGGCCTGGCATCTATTGTCATTGAGAACTGGAAATACCTTGGTCCAGGCTCTTCTGGCTTTCATAGTTTGCATTGATCAGTCAGCTGTAATGCTGATGGACTTTCCTTTGTCTATGACTTGTTTTTCTTTTGTTGCTTTCAGTATTCTCTCTTTGCTCTGTACATTTATTACTTTTATTATATGTTGTGGGGAGTTTCTTTTCTGATCCTATTTGTTGTTGTATGTGCTTCCTGTGTTTGTATGGGGATGTCTTTCCTTAATTTCAGGAAATTCTCTTCTACAATCCTTTTTAGGATCTGGTCAACACCCTTAACCTGAAATTCTTCTCCTTCCTCTATTCCTATGATCCATAGATTTGGTCTTTTCATGATGTCCCGCATCTCTTACATAGTCCACACCTGTGTTTTTTTAAATTTTCCATAATCTTTGCTTGAGTATTCCAATTCTTCAACTTTATCCTCCAGTGCTGATACTGTTTTCCATTTATTCATTCTGGAGGTGAAGCATTCCCCTGTTGTTTCAAGTTGGCTTATTGAGACTTGCACTTCCTTTTTCATTTCTGTTTGAGTTTTAGTCTATGTTTCTATCTCTTTTATGAATTAATTCAGTAGTTTAACCTTATCTTCTTTTCTTAGTTATTTAATTTGTTTGTTCATGTGTTCTTTAAATTTGTTGAATTCATTGATCATGTTTATGATTGTTCTTTTAAATTCAGTGTCCTGGGTTACCTCTAGGGGGTTCTCCTTGTAGAACTCTTCTACAGGATTGGTGCGGTTTGGTGGGGATATAGTGTTTTAGCTTTCCATTTTATTATTGTTTAGTTGTGATTTTGGCATATGAATTTCTTTTGTTGTTTATGATTATGAGATGAGAATTAAGTTGAAGTATGCTTCTGTTTGTATTATCTGGGTTCCTAGATCCTTTCTTTATAGGTTATGTAAAACTGGTTGGTACAGGGTTCAGGTTCTCTCAGGTTTATTTTGGAGGGAACTGATGGCTTCAGATCGATTATTCAGAGTTACCCACAGAATCCCAATTCAGGTTCCAGTCAGGTACACTCAGGCTTCCTTCACCATGTGGAGGCAGGATCCAGGCTCTCTGGCAGTCCTGTGTGTTGTCAACCCTATGCCAGAGGGAGGCCAGAGGGGGGCCAGAAGTTGGCACTCTCTGGCAGTCTCCTGAGATCCCAGCTTTAGCCTACCAAAGGCAGATCTGCCCTGGGGCCTTGGGAGGGGCCTCACAAAATCCCAGGTAGGGGGATGATATGGTGCAATTATGGGAAGCTCACTACCATGTGGAGGCAGGATCCAGGGCTGTCAGGCTGTCCCCTGGATTTTCAGGCCCTCTGGTAGTTGGAGGCCAGAGGGAGGCCAGAACCTGGCACTCTCTGGTGGTCTGCTAAGCTCCCAGCCACTACTCCAATGGAGGAGTTCTGAACCTTTCCCTAATAATTTTAAGCTAGTTTTTATTTTTATACCAACTAAAATCACATAAGGAGATGGAAATTTCTTGACATTTCAATAAATAATATATTTTATTAAATTTTTCCTATTTGATATTGAAGATCTCAAAGAAGATAATCTTAGAGAATTATTAAAATTTAGTCATACTTTTAACTTGCCTTAATCTGATTATATCACATTTTCAATGATTAAACGAGATACTATTGCATCCATTATGGACACCAATAAACATCATAAAGTATAATTCTTCATTGCTAAATCATAAACACCTCAATCTATTAAAGATGAGATATCATATAAACTTTAAGGTTAATAGAGCAACATCCATCTTAGTTAGTGTCTCGTTATTAATGACATTGCCATTATTAATGACAATAATGATTTTGTGGTAACTTGATCAAAGTTCTTAAGTGGGAAATCATCCTTCAGTGTTTTATTTTTTCGCACTAGAATTCTTCATCAAAAATGGGGATGAAAAATGAGACAGATCCTGAGCCCACGTGGTGGCATCAGAGAAGATTGATGTGAAAAACAGCATGAAAAGACAGAGTAGGTTCTGGGGACACTGGGACAATCTTGAAAGAAAAGGGGGAGGAAATTGTGTATGTCTATGAAAGCCAGAGGATTAAAAACAGGCAAAGCTGGTAGTAGCCTTTTAAATTGAAATGTGAGTTCTTTCCACAATCTGCAATTCCAATATTGGGAAGGTGATGGAAGCACTAAAGCATGCTATGAAATGGGAACTTGGGGGAAAAAAAGAGGTTATTTGGATAATTTGGAGAAATAAGAAAAAGGTAAAGATCTAGGATACCAAACCTGAAGAGGAAAGAGGTAACAAATGCGCGAGTACCAAACTGAGCACCCCCTGGTGTCTAATAAAGAATGTGGTCTGGTTCCCCAGATGGGTCAGCCCTTTGCTCTTGGCTTCTAGGATATTAATTATGGTATACGACATGGGCGTGTCTTTGTATAAAGTACGAACTGGCTGCACCAGATTTTAGGGTGGTTCTGGTCATACTGGAGAGGTGAGAGTATGGTTGGTCATACCATATGACTCAGGGTGGGGTATTTGAAAGGTCATAAGATATCAGTCGAGTTGAAGACTGAGTTCAATAGTGTGGGATATTAATCATTCATCAAGCACTCATAGCTATGTAATGATATCCTAATAAAAACTCTGAACATAATGGCTTACTGAACTTCCCTGGCTGGCAATATTCCATGTGTGGTGTCGTAATATTAATGCCACACAGAAAGTCATACCCTGGATCCACAGGAAGATTATAAAACAAGCTTTGCCCTGCTCCTGCCTTATGTGTCTCCCTTTTGTGGAATTTATATTTTTTCTCTTCAATGAACGATAACCATAAGTGTGAGAGCTTGTTTGTGAAGGAACTTGTGTTTGGTGCCAAAAGTGTGAAGAGTTTGGTGGGGACTTGTGCCTCCCATCTGTAATTTGGGTAAATCCAGATCGGGATTATTACTGGATACAGGCATAACACGGGAAGTTGAAGCAGCCTTAGAAATGAATATGTGAGGAATTTAAGTATCAGGTAGAAGTAAAACAAGTTAAGAGAAAAGCAATAGGAATGAGAACTTCTTAGGTATAAATGAGAATTCCCAGAAAAAAAAAAAAAAAACAACCTATAACTTCATACCAAGTCCTCTGATTAGAGTACTGATTAGAACTTCAGTGATTGTGAAGAGTTTTCAATGTTGCAGGTCCAGAGCCTAATTACCATTTGTCTTGCGCCATCTTTAGCCCTCTAAATAGCCACTCCTTGCCCACCTCTGTTTCTGACCTGACAGTCTGTGACCAGCAGATAAAAACATTTTGGAATGTATTAACTTAGAAAACCACCAGGTTTCACCAACCCAAGGCCCAAGAAGCTCATCAGATAACATCAAAGGTCTATAGCAGAACTCTCCCCATTTTGCTATAAGACACTTCTCTGCTGTCTCCACCATTATATTTGAAAAGTGTCTTTATTTATGCCTTTCTTTGTTCTGTTACTATAAAATCTTCATGAAACTGTTACCATGCTGGAACATGGAATTTGGGGTAACCCGAATCTGTGTTCCTGGGCCATGGTCACTCATATTTGGCTCCAGAATAATCTGTCTCTTAACCCCATTTGAAGTGAGAGTTGTGCTTTTGTATTGACATAGGAAAGAGAAGGTAAGTAAATGTGAATTGTGAATAAGATCAGTGGGAAATCTGTGAATGATTATAAGGCTCTGAGGAAGGCTGGAAAGTAGAATCCCTCAAAAGCTTGAAAGAATTAAAAGTGTAAGGGGCAGCTAGGCTAGTGAGCATTATTCATTTCCTATGAAGACAGACACACTAGGGGATAGACTCTGACAGTGGAGAGTAACAAAACAACTGAGTTGGGTGGATAAACCAAGAGATTATATCTACAGAACATTTTAGAAGGTGTTGATGCAAGGGAAGGTATCCCAGGCAACACCAATGAGGGAGAAAAGGCAGAAGTTAGGAAAAGGGAGGGTTCCAGGATCCTGTAAAAGGCTAGATCCAGAGCTCTTGCAGGGTTGTTGGGGGGTTTTTGTTTGTTTGTTTTTTTACTCTTTTTTTATCTTTTTGAGACAGGGTCTCCCTCCCCATAACTCACTATGTATACCAGGCTGGCCTTAAACTTACAGAGATCCACTTGCCTCTGCCTCCAGAGCACTGGGGTTAAAGGTGTGCACCACTACCATGCCTGGCAATTCTCTGTGCTTCCAATTCACTCAGGGTCCCTGCTGTGGCTTCTGTGGTTGCCAGGGCAACAGCCTCCCAGCTGAAGCGGACAGTTCTGAGTCACACATTCCAGGCCACCTCTCCCTTCCCACTCCACCCAGCCATCTCTTCATCCCACCGGACAATCTTATTTCTCTGACTAGATGCCCCTGCAACAGTGATTTCCTGCTTTAATTGGCCTGTTAAGCTGCATGTGCTGGCTGCGCTCTCTCTCCTCCCGCTTGCCCCTTTTCCTTCTTCAGTGTGCAGGTCTCCTGCCTTTCCCAAATGTCCAATTCTTTGTTTGTTCTACAAGATTACCCCCAAACCTTGTAACAGGAAGATTCACAACCTGGATCCCTCTATGAGACCCTCCAGACTGTATTTGAACTTAAAAAATTCTGGCATTAGTTCTTATTAAGTGAGATTTTGTAATTTTTTTCTGCTCCTATTCAAGGATATCAGTTTCATTAATACTTTTGGAAATTGAAAATATTCAACAGATAACCATATCTTGTTAGATTTAGGAGGTGGGAAAAAGGAAGGAGTTTAAAGTTTAGAAATAAGAGCCAGAGCCAGACCTGCAACAGGCAAGGAATGTGCTCCCTGGATTCAGAAAGCCCAGCAAAGGGCTGACAGCTCTTTTCCTCAAGGAGTGATTATCTTCACTCTGAACAGGCCGCAGTCTGATCTTATATAGGAACTCTGCTGCACACAGCTGCAAGAGTTAACTCCATGCCAGGGTCCGGGGTCCTTAAGGGTCTCTTCTCAAGATTATTTGCTCAGGCAGGCAGGTGAGTTATCTATAGCCCTAAAGGACATAGGCGGGCTCCACAAACAGTCTCTCTCAGTCCAGGGACTGACCAGTTGATAAGGCTTGAGCAAGGCCAGGCTGCCAATTTACGGCCAATTAGACTCTTTAAGGGATTTATGGCTTTACCTTGTATCTCTTCTGCAATTCACATATTCTATCATATCTCACAACTCTTCTGCTGCTTTTGTTCCACGCCCTTTATTTCCATCATATTTCATGACTGAAATCTTGGTTTTGTCACTTAAGATTGCTTATCTTCAAAGTTTCTTGCTCCCCATCTTGTCCTCCCCCGTCACTTACTATTCTTTTCCCTGTCTAGGTTTTCTGCTTTGACCTGTCTGATTGTTAAAGCACATCTCTTAATTAAATGGTATAAGTAACTAATGCTTTCCTCCTTTCCTAAGCAGAATATATTTCCTTTATCTGTCTTTGCAATTCGCCTAGAGAGATGAATAGACAATGGGCCTGTCTACATAGTCCTGCCTTCTTTTCCTCTGAACTGAGACCTCCTTTCTATACAGTTCTTTTTATTTCATCTCTTAGGAGTTGTGTCTAATGAAATCTCCACACCCTGTTGTTGTGTAGCAGCTTCCTCTGAGATAAAATTTTCTGTCTTGGAGAGAAACTCATTAAACCACAAGAATATTCTAAAGGGAAGTGAAACACTACATCTTTCAGCTTAAGCTCAGGAAGTAAACAATTCAAAGGCTTCAGGAAATTCTTGAAACCAACCAGACACCCCAGGCCCCTCCTTCCCAAGGGTATACAAGCTGTGAAGACTACTGAGAGAGCCTCTCAGACCAGCTAGGCTGCCTGGAAAAGACATTTTCCAACCTGTTGAGCTGCCTGCGGGTTATACAATGCATTCGAAGTTTCCTGCTTTCATGAGCTGTCACCCATGGTGGGTGGGATTTTGGTGATACAGTTGTCTTTCAGTTATTCCTCTCCTGTAAGTAACCCTAATAAGAGTCATTGATTCACCAAATTGGGCTTTAGTGGTTTCCTTACTTTGGTCTGTCACTAGTTCCCTATTTAGGGTGAGTAGATGTTTATTTACATTTCCCCAGAAGTAGTGTTACACAACACAATTGGTGCCCAAACAGCAACTGACAGAACCAAAGGTGAGTTTGGGGCAACTGATTGCAAGGCCCTGGCCGTGGGCAGCAAGGCCTGCAACTGAGGTGCATGCAATAGCCTGAGGGTGCGGCATCTCTGGGGGATCTTGATATGGCTACCTTTCCCTATGTGGTATGGGATACTGTGTCTTCTTGCTATATCAGTTTCTGCATGGCCCCAACAACAGGTGATGAGATATGCAACTAAGACTGAGCCCTCTACCCAGAACAAAAGTAAGGGTGGAGAGTCCCCTGGAGAAATCCTAGTGAAGCTGTCTTCCTCTGATATGGATATGACATGCCTTCATGATGAGTGGGGCCCCATGCATGAGTAAACTGATGACTTTGTCCAAATACATGCTATATACATCTTTTGAAAGAAGACCTCCATTAACCCTCTGAACCATAAAGCAATTCTTGCTTCATAAACAAACCTGTTCAGGACCCCCATATACACCAAACATAAATCTTCTCCCAAAAGCCTTCTGGAGACCCTTATCTATTGGGGAAGAATGCAGGCTTTGAATTCTCTATCCCCTTCAAGACTCTGTTTACCTACACAAAATTACTTAAACATTCCTACTTTGTGGCTACTATAGACTCTACTGGCTGGTAGAGTCACACATCATTGGCTAATATAGATTAATATTAATATTATTAATTAGATTAGTATTAATCTAATAATATGTATTCTATGAGGTCGGTTGCTTTTCTTTTCCTACCTGTGACTCTTTCAACTCCTAATCCTAGCATTTACCTGGGAGAAAGTTCTAACCCAGGACCTGTGAGAGTTAAAACTCCTAATTTCCTAACATTTTGTTGCCAAAACTCTGGAGAGAGTTCTTACCGAAAAGGAAGAGAGTCAAATTTATTAATTTCCTAACATCTTTTAGATTAGGTTTTGTTTGTTTTCGTTCTGCAGAGGTAGGAAGCGAACTGCGAGCATGCAGGTGCGTGCTCTTACCAGTGAGCTATAGCCCAGGATTCACAGTCCTTTCTCTTTAAAAAAAATTACTTTATTACTTTATTTATTTAGCATGTGTATGCACACATGTGAATGTGGAGGTAAGACAAATAATTGCAGGAGTTGTTCTTTCCTTCCCATATGTGAGTCCCAGAGATGAAACTTAGGTCATCAGTCTTGGGAACAAGCACTTTAAAACCCAGTGTCCATTTTTCCAGCCCCCAAATATTTCTTAAAGTAATAAATGAAAGGATCTTTTCCTTTCTAACCATCTGTTTAGAGACATCAATGTCTTCCTCATCTTTCTCCTTTTAGTTTGGTTTACTTCCTATAATCAAGATACAGTTTTTTGGGTTTTTTTTTTTTTTTTTTTTTTGGTCTTTTTGAGACAGGGTCTCCCTGTAGCCCCAGCTGTCCTGAAACTCACTATGTAGACCAGGCTGGCCTCGAACTCACAAAGATCCGCCTACCTCTGCCTCCCGAGTGCTGGGATTAAAGGCGTATGCCACCATACCCGGCAAGATATAGTTTTATGTGTTTGATCAGGCAACTGAATCCACTTCCTGACTACTCGCCTTGATATTTTTTTCTGTTAACAAATATTTATTCATAGGACACTGATGGATCCAAAACTTCTGTGATCAATGTAATTTCACATTAATTGTTGTTTTATATGTGTGTGTGTGTGTGTGTGTGTGTGTGTGTGTTTAGAATAAGTATCTGATGAAGAAAGCTAATTTTGAAAAAAGAGTGTCACATTTTTCATTTGGTATAAAAGTTAAAATTGTGTCATGAGTAGCGAGTGCACTGTCACAGGTGTCAATGCTAAAGCATAACTCTCACCTCAAAGGGGATAAGGGATAGTTTATTCTGGACTAATATGAGTGACCATGGCCCTGGAACACAGATTTAGGTTACCCCAAATTCCATGTTCCAGTGTGGTAACAGTAACATCACATTTTTATAGTAGTAGAACAAAGGAAAGTCAAATCAAGACACTTTTCAAATATATTGGTGGATACATTCAGTAGGCACGTCGTAGCAAAGCAATCTATAGGTGTTAGATGTTATCTGATTATACTTTTAGCTTTTTGATTGGTGGAATCTGGTGGTCTCCTAAGTTACTACATTTTGTTACGCATAAGGATGCTAATTCAGGAACAGAGGTAGGAAAGGTGTGGCTATTTATGGGGTTAAAGATATCCCCAGATGATTTGTGAATAGGGTCTGGATCTGCAACATTCCAAATTCTCCAAAGTCATTGAAGTGTTTATCAGTTGGTCAGCCTTGCAAGGAATCCAGCTCAGGATGCAAGAGTTCTATCTGGGAATTTTCTTTCACACAGACAGCAGTGTTATTAATAAGGGTATTGAGGCCAATATGCCTTCCACAAATGCTCAATATTTGTATTTGCAGAAAAACAAAAAATATGAATGGAATAGCAAATATCTATATTTATCATTTATATGGACATTTTCAACAAAGTAGTACATTTTCTCATTTTTCTGTATTTGAATTTATTAAAATTAATTTATTGAGAAGAAACATATTGTGAGATCAGATACTAAAGAATAGTAGACCATACCTAAAAAGTTGGTGCAGAGTAGTGCCTATTTTATTTCTAAAGTCTGGAAAGTAAGCAAAGCAAAGCAAAATAACCTCTCCCATCTGGATCCTGCTTTTGTATGTTGAAAACAAATTTTTATTTTGATGAACTGTTAGTCTACTACATGATCACTTTCTTAAAGAAGAGACTGATATTTTTAAGAGGCTGTGGGTGTGGTCACCGCCAGTGGCAGCCGCTCCTCCATTCTCATGGGCGTCAAGGCTGCTCCTCCACTTGCCCTGTGCTGAGGCCGCTCTTCTGCTTGCCTGGTGCTAAGGCAGCTCTTTTGCTTGCCCTGTACTGCCTCCTGTCATCGCTTCTTCTGCCGGGTCCCGGACCCCAGGGCCGGTGAGGAGACTGTGTCAACAGAGCTGCATTCAGACACAGGAGACCAGGTTCAGTGACACAGGTCTGGTTTATTGCAAGAAGGCACAAGCTTATATAGGGGTAGTGGTCCAATCACAGCACAGCAAGTAGAATATCTTATTAGCATAACAGGTTTAGCATCCTATCACAGTACAGCAAGTAGGATACCTTATTAACATAACAGACTTAGCATCCTATTAGCATAATAGGCTTAATGTCCTATCACAGAATAGAGGGTAGGATGCCTCATTAGCATACTGGATTTCAGATTACAGAGCCTGGATTCCTGGAAACCACATGACCCTGACAGTTGCAATATCACCCTAGGCTCAAGCCTGTCTCCCACATGTGGGTCTGTATGTTTTTGAAAATCTCTTACAGCTACCTCTTCCTATCCTCCTTTTTCTAGTTCCATTTGTGTTCATAGACAGAATAAGGTTATGGTTAAGAGCAGCATAATGTGAGTTCAAATCCCAGTCTTCCTCTGCAAACTACAAAAACATATAGTATACTTGCCTCTTGTCAGTCTAATTTTCTTGTGTGGAAAACGGTTACAACAGTGTTACCTGGCTTACAGGATTATGTAGAAATTGAAAACAAAGTTAGAAAACTGCACCATGGTACTTGGCCTGGTTGTGTGTGCTCACTGAGCTAGGGTAATTATGGTTCTAACTCTTCTTTTTTAAAAATATTTTTATTTTATGCTTATGAGTGAATTGCCTGCACATATGTAAGTGCATCTGTGTCATGCAATACCTAAAGAGGTCAGAAGAGGGCATTGGACTCCCTGGAACTGGAGTTATGGATGGTTGTTAGCCACCATGTGGGTGCTGGGAATTGAATCTGGGTCCTGTGCAAGAGCAGTTAGTGTTCTTAACTGCTGAGTCATCTCTCCAGCTCCCAATGGTTAGAACTGTTCTGTTCCTATGGGCTATTCCCAGGCATCACATTCTCTTTTGCTGTGTGGAGCACCTTGTTCCTATCAGGAAACTCAGAGCATTATTTCCATTCTCAGCACATCCTCAGGAAAGTCTCCCAGTGCTGTCTGAGCTCCTGAGCTTTCACATCTGTCTCCAACAGCACAGGATTTTTTCCCAACAGTGAAGACATTTACAAATTGGAGATTTCCAAACACTACTTTCTCTGATCCCTGTTATTTTATCAAAATAAAATAACTGTGATTCTATATTATTTGAAAAGAGAAAAAGAAAAAAAATAAAACTTTCCTCATTTTCTCCTTTTTATTCTGGTTCTTTATTGGGAGAGGATTTATTCTAACTTGTAATTTCTTGTGAGTCAAAAATGGAGACTAATAGTGAGAAGAGTGATAGACTATAATTTATCACCATTGAGAAGAGAAGATCTATAATTGAGGAGATTCTTTATTTTGGAAGAACTGAGAGATCAACGACAGCATCTCCCTGTTCCAAAGAGCCACCAGGATGGTGTCTATAAACAGTGGACACAGGGGGAAGGAAGAGGAAAGAAGATGAAAGAGAATAGAGGCAACTGTTGCTAATAGAGGACAGAGCCATTAAATTAGCAGGTGACAGAATTATGCATTGCTCTAGAGTAACTCAAAACTGAACTGAAAGGGTGAGTCTGCCATCTAGTGGTGACCATGGGTAATAGCCCAGAGTACAGCAAGCCCCTGGCAGCTGTTTCACATTTTATCTCCTTTGGATGTGAACATAAAATGCCCTCATCCTTGTGTGTTAGTCAAGATCTTTCAGTTATAATTGGTAGGTTTTCAAAGAGTAAAACATTTATGGAGGGGCTGGAGAGATGGCTCAGCAGTTAAGAGCACTGGTTGCTCTTGCACAGGACTAGTATTTTGTTCCCAGCATCCACATAGCAGCTAACAGCTGTCCTTAGCTCCAATTCCAGGGGATCCAACACCCTCTTCTGGCCTCCACAAGCATTTCACAGATAGGTGTGCTTATATACATGCACACAAAACACTCATACACATAAAATAAAAATGAAATGAAATGCTTGCACAAGTCCTATGCAAGCTCAAACCAGACAATAACCCAACATAGACATGGGGAAGTGGGCCCTGGTTTAATGGAGTTGGCCTGTGTCATGTGCTCAATGACACCACTGCCACAAGTTCACACATGAAAGCTTCCAGTGGCCTGAAAGCCTGCAGTTCCCTGTGTTCATAAACCAGCCATGGCTCTTACAATCTTTCTGCCCCCACTTCCACAATAGTCCCTGAGCCATGAGTGAGTGAGGTTCGATATAAGAGTCCTATCCTACACTCTGCAGTCTCTTATTCTTTAAACCTTGGCCGGTTGTGACCTTCTGTGTGCATCACCTCTGGTGTGTAAGGAGGCTTTACTGCTAAGTGTTGAGGGATGCATTAGTTTTCTCTCTACCCCTGTTCCACTATGTTCCATGAGCCTTAGTTGTAGAGGTTCAACTGTAGATGTGACACCTAGTACTGGGCATCTCTCAGATATATATTCTCTATATCTGACCAGTTTTGGAATTTTGCAGTAGCCTCCATCTGTTGCAAAAAGAAGCTTCTTTGATGAGTGGTGTATGGTATGCTTGTCTGTAAATATAAGGATCCATATTTAGCATATGGCAAGAAATTTCATTTGTCTAGAGATATGAAAAGGATAGGGTTTTCTCTAGGATCTATGACCTCTCTAGCCATGTGTATTTGGCTGAGTTTACAGTGACACCCATGAGTTTTCTCCTATTGAGATGGCTTTAAGTTCAATTAGATTGCTGTTGATTGCCCGCTCCCCCCCCCCCCCAGATAACAGTGCCATTATTGCACCAATAGAGGTTGTTTGCCCTGCTGGTCATCATGGTTACTACGGTTTAGGGCTGGGTTGGACCATTAATTGTTTCTCTCCCTTGGCAGTTTGCATATCATCATCTAGAGTTATGATAGCCAAACTTTGGTTAGAAGGCTTCCAGGTCAGTTCTCGCTCCATTGCTTCAGGTCCTGTATCCAAAGTATGTCCTGTCTTCATCAATAGGGCCTTATCTACTAGTTCTGGGAAATAACCAAGAGGTATGGCTATAGCCTATGTTATTTTGGGAGCCTCCTGGACCACCCTCAACCACTCAAAGGGAGGTCTTTTCTGTCTGGCACTGTGTTCCTTGCTAAGCGGCTCCCAGGTACACCTATGCACTAATGTTCAGACATTGTGGTATGTGCATTTCTCGTGGGGTTTCAAGGGAATCACACTTCCCTCTGTATTTTTTGCACCCCCCCCAGATTAATTCATCTCTACTCTTTTTCCTCCCATCTGGTCTCTCTCCTCCCTCTGTTGCCTTAAATTTTTTTTCCCTTTTCCCTTCTAGGGAGGCTCCCTCCCAAGGCCCCAGGCTCACAGACTAACATAAGACATTTTTAGTTTTGGGATTTCCTTTATGGTAGGGAGTGTGGGGTAACTTATAAAGTAACAGCTTAGATGCCCATTCCTATTGCTTCAGCACCCCACCCACAGTCATTAGCACTTGCCTGCTCCCCAAGGGCCCAAGGTTTTGCCCCAGATCTGTAAATGCTCCATCTCACTTCCACACCCTGGCCATCTTCCCAGGTGACCACACACCTCCTCCTCCCTTCCTTCCAATCTCCCACCATGCTAGGCTCCACCCTTCCTCCCAGGCTGCCTTGCGCTCACCCATAGCTCTTTGGAGGAATAAGTGGCGGGGGGGGAGGAGAGGGGTTTAAGTCATTTCTGGGCTACACCCTCCCCAGTCCCAGAGTCCCCATTATCTCCACTCTCCCCCCAATAACACCCACCTTCCACCAACTTTTTTCTTGACTTGTCCCCCCACCACATCTTGGCCCCTTGCATGTCCCTCCCTCTTCTTCCTGCCAAACACTGCCACTTTCCCCACCTCTCCCTTAGTAACATCTGTTCCCTATCCCCCTCTCAGTTTCTTTCTTTTCCTTTACCTCCATGTATCCTTTCCATTTTCCCGGCTCCTGGTGTTACATCAGAATTTATAAACTCAGTACTGGGCATGGTGACACATGCCTTTAATACCAGCACTCAGAAGCATGGGGATCTCTGTGAGTTCAAGGCCAGCCTGATCAACACAGTGAGTTTCAGGCCAATTGGCGCCACAGGGAGACCCTGTCACAAAAAGACCAAAAGATTTAAAAAAAAATTAAATTAAAAAAAAAAAGGAATTATACTCACATATAAGGGATTGGTGCTACAATCTGCAGTCCTCAAATTAGGGAGAATATACATCACTTGCTTTTCTGCATTTGTGTTACTTCACTTAGTATAACACTCTCTAGTTCCATCCATTTACCTGCAAATTTCATAATTTCATCTTTCTTTCCTGCTGAGCAGAACTCTGTTTGTGTTACTGTGCCACATTTTAATTATCCATTTGTCAGTTGAGGGACATTTAGGTTGTTTCCATTTCTTACCTATTGTGAAGAGAGCATCAAGAAACAGGAACGGGCTGGAGAGATGCCTCAACGATTAAGAACACTGGCTATTCTTGCAGAGGATCTGGGTTCTAATCCCAGCACCCACCCACATGGCAGCTAACAACTGTCCGTTTTGTCCTCCGCGGGCATTGCATGACATGGGTACACTTACCTACACGCAGGCCATGCACACATACACATGAAATAAGAATAATAAAAAAAGAAAGAAAAGAAACAGGAACATACAGGTATCTCTATAGTAGGATGAATCCTTTGGGTATATGCTAAGGAGATACACAGCTGGATCATATGGGTGGTTGATTGTTAGTTTTTTTGAGAGTTCTCCACACTGTTTTCCATAGTGGTTGCACCAAGTTTACATTCCTACCAGTAATGAACAAGCGTTCCTCTTTCTCCACATCCTCTCCAGCATTTGAAGTCTTTCATTTTCTTCATCTTGTCCAGTCTGACTGGGGTAAGATGGAATCTTAAAGTGGTTTTTAATCTGCATTTCTCTAATTACTAAGGATGCTGAGCACTTTTTAATATGTTTCTTAGCCATCTTTATTTCTTTGCTTGAGAACTTTCTGTTCAGGTCTATTGCCCATCTTTTTACTGGGACATTTGTTTTCTTGTTTCTTTGTTTTTTAAGTTCTTTATATATTATTAATATTAATCCTCTGCCAGATATGTAGCTGGTAAAGATTTTCTCCCATTCAGTGAGTTCCCTCTTCCCTTCCTTGGCTGTTTCTTTTGCTGTACAGAAGCTTGGTAATTTAATGAGGTTCCACTGATTGTTGACCTTAGTGCCTGAGCAGCTGGCGTTCAATTTAGAAAGTCTTTTCCTATGCCTATATCTTGGAGGGTGCTGCCTATATTTTCTTCTAGCAGTTTCTGAGTTTTGGGTTTAAATTGAGGTCTTTGATCCATTTGCAGTTGAATTTTGTGCAAGGTGAAAGATGAGTCCAATTTTGTTCTTTTGAAGGTGGATATCCAGTTTTGCCAGGACCATTTGTTGAAGATGCTCTCTTTCCTCCATTGTGTGTTCTTGGCACCTTTGTCAAATATTGGGTGGTTGAAATTGCATGTATTCAAGCTTGGGTCTTCTATTCAGTTCCATTGGTCTATGTGTCTGTTTTTGTGCCAGTACCATGCTTTTTTTATGACTATAGCTCTGTAATATAATCTGAGATTTGGTATGTTGAATCCCACAGCATTTTTCTTTTTGCCCAAGATTGCTTCAGCCATCCAGGGACTTTTATGATTCCATATGAATGTTAGGATTTTTTCAAGCTTTTTGAAGAATATCGTGTGCGTTTTGATTTGCATTGCATTGAATCTATAAATTGCTTTTGGTAAGATGGTCATTTTCACAATATTGATTCTATCAAACCATTAGCATGGTAAGTTTTTCCATCTCCTAGTGTCTTCCTCTATCTCTTTCTTTAGAGATTTGATATTTTCATTGTAGAGGTCTTTGCTTCAGAGTTGTTGCTAGTTGTCACAGGCTTGGAGTCCAGTTAGAGGAACTGTCTGAATATGGAAAAGAAGAGCCAGATATAGACAACTACAGCCACATGACTTTTGATAAAGACCTTAAAAATACATTAATGGAGAAAAGACAGCCTCTTCAACAAATGGTGATAGGAAAACTGTATATCCATACATAGAAGAATGTAATTGGATCCCTACCTCTCATCCTGTATAAAAGTCAACTCCAGATGGATCAAAGACCTCAATGTAAAACATAAAACTTACAGGAAAAAATAGGGACTACATTTTGAGACATAGGCAAGGACTTTCTGAGTAGGACTCAAGTCATTCAGGAAATAATATTAACAATAAACAAAGGGAACCCCTAAAATTAAATGCCTCTGTACAGCAAAACAAAGTTGAGTTAAAAGCCTACAGAGGGATGGAGAGATTGCTCAGTGGTTAAGAACACTGGTTGTTCTTGCAGAAGACCCGGGTTTGAGTCCCAGCACCACATGGCAGCTAACAACTGTCTGTAACTCTAATCCCAGGGAATCCAACAGCCTCTTCTGACCTCCGTGGGCATTGCATGACACCGATGCACTTACCTACATGCAGGCAATACACACATACACATAAAATAAAATTTAAATTTTTTTAATTAAAAAAGCCTACAGAATAGGAGAAAAATCATCGTTAACTATACATCTGTTGGAGGATTAATACCTAGAAAATTTAAAGAATTAAAACCAAACAAGAAATCAACCAAATCAATAAATGGGCTAATGAAATGAAAAGTTCTCAAAAGATGAAATAAAAGTGAACAGTAAGAAATCAACCTCACTCACCTTCACAGAAATGTAAGCTAAAACTATATTTGATAGAATGTGTCAATTGCAGGAGAGCCATAAGACCCATTAGGGAAGACATATAACCATAAGTTCCTTCACATGACCAACCAACTGGCCCTAAATTGGCAGGCTGGCCTTAAGCCTTATCAACTGGTCACTCTCAGGACTGAAGGAGACTGTTTCCTTTAGTGCTGTAGATTGCTCCCCTGCCTTGCCTGAAAAAATAATCTTGGGAGGAAGACCTTCAGTCACCCAAGGACATCTGACCCTGGCACCAAGTAGGCTCCTGCAGCTGTATTCAGCGGAATTCCTATAAGAGCCCCCCCCCCCCCCCCGCAGACGTCTTCTTCCTGCAGAAAGGCTTCTGTCATTCACTATGACACCTGAATAAAGGACACATTCCTTGCCTGTTGCAGCTCTGGCTCTGGTTCTTGTTTCTAAACTCTCAACTTCATCCTTTGCTCCTCTCCTAAAATCTAACAATATGGACATTCCATCTTATTTTTGTCAGAATGCTAGTATTAAGAAAACAAACAGCAACAAATGTTGGTGGGGATTTGGACAGAAGGGGAACTCTTATATACTGTTGGTGGGGTGAAAATAGTCTCATCTCTGTAGAAATCAGTATGGGGGTGTTTGTGACACTATCCCTGGGGAAACAAGAAAAAATGTCTACCTACCCCAGATAGGAAGCCAATGACAGACCAAAGTAAGGATACCACCAAAACCCAGCTTGGTAAACCAATGAGTTTTACTGATTATTTGCAGGAGTATGGATGAGGTATTATTTACAGAAGCAAAAAACGACTTAAAGACAGCTAGTGCATCACCAAAACCTACCCCAGTTTGCAAAGGCAGGAAACTGGAGCACATTGCACAACCTGCCGGTAAATCAACAGGTTGGGGAATGTCTTTCCAGGTGGCTCAGTTGGTCTGGCCTCTTCCAGGCAGCTCAGCTAGTTTGTTTCTTTTTAGGAAGTTGGTCTTTTCTCTGCTTCTTCTAGGCAGCTTGACTGGTCTCAGAGCATCGCAGCAGTTTTCAGGGCTCAGAGAGGGAGGTGCCTGTTGAACCTCATCAATTTCAGGGACTCACTGCTACTAAGCTGTTTACTTCCTGAGCTTAATGAACTTCCCTGAAGGATGAACTGCTTCACCTCCCCTTAAAGCTTCTTGTTTATCTTTAGAACATCCTGTTGTTGACTTCCATTTAGACATTGTGTTTCTTACCTTCCTTCAGACATTGTTATTTTCTCAGCTCCCCTCCAAGATGGAAGGTTTTATCTCAGAGGAGACATAAGAGGAGGCGTCTCAAAAAACTAAAAATAGACACACTATGACTCAGCTTACACCATTCCTAGATTTTTACTTAAAACATAAGGAAGGAGTCAACATATCATAGAGACGCTTTCACATGAGTGGTTATTGCAGCACTATTCATAATAGGTAAGATATAGAAACAACTGAAGTGTATAAGAACAGAGGAATGGATAAAGAAAACGCAGTTTATATACACAATGGAATTTTTGGTAGAATTTCATAAAGAATGAAATGTCATTTGCAGGAAAATGGATTCAACTGGAGAAAATCATTAAGTGAATTCAGATGGTCTCAGGGAGACAAATCTCGTGTGGTTTCTTTCATCTTTGGTTCTGGGATGCAATGTAGATCCATGAAATAACATGCAGTACGGCATGAGAGCAGAAGTAAAGCTAGGACAAAAGAGTGGGGAGGAGGGGGAGATGGACGGGCGAGGGGGTCAGGGAGGCAGTTTGCTTAATCTGTGCGCAATATATGCTTATATAAAAACTAAAGTGAATGAAGGTATAAATAAATAAAGCTTTAAAAGCTGTACTAATTACCACAGCAAAAACATCAATTATTGTTATAATTACTAACATTAAGAATTTCCTTGAGAAACAAACAAACAAAAAAAGGCAACTAAAGAAAGCCTCTGACTCAAGTATGTGGTATCTTCAGTAATAAGGTCTTACTGTCAAGTTCTGGAGGTTAATCAAGAGCAATGGTGATAGCTTGTAATGTTCAGGCATCTGTGGGACATCACTGACCAACAAGTCCAAAAGGACTAGTCCATTCCTGTCACTGGGCTACTTATTTGTTAGCCTGTTGTGTCTAATAGGGGCACTGTTGCCCTGTTACAGGGTAACTCAATTTAAACATTTTTTATGTCTTTTTGAGACAGGGTCTTCCTGTAGTCACAGCTAGCCTGGAACTCACTGTGTAGAACAGGCTGGCCTTGATTTCACAGAGATCCACATGCCTTTGCCTCCTGAGTGCTGGAATTAAAGACATGCACCACCACACCCGGATTAAACTATTTTTCTATGTGTATATTTTAAAAGCTTCTACAATAGTAGGTTTCCATGACTTTTTCAACAGGTCTTTAAAGTGAATTCTCCCTCCCCACGTGTTCCTTCCCCCACTCTGCCCTCCCATTCCCCACCATATTTAACCCTTCCTGTTTCATTATTCTCCTTTCCCCTTTTATATTACCAAGTTCTATCTCCCCTCCACTGAAAGCCTCCCCTGTCATGGCCCTTCACTGATTTCCTGATCTCTATGGTTATTCCAAGTGGAAGTCATATTTGAAGATTCAAAGCTAATGTTCACACATGAGAGAAAACATACTTGTCTTTGTGGGTCTGGGTTACCTCACCCAGAATGATTGTTTCCAGCTCCATCTATTTAACTATTAATCTCATAATTTAGTTTTTTTCTAACAGCTGAATAATAGTCTATTCTGTAAATGGACCACGTTTTCATTGCCCTATTGCTGAAGACACAACATACTTGAGTCATTGGACACTGAAAATCAAGCTGGTACTAACATGGGATTATAATGCTGGTGAGTTTTCATAGTCCTGAATGGTGTCATGCATGGTCCCAGAGGAGGAAAGAAGCTATCAGTCTTGCCCAGCTGTGAACTCTGTGAGCTAAATAATGAGCAGTCTGGCAGGATCAAGATATGCTCCTTGGTGCAACAGTGGCATGAATGTCATGGCAGTAATCAACCAGTTTCTAACTGCATAAAATGGCTTGCTGCACAAAATGAAACCCAAACCTGGCACTGTTATTGGGGCCAAGAGCCTCTGGCTAGAAATGCCACAGGTTCTAGGGGAGAACCTAGTACTGTTCTGCTAAATGGACATGGTCGTGAACCAATCCTTAATGACTCATTGCTATACCCATTGATTAATGTATCTCACGGCCTTCATCAGAGAAGCTTCTTTGGCAGTAGATGGTGATGAATAGAGAGACTCACAGTGGTCAAGGTTCAGAGAATAAGAGACTGCAGAGTGCTCAGCCCTAAGTGAGACATCTATATCACACACCTTTTCCTTCCAAAGCTCAGGGATCATTGCTGAAAAGGGGTCAGAAAATTAGAAGAGCCAGAGGTGGCAGATGACTACAATGAAACAGTGTTTTCCAGACGTGACAGGGCAGGGCAGTTGCACATCTGAACTCACAGCGCTCGTGACAGCATCTACATAACCTACACAAGCTCAAGCCAGACAAAATCCAGGCGTGGAGGCCGGAGGTGGGCATTAAGTCCCACCCCTCATTGAGGGGCATTGGAAATTAATAGCAGCTAGGGGAGAGAGTGAGTTTTCTTTTAGTGTGGCCCCTGGTGGTCAACCACACTCCAGTGGATGACCACACACCCCAGAGTTATACAGGCAGCACAAGCTGGACAAAATTGGGGGTGGGTATGGAAGAGTTGTGGGAAGGGGGTAAATATGGTCAAAATACAATGTATGAATTCTCAAATAATAACATTAAATAAACAAAAAGAAAAGGAAAGGCTCTGAGACTTAAGGGACATATCTGAGAAACTCTGCATTGCCTGAGGATCTGGAGGCCAAGAAAGGGGGTAAAACATAAGAGGCCTATTAAATGAAATGATAGCTTAAAACTTGCCTAGCCTTTGGGAAGAAGTATATTTCAATTTCTCGGGGACTCAAAGGACCACAAATAGATTTGACCACAAAAGATCTTCAACATAGAATAACATAATCATAATTTCAAAATTCTAAGGCAAAGAGAAAAATCTTTCAAACAGCAAGAGAAATGTGCCAATTCATGATTTCTCTGTCTGTTTTCCTGGCTCCCAGGCCTAGCTTGGGTTGCATTGCTTTTTCAACGGCCCATGTTGATCAGTTCTACAGAACCTCTCCGCCTTTGCTGCCATCCCCACATTCCCAGGCTTATCTGGGGTTGTGCAGCCTGTGCATCAGCCCAGAAAAACCCAGTTAGGAGACAACATATGCACATTTTCTTCTTACTACTGAATTGGAGTCACCCCAATCAAAACTTGACACTGGTCACCTGCCTGCTTCTCTGGCAGCCACCATGCCCACGTGCTGGTACCACAGGACCCAGTGGACTCTGTCCTGGAAGCTTAGGCTCAGAAGTTGCAACTATTTCTAGCTGAACTGAGACTACTTCCTATGCCTCATTCACACATCAAAATAGAGTGGCCCCAGGACTAAACACCAAGCATCACTCGGCTTGGCCACAATCTACAAGTTGCAGTAACAGCAAAGATTTCGTCAAAAAAAACACAACATGAATAACCAAGAGAGTATGTCTCCTTCAGAAATTAGAACTCCCATCCTAATGCTTCCTAAGAAAGGTAACCTAGAAAATGCACAAGGTAATGATTCAAAAGAGCAATTATAAATATGTTTAAGGAAGTCAAAAAGAATATGAATAAAAAGTAATTGAAGAACACAAAAACACAAATGCACAAACAAATTAAAATAGAGCAATTCAAAGTATGAAAACAGAATTCAATAAAGAGATAGACTTTCTGAAGAAAAAACAAACTGAATTAAAACTTGAAATGGAGGGCCAGGCGTGGTGGCCCACACCTTTGATCCCAGCACTTGGGAGGCAGAGGAAGGTGGATCTCTGTGAGTTCAAGGCCAGCCTGGTCTACATAGTGAGTTCCAGGACAGCTGGGGCTATAGGGAAACCCTGTCTCAAAAAGACCAAAAAAAATTTTTTTTTACTGCTATAGACAATGTTTGGGCCCCTGTAAAATCTGTACATTGAAGCCCTAACCCCCAATGGAATGTATTATGAGGTGGGATGCTGGGGAGGTATTAGGTTATGAGGGATGAGCCCTCCTGAGTGGGCTTACTGCCTTTATAAAAAGACACTAGAGCTGGGCGTGGTGGTGCACGCCTTTAATCCCAGCACTTGGGAGGCAGAGGCAGGTGGATCTCTGTGAGTTCAGGACAGCCTGGTCTACATAGTGAGTTCCAGGACAGCTGGGGCCATAGGGAGACCCTGTCTCAAAAAGAC
>NW_008333881.1:170060-170312 GCF_000622305.1 Nannospalax galili
TCTCCATCTTCCTTCTCCACTGTGAGGATGAAGGAAGAAGACAACCAGTCAATTGTGAACCAAGAATCAGGTCTTCACCAGACACAGATTTAATAGTACCTTGATCTTCCTCCACAACTGAGGAATCTACTTTGCTTAGAGCACCTAGATGGAATTTATCACAGTAGCCCAAACTGACTGACTGACTGACCAACTGACTCAATCTATCATCTATCTATCTATCTATCCATCCATCATCTATCTATCTATCTA
>NW_008333881.1:170430-170608 GCF_000622305.1 Nannospalax galili
TATTTATCATCTACCTATCTTTCTTTCACCTGTTTATCCTCTATCTACCTACCTACCTTTCTTACATGATATTTCTATGTTTTGGTTTTTATTTTAATTTAATTTTTATTTATTTATTTATTTAATTTATTTATTTAATTTATCTTTTTGAGACAGGGTCTCCCCGTAGCCCCAACTG
>NW_008333881.1:170699-173380 GCF_000622305.1 Nannospalax galili
GCCTCTGCCTCCAGAGTGCTGGGATTAAAGGCATGCACCACCATGCCCGGTTTTATTTATTTTTATTGGTCTTTTGGAGACAAGGTCTCCCTGTAGCCTGCCCGGTTTTATTTATTTTTATTGGTCTTTTGGAGACAAGGTCTCCCTGTAGCCCCGCCTAGCCTGGAACTCACTATGGAAACCAGGTTGGCCTTGAACTCACAGAGATCTGCCTGCCTCTGCCTCCTGAGTGTGCTGGGATCAAAGGTGTGTGCCACCATGCCTGGCCTGGTTTTTTTTAACTTTTACAAAAACTTTATTAAGAGAATTTCATATAAGGTATTTTGATCAAATCCATGCTTACTCCCTCCCTTCCAACACCTTCCATATCTCCCCATCACTTTTTTTTTCTTCTTTCATTTATTTTTATGGGGCTCTTGGGTACTCTAACATTCCCCCCTCTGAAGAGGTACCCCTAAGATCTTTTAAGGATTAGCTACAAGCTCCCAAACACTTTTGACATTTTTGGCCTTTGGAACAGAGTATGTTGCTAACAGTCCCAAGGATATTTTGACTTTTAGCCAAGAAACTGGCTACTTTTCTTTGGGGGTCTTTCTACCCTAAACTACCTAGCCAATTCCTACCTCCTATTCCTATCACGCCATCCTCTGAAGTGGTTACCCAAATCGCTATAGGGAATAGGGATGCAGACTTCTCTGGCTTCTTCCATGCTGAACAGGGACACAAGGTGAGGCAATTGGAGCCCCCCTTCAGTGGATCTATCTAAAAGATTCCCAAATTCATCATCCTACAGTCCTTTCAATTCCTCTGCCTTCTGCAGTTGCGGCAGCCACTGTGCCCCTCCCTTCGACCCGCCTCCGAAGCTCCGGGGTGCAGCCCCTGCGGCACCTGGGGTTTATCCCAATTATAACTGACAGGAAGTCTAGGAACTTCAGCGCCTACCATAACCTTCTAGCATTCCACAGAACTACTTCAGTGGCTGCAGCAGCATGAAAAGTGTTCTGTCCACAAATATTTACAAGATCTATTCAGACTACCACATTTTCATGATCATAAATACGTGAATATATATGGGCTGAAGTATGAAAGCAAACTACTGATTTCTAAACAAAGCATACAATCCACAGCTAGATTTTGGTGGCCCCTCCGAGGCTGGGGCATAGGTGTGCTCAAACTTTTCTTTTTTATTCAAACCAGCTTAAATGGTTTTATAAATATAAAAATGTGTGCCTTTTTAATATAGATAAAAGTGTTTAATGCTTCTATTTTCTGCTCAGTTTTATTCCAAGGGGGACGGTACTGAACTCTGACCACACATCAGCTTCCATCTTAACCAGACATGAAACACCCTGCAGATAAGCTGCTTCACAATCCCGTAGCAGTTTTTAGATTGTTTTGTTTTGTTTTGAAACAGAAAGGGATTTGTTCAGGGATCAGAATATGAAACTTCCTTTCAGCATCATGGGAGGACAAAATAATTCTATGGTATCTGTTAACATTTGGTGCTTCCTTCAGTAACAGCATCTGAAAATGTATCTGACTTTGAGTCTTTACTGTGTAAGTGGAATATTATTCACCAAAGCATTTAGGAGTCTTTTTGTTCTTTATTCTGAACTGTAAAATTAGGTTAATAAAGGCGTTTGGCAAGGGAGGAGGAAGCTTTCATCTTACTAATGGCTATCACTGACAAGTCATTTTTATGCCTCTTTAGCAATCTGCAACCACATTCCAAGTATTTATCAGTGCTCTTAAATATTAAGGCAGCTGTTAGTCGGGTGTGTTTAGCTATTGGTCCCTCTTTTTCATCTGTAAAATCTCAAAAGACAAGGTTTCTTGATCCTCTCCTAAGAGCCTTGAGTGTGGCACTGGGGTGACTTACAGTGGCCTTTTGTGCTCTAGGAGCTGAGCTTGTGCCCGTACAGCTGGCTGCTTGGAAGACTTTTGATTTCCCACTTGTCCTGGTCCGTCTTGTTTTTACCCTGCAAGTAAGCCATCTTTGGACTAGTGTTTATCTGTAAGTGGGTAATAAAAGAAAACTTCTGCCACTGAAAAGTCTCACAACCTTCCCAATGACACTGCCCTGGATAGATGTCTTTTCCTCCATGTTGAGTAGCTACACGGTAGAAAACCTGTGAGGGTGTCTGAAACCATGGTGTAAGAGTCCATCACAGCGGAACGGCACGGCAGGAGGCAGCTGGAACAGAAAGCTGAGAACTCATGTCTTCAAGCCAGAAGCAGAGCCGTGATTTTGAAAATTGTCCTATTCACCACTAACCATTCTAAAGGGTAATTCAGTGGTTTTTATACCCAGTGTTTTACAGCTCTGCACTGACTCCTGAACATGGCTCCCAACACAAATCCTGTGCCCATTAGCCATCACTCTTTCCCTCCTCCAACCCTTGGCAAATGGTAATGTATTTCTCTGGGAGTTGCCTACTTGGGGGCATTGAAATGTAATGTTTATGTTCCTTGTGTCTGGCTTCTTCTACCCTGTATGTTTTTAAGATTCATCCATATTGTAGCATGTGTCAACATTTTATCTCAAGGCTGAATATTTTTCTTTTGTGTGTGTGTACACTGTGTTTTATCAGTTGGTAGGCATCTAGGTTCTTACCCCTTTTTTGCTTTGATAATGTTGCCATGGACATTCATGTACAAGGTGGAAGATAAGTTTTCAGTAG
>NW_008333881.1:174750-180230 GCF_000622305.1 Nannospalax galili
GACACCCCAGTCATTGTCACATTTAACTTATAGTATCAGGTCTTGCTGGACACCTCCCCAAGATGCTGACCCACGTATAATGCTAGGTATCTGACCCTACTGGACACCCTTTCACTCCCACAGCCAACTGATTTACATTGCTAGTTAATAGGCCCTGCATGACACTTCACCCTCTGGTAGTGCCCCACAGACATTGCTAGGCTTAGACCCTCTGGACACTCCATCGCCCTACATATACTGCTAGGCTCGGAAACTGCTGAAAACCTGCATACACTGCTAGGTTTCAATCCCCCCTGGATATTACCTCACTGCATCTTCTCCATACTGTTAGGAATCAGGCCCTACTGGAAACCTCATTCCCATGTCACTGCACATACTGTGGGAGGTGCCATACATTACTGGACACACACCTTAAGGCAGCTACGCATATAGGGCTATGAACCAGTTCCTGCTCAACACCCAGTTCCATCCCATATAGTGGTGGGATGAGTCACTAGACACCATGTCCCAACTGCCAAAACCCTGTAAGCATTGAGGCCTAGCAGCGTAGGGGGCCAACATCAGTGCAGTGGTATCCAGGAAGGCCTGCTACCTAACAGTGTCCAGCAGGGCCTGATACCTGGCAGTGCATATGTGGCAGAGCCAAGGTGAGGCCTAACTTGCAGAGCTCAAAACCTAGGAGCGTAAGTGAGGTGGTGACTCTGAGACAGGGCGACCATCAGTGAAGTGATGGTGAGGGGTTTCCAGAAGGGCCTGTTACCTACAAGTTTAAAAGGGAGGACAGGCTTTTGTACAGCCTGACTTGAAAAACAGGAGTGAATTTGGGTAACAGTGAGGGTCCTCGTCCAACAGGGTCTGATACCTATAACAGTAAGTGGAGAAGGGGAGGGGTCAAGTAGGACCTGACACATGGAAGTGTATGTAGGGCTGCAGGGTGGTATCTAGCAGGGCCTGATTCTTAGTAGTGTACATGGGGCCACATCGGGAGTATGTACTACAGCACCTGATACCTATTTATGCATATGGGATGTGGGAGGGGCTAGACAGCAGGGTTTGATACATAGACATGAATTTGAATGGGGTAACAGGGGAGCCTGAAACCAAGCAGTGCACGTGGAACATTGGCTCTGGGTTAGGGATATTTAGCATGGCCTGATATCTAGCAGTGTATGTGGAGGATATGGGTTAGCAGGGCTTGATACCTAGAAGTTTCTATGTGCTGATCACCCCTCATCCCACTAGAAACCCACTCCCCTGCCTCCCAGTGTCCTGCTTGGTCTGGGCCTCTTCTGGGTACCTAACCAAGCTGGCACAGTCACAGCTGCAAACCCCAAAACAACTGTTTGGTATCCGGCCTGCTGTACCTGGCCCTAGGCCCACAGTCACTGCTAGGTATGAGACCCTGAAGCATACCTCTTAACCCCCCTCCTACAACCACACACATTGCTGGTTATCGGGGCCTGGTTGATAACCCCCACACCACCACTACCCCATATACTACTATGTATCAGGGTCTGCTGGACCCCTACCACGTACTGTACATATTGTGCCTAGGTATCAGGTCCTCATAGACACACACCCCTCATTGCCAGAAAAAAAATCACACTGGTATTTCTTAGGCCATATTGGGCCCTCTCCTGCCACTCCCGCATCTAAGCTTCTAGGTACTGGACAACCACACCCCCTCAAGCCACTGCCTCACATACAATGTTGTCTATCAGATCCTACTCGACTCCCCACCAACTCTCCCTGCTTCCCTACATATGCTGCTAGGTATGAGGCCCTGCTTTGCACCACTGCTACCTGTAGTCTCGTATCCTTTTACCTAAGCTTCTAGGTACAGGCCTTGCTGGACAACCACAGCCCCTCCAGCCACTGCCTCACATACGATGTTGTCTATCAGATCCTACTTGACTCCTCACCAACTCTCCCTGCTTCCCTACATGTGCTGCTAGGTATGAGGCTCTGCTTCGCACCACTGCTACCTGTAGCCCCGTATCCTTTCCGTGCTCTGAAGGACACCCCCTGCAGCCCTACGTCCAGTGTTACGTATCAACCCCGCTGGACACCTCGTTCCACCCCATGTACACTGCTAGGAATCTGGACTTGTTAGACACCCTCCCTGACCCCGTTCTCCCCACTACCACCTGAGTATCAGGTCCTTCTAGACACTCCCACCTGATCCCTCCCTAGACACACTACAATGTATCATGCCCTACTGTCACCTTCCACACTAGCATGCATGACGTACTGCTGGACATCCTGCCCTTGGCCACCACCCACATACACTAGTTGCTAACAAACCATGCTGAATGTTCCCCAACCCGCACAGCAGCAGCACACACACCCTTCCCGCAGTACGCTGCTAGCCAACATACACTGTTATTTTTCACACCCTACCGAACACCCCATACTGGATTGCAGCCATGCATATGTACAATGCTAGGTTTCAGGTCCTAAAAGGCGTCTCCCACCCAATAGACACAACTAGACAGTGGCAGGAAGGTTTCCAGCGTGGATGAAAAGTAACAGTTTATTTCGGGCATCAGTGGGACTGAGATGTATTTACAGTAGGGCCTAATACATAGCACTTGAAATGGGGCAGGAGGAGAGTCCAGCAGAACCTGGTAACTAGCAGTGTAGGTGGGGCGTCTGCAGAGGCAAGGTGCCTAGCAGGGCTAATACCTAGCAATTTTGTGAGATGTGGCAGAAGGAAGAGCTTCCAACATGGCCTGATGCCTGGCAGTTTATGTGGGTAGGGATCATTCAGGGTCTGATACCTAGCAGTGCGTGGCCACGGTGGTTGTATGGTGCCTAGCAGGGCAGAATACCAAGCAATGAATTTGGAAAATGGTGTAGAGAGTGGTTCCCCAACAGGACTTGATACATAGGAGTGTAAATGGGATGCTTGGGGGGCGGGGGATTTCTACTAGAGCCTGAGACCCAGCAGTGTTTATGTGAGGTGGCGGCAGGATGGGAGAGTGTGTCGCAAGGCTTTTACCTAGTACGGTATGCAGGGTGGTGCCCTGAGTGGGGTGTCTGCAGGGTGAGACCTAGAAGTTTATATGGGATGGCACTGGGGCAGGGGGTGCAAGAGATCCAAGTACCTAGTAGTGTATGTTGGGTGATGGGCATGAAGGATATCAAGGCCAGCCTGATAGCTAACATAGTAGGCTGGTGGGGCGGGGGAATGTCCAGGTGGGCCTAATACCTAGGGGTGTATGTGGGGCTTCAGTGGTGGGAGGGTGGCAATGTTTGGGGGTGCAGTGGCAGGTGAGTATCCTGCTTGGCATGATACCTAGCCCTTAATGTAGGGTTTGGAGTGGGGGGTTATGCAGGGTCCAACACCTAAAAGTGTTTTTGAAGTGGTAGGTGTTGTTCAGCAGGGCCTGGTAACTAGCAGTGTATGCCAGATGGCACAGGGTGTCATCCAGCAGGGCATGATACCTAGTTGTGTGCATCAGGGGACACGAAGTGTCCAGCAGCCTCAGAGCCTAGCAGTGTATGGGAGGCAGTGGTGGCAATGTGCAGCTCTGGGCATTCTGGGCTCCAGGAACAGCAGGGTGGACACTCACCAGCTCTAAGTCCTTTCTCCTTTTCCTCATCTTTATCTTTTCACTGATCAGAGGAGTTTGGGAATCAAGGGCAGAGCTGAGAGATAGCGCTGGAAGTGACCACTTAGCCTGAGCCTGGACTGGCAGCGGTTCTGCTCCTAGCCTGACCCTCTCACGCAGTGTGCTTCGGGGACGGGGGCGTATCTGTGGTCAGAAAAGATGATGAGGCCCCTGTCTGCCTGGATCAGCATCCCCTGCTGCTGGCTCAACAAAGAAGCAAAAGCTACATGGCTTAGGACAGAGATTTATTGTCTCCCAGCTCCCAAGTCCTGGGGTGTGGCTGCCTGGCTCCCTCTGGAGATCCTAGGGAGGGTCTGCTCCAGGCTCTGCTCCAGCTTCTGTATTTTCTTGGATGATGGTAGTAGCAGAGCTCCAATTTCCTCAGGCCATCTTCTCTGTGTGGATCTGATTCTGAATCTTCCTCTTTATAATGGTAGATTTGGTTCTTCAAAGACTAAAATGTTCATGCGGAAGTTCCACGAGTCATAGGACTTTGGAGGTCAGCCATCTTTTATGAATGTCTTCATTTTTCCATATAGGTTCATACTGTTTGCTCCTCCATACTTATTCTATAGCCATTTGTGGCCAGACTATTCTCTCTGCACTGATTTCTCTGGATACCTTTGACAAAATCAGTTGATGTAGGTGGTCTATTGCTGGGTTTTGTGTTCCTTCCCCATAGCACACTCTGTGTGTCACTGTGGCTTTATGAAAAGTGCTCAGATCAGGGGCTAGAGAGACGGGTCAGCAGTTAAGAGTCCTGGTTGCTCTCACAGGCAGACCTGGGTTTGGTTCCCAGAACTCACATAGCAGCTAAAGTCCATAACTCCAGTTCCAGGGGATCTGGTCCCCTCTTCTGGCCTCCACAGGTATTGCATGCACATAATGCACTTAGATGTATGCGGGCAGAAAATAAAAATGAGTAAAAATAAAATAAAATAAATGAATAAAGTTTTAAAAATAAAAGCGCTTAGGCCAGAAGTGCACTTTCTTGAAGAAGAATTCTTCAGCCTTATTCCAGGTCTTCTAGGTTTAGACACAGTAGATTGTTAGATTCGATGTGTTGGGGCACAGATTGGCATTTGGATGTGTGTATAGATAAATTCGAAAGTTCTATCGCATTAGTATCAGTGATGGCACTGCTGAAGAACAGGAATATCTTGAGAGATTACACATCTAATGGTTTCTCTCGTGCCTCAAAGTTTTCTGAATGCTTATTTATGTATAATTTTTTTGATTTCTACTTCAGTTTTGGGGTTCCGTTGTAAATGGTATCAGATACCATCCAGACATGGTCCACCTGGATGGGGTCAAGTTCCCCATATTTATGTTAGTGGTGGCCTGGGACAGGGCATACGGGAACACTGTCCTTCCTCAGTGATCCTGTCCAGAGGGAGGGCACAGAGGTTTTCACTGCTCAGTGTTCTCCTGAGACATTTTCTTAATTTCTTGACATAGATTTTCTGAAGAAAGAAACACAGGTGACCTTTCTGTACTATGAGAATTCAAACAGGACTGAAGGAGCTGTTTTCAACAGTCAGCCTCCTGCTGTGAAGCTCCCCACAAGAGGCACCTTGTGCAAACTCCCAGATCTTGTTGAGAATTGGAGGAGGCTCTGTTCTCTTGTTGAACCCTGGAGGAGAAATCACTCCATCTCCCACCACAGCAGGTCCTGAGGCTGTGAGGATCCCCTGAGCTGGCTTCAGAGACTAGGGATGATGTGCCGGTCGCTGAGTAAAAGAAGAGGGGAGGCCCTCTCTACCATCACTGGCAGTAGTGCTGAGCAGTACATATCTTCACGTCGAGGAAGCTATGTGCTGCAAGATGTGGCCAAGCATCTGTAAGAGGAAGACCATTCCAGACAAA
>NW_008333882.1:0-871 GCF_000622305.1 Nannospalax galili
CAGTTATACAATATTGAACTCAGTATAAACCCTGTCAGACATAAAATTGAACGAGGTTTTAACCTGTAAAAAAGATCTACATTTCATTTTAAAATGTACTGTTTCTTACAGAAAGACTGTTTTGGCTAATAACACTTAGATTTTGGTGCATGAGTCTCTAATCTCTTTGTATATGATTATTACTAGTCATAGTCGATTGCACTTGGATCCTTGGCACCTGTGTATATCTGTAAGGTCATTGGGTAGATTTCAGTGGTAATGCTTCACACCTCTACTAATTAACATGGTGTAAATTTTTATGCTTCCTCCTCAAATATAACTCATTTTCTTGATTTGTTGATTTGTGTGTGTGTATTTCACATGGAACATCCCAAACTATCTTATTCATCTGTGCACCCAATTCCCAGATGGAACCCTCCCATAGCCTCCCCCACCACCACTAGAGCCTTTATACTCTGGCATCCCAACTACTGTCTGCTGTGTTGTTGGCACCCCCAACCTTTGCACAGTACTTGTCCATCTAATGAAACTAGTCAGCCTATCTAGAGGTATTTGTTTTAGAAAAGTAAGCTGTTCCTCATCTAGCAGCAAACAGTTGTCAACATCCCTTTAGATAAGATTTGGGTCTGCTGTTCATTTTTCCAGATCTATGCTGGGTTTATGCATTTCTAGGCCAGAAATCTCTTGGGCCACCCTGGCCAACAACTCAAAAGAATGTATCCCCTATCTGGCATTGTTTCTTGTTATGTAGCCTTTACCTATACATTTGGAATCTTAAAAGAATTATATTGGCTCCTTTAATCTTTGGTTATACTTAATGCATTTTAATGGAGTGGATTTTTTCATTTCAAAGGTAAGGAAATTAGATGGA
>NW_008333882.1:4270-6840 GCF_000622305.1 Nannospalax galili
TTTTTTTGAAGCTATCGTGAAGGGGAGTGTTTCCATGTGCTCTTTCTCTGATTGCTCATTATTGGTATATAGAAAAGCTACAGATTTTGTAAACCTACCACTTCACTGAATGTGTTAATAATTTCCAGGAGTTTTCTGGTGGAATTTTCGGTGTCTCTTAGATATAATATCATATCATCTGCAAAAAGGGATAATTTGACCTCTTTTTTCAAATTATTACTCCTTTAATTTCCTTCTGTTGTTCTACTGCTCTTGCAAGAGTTTTAAGGACTAGGTTAAAGAGGAGTGGAAATGGTGGCCAGCCTGGTCTAATTCCAATTTTCAATGGGAATGCTTCCAGGTTTTCTCCATTTAGAATGATGTTAGCTGTGGGTTTGTTATATATGGCTTTAAATATGTTGAGGTATGTTCCCTCCAGTCCAATTCCCTTTAGAACTTTTAAAATAAATTTATTTTGTATTTTGTCAAAGGCCTTCTCTGCATCTATTGAGAAGACCATGTGGTTCGTGCTGTTGAGCCCTTTTATGTGATTTATGACGTTTATTGACTTACGTATATTCAACCATCCCTGCATCTCTGGAATAAAGCCAACTTGATCATGGTGGATGAACCTTTGCATGTGTGTCTGTATGTGGTTTGCAAGTATTTTATTGAGAATTTTTGCATCTATGTTCATTTAGTTTTCTTTTTTGGTTTTATCTTTACGTGCTATTGGTATTAGAGTGATGCTGCCTTCACAGAGGGAATTTGGAAGTTCCCCCTCCATTTCTATCTTTTTCAATAAATTAAGTAGTTTTGGATGTAGATCTTCTTTAAATGTGTGATAGAATTCTGCTGTAAATCCATCTGGTCCTGGGCTCTTTTTAGTTGGGAGGTTTTCTATTACTTTTTCAAGTTTTTGTTGGGTCATGGGTCTGTTTACGCCGTTAATCTCTCCTTGGTTTAGTTTTGGTGGTTCCCATGCCTTTAGATATCAGCCCATTTCTTTAGCTTTGTAAATTTAATAGCATGTAGGTTTTTAAAGTATTCCCTTATAATGTTCTGTATCTTTCTGGTGTCTGTTTGATGTTTCCCCTTTCATCCTTGATTTTGTTGATTTGGAGTTGCTCTTTCTTTCTTTGGGTTAACTGGGCTAGCAGACTGTCTATCTTGTTCATCTTTTCAAAGAGCCAGCTCTTGGATTTGTTGATTCTTTGTATTGTTTTCTTTGTTTAGATTTCATTAATTTCTGCCTTAATTTTTGTCATTTGTTCTTGTCTGCTGGGTTTGCGTTTCATTCGTTGTTGCCTTTCAAGTGTCTTGATTTGTAATGTTAAGTCATTTATTTGTGTTCTTTATGACTTATTAATGTAGGCACTTAAACTTCCCTCTGATGACATCTTTCAGCTTGTCCCAGAGGTTTTGTTGCATTGTATTGTCCTTTTCATTTGGTTTCAGCAATACTTTCATTTCTTTCTTAATTTCTCTTTTGATCCATTCATCATTCAGGAGTGTTTTGTTTAACCTCCATGTGTTCATGTGGTGACTAGGGCTTCTTCTAGTGTTGATTTTAAGCTTTATTGCATTGTGGTGTGATAGAATGCATGGAATTATTTCAATCTTTTTGGGTTTTTTGAGGTTTGTTTTGTGCTCCAGTATATGGTCGATTTTGGAGAAGGTTCCAAGGGGTGCTAAATAGAAAGTATGTCCTTTGGCGCTTGGGTTGAGTACTTGGTAGATGCCTGTTAGGCAAATTTGATATGCAGTATTGTTTAATTCAGATGTTTCTCTGTTAACTCTCTGCCCTATTATGGGGCACGTGGTCCCACGGGGATCGGTCCCCTGGTCTCAGTCGCGCATCCTGGAAGTGCGGTGGGTTCCGCGGGTATCTGTCTCTGGCCGCGCGTCGCTGTCTGCTGCTTTAGTGCTGAAAGTCTCACAGCACTGCGGCTCCACATCTGTTGTGGCAGCGGGTCTCTCTGCTGCTTCTCCATGTCTCTGTGGGTCTCTGCCACCGGAGCATGTCCAGTCGGGTACCACCCTAATTTTCACCTGTGCACTTTCCTCAATATGCGAGTTCCACCGGCCGTGAGTTCCACCACGCGGGAATAGAGCGAGGCAGCTAAAGCTAGGGCTCTGCGAGTCGATGACGGAGGAATGCTGCCCCCTGGAGAGGCTGGATCGCCGGCATTGAGAGAGAGAGACGGGACTCAGCTTAGTCCGTGTTATAGCTCTTTATTAAATGACTCTGCTTGGCTCCAGGTCTCAGTGTTTCAGCTCCTAGCTCCTAGTGATCCAGCTCTCTATTGTTGAGAGAAGACTGTGATATTTTATGCTGTAGGGGCAGTGGTAAAAGCTTTAGGTGATAGGCACTTTGTGAGATACCATATATACATGTGGAAATGGGCTCCTGCCATGCTGCCAGACTGCCAGACTGCCTGAAAAATCACACAGGAAAGCATGGTATTTCCAGAGCCAGAGGCCATGTTTATGTTGGGGCATTGGCGGGCACTTCAAAAGGTGAGTCAGGAGGATGCTAGGAAAAGCACTCTATTGTTAAAAGGAGTCCCTGCATTTACGCCAAGCCCATG
>NW_008333882.1:10412-12415 GCF_000622305.1 Nannospalax galili
ATCCAATCAAGGCAGGGAGTATGGTAATCAACAGTGGCCCTTAGAATTGGGGGTCCTGTTGTTTTAGGGACCTCATCTGATCATCTATTTTAAGGCATTTTTTTTAGACCCACTAGTAAGAATTACATTGAGGTCTTCTAAGATATCTCGTCTTAGGAGGTTTGTAGCTACCTAGACTGGTTTTGTATTGATCCAATCAAGGCAGGGAGTATGGTAATCAACAGTGGCCCTTAGAATTGGGGGTCCTGTTGTTTTAGGGACCTCATCTGATCATCTATTTTAAGGCATTTTTTTTAGACCCACTAGTAAGAATTACATTGAGGTCTTCTAAGATATCTCGTCTTAGGAGGTTTGTAGCAATATCTGTAATTAGGGGTCTTATCGTGCCAACTTCTCCATCAGGGTCCTCCCATTTATCAAAATTTTTAGTGATAAATGCTTGGGACCCCCCCCTACTCCTATTAGTTGGGGTCCTGGTATTAATTCCCAGTGTGGAGGAACCTCAGATCGCCTTAAGATGGTTCTATCAGGCCCAGTGTCAAGGAGGCATTTGAAAGGTTTATTGTCTATTTTTATGGTTAATTTTGGATGGGCATTTTCTGTAATACTGGTTACCCACAATGTTTGTGGCATCCCTCTTGTTAGTGGGGCTGAGTGCTGCCCCTGATGGAGTTTAAAGGTGGCAAAGGCTTGCCATCTCTATCATTTTTAGATCTTCAATCCTTTTTCCAGTGAAAGACTTTTTTACAGTGGGGACAGAGGGTTTTAGGGAGTCGAGTGGCAGCTGAGTTATTTTGGGGGCAATTTTTTATCCAGTGTCCAGTTTCTCAACATTTAAAGCATTTTGAGTTGGTCTGAGTTGTGGTTATAAGGGCTTGGGCAAGGGAGGAAGCCTGGTACGTGGCAGTCCCAATGTCATGGGTAGCCACAATCCACTTATCATAATGTTCATTCTTTAGTCCCTGGCATGCTTGTCTGTGCTCAGGGGTCATGGTGGACAAAGGTGTTAAGCGATCCCAGTCCTGCAGAGCACATAAGCGAATTTGCTCAATGCAGCCAGCTGGAATTGTAGCTTGCTGAATTCCTGTGGAGAAATTACCCTGGCCAAAAAGCTGGTCATAATTCCAATCTATATATCCAGGTGGTGGGTCCTGCCCTGGTTGAAGTCTTAGCTGTTGATTATGAGTGTCATTTCTTTTAGCTTGCATTAGGCACTCATCTCTCAATAGGGCTTCCCATTGTACGAATAATGGACTGGGGAGGGTAGATCTACAAATGTCTCTCCAATCCTGGGGAAGCAGGTTAGTATTAAATGTTTGTAGTATAGATTTAGTCCAAGGAGCATGAATGCCATCTTCACGTACAGCCTGATGTAATTCTTTAAGTTCTGCTGCTGGGAGCGGATACCAGGCCAGTGGACCTTGTCTGGTTATTTGTAAGTTGACAGGAAAAGCCTCTACTGGTGGATTTTGGAGGTCCTGAGACCGCTGAGGCTGGAAATTTTGAGGCGGGCAGCTTTCACTGTCTCTAAGGTTACACAGCTGTTCTGTGGCTGTAAGGCGTGTCTGCGCAGGGCTTGGAGGCAGCCAAGGTGGAGGGGGAGGGGAATTTACCTGAGAAGAATTTTTGGAAAATTTTGAAATCTGGGTGTTAGTATCTGGGCTTGTTGAATTAGCAAGAGAGGGGTGAGGATTAATTTTGCTGATGGGTGGATTTTGTCTGGCTTGGTCAGATTTTATTTTTGGATTTGTTGAATCTGCTACTGGGCAGTCTGCAGGGTTTTTTTTATCACCTAAAACCTCTCTTTTATTATTCTCTGGTGTTTGTAAGCTTTCTTCAATTTTAGGTGGATTTTTTAAGCATTGCTGGATGGCTGCCATTATTGGGAAAAAGGAAAGAGGAAAATCATGTTTTTCTTGGGCTTCTTTTTTATATGCCAAATGTGAAAGAAAGCTCCACACCTCTGGATCAGATATGTCTGTTGATATGATCCAGGGTACAAC
>NW_008333882.1:13817-14989 GCF_000622305.1 Nannospalax galili
TATTTACATATGGAAGTGGGCTCCTGCCAGACTGCCAGACTACCTGAAAAATCACACAGGAAAGCATGATATTTCCAGAGCCAGAGGCCATGTTTATGTTGGGGCATTGGCAGGCACTTCAAAAGGTAAGTCAGGAGGATGCTAAGAAAAGCACTCTATTGTTAAAAGGAGTCCCTACATTTACGCCGAGTCCGTGGGTTATCTGGTCATGGAGGAACTTCTACTTCACACAACAGGGGTACCCAAAACCCTATTTACCTACCTAATGGTGAAAGTCGGGTATTGAAGTCCCATACTAACAAGTTGGGAATAATCCAAGTCTTAAAGTCCTGTAGTACTGTTTTTATGATGATGGGTGACCAGAGCTTTGTGAATAGATGTTCATATTTATAATATCTTCATGGTTTATTGTTCCTTTGATAAGAATGAAGTGGCCCTCTTTATCTCTTCTTATTTTTTGTTTAAAGTCTATTTTGTCAGATATGAGAATTGCAACGCTTATTTTTTTCTTAGTACCATTCGCTTGGTATATTTTTTTCCATCCTTTTACCTTAAGATATACGCCTGTCCTTGAAAGTGAGATGAGTTTTTTTGCAGACAACGAAAGGATGGGTGTTGTTTCTTCATCCATTCACCTAGTCTGTGTTTTTTGCCTGGGGAGTTCAGTCTGTTAATATTTGAAGTTACTAATGAAAGATGTGTATTGAATCCTTTCATTTTTATTTCTGTTGACATTCTTTTCTACAGCTATACCTTCATTGAATTTCTTTCTGCAACTCTGTGGCTACAGTCATTCCTTTCTTCAGCTCTTTGTATTGATTCCAGAACTCTCTGAAGGGCTGGTTTTGTGGACATGAATTCTTTCAGCCTATTTATGTCAGGGAAGAGTTTTTTTTTCCCCTTTGACAAAAATAAACATGTTTGCTGGGTATAGTATTCTTGGTTGGCATCTGTGGTCTTTTAAAGCTGAGAATACTTTGGTCCAGGCTCTTCTGGCTTTTGTAGTTTGCAATGAAAAGTCGGCTGTAATCCTAATGGGTTTTCCTTTATATGTGACTTGTTTTTTTTTTGCAGCTTTCAGTATTGTCTCTTTGTTCTATATGTTTAGTGTTTTTACTATGATGTGCCATGGAGAGTTTTTCTGGTCCTGTCTGTTTGGTATTTTATATGCT
>NW_008333882.1:16134-17495 GCF_000622305.1 Nannospalax galili
TTGTTTTAAATTTTTACATTGTTTGACATGTTTAGGGATTTTAAAAGAATTGTTTTTAGGTTTTTGACATTGTTTGCATGACATCTTTATCTGTAATTTTAAAGAAATTATTGGGGATTTTAACATCTCTTATGTGGTTTTTGCTAATTTCTAAAAATGGCTATTTTAAATTCCTACTGTTTTACATAGTATATTTGCTAGTTTATAAAGGGAACTTAAAGGTTTTCTAGCCATTTGCCTTCAAGGAGAAAAGGGAGCTGACACTTTATGATGACTAGACCTGTGAAGCACAAGGAAATTTGCTGTACTCCAGGGCCAAAACCTTACAAGAGACAAGCTACTACCAATGCAGTTACATCAATGAGAGGTAAAAAGTAATACTCTACTTGAGTGAGAGGCTTGAGATGCAGCCTCCTACTGGTCTTAACTCCTCCCCTTTCTATAGAACGTTGTGATTCTAAGCCTGTTTTTCTCTGGAATAGAGCTATTTCCTTCTCTGATGCTCAGATGCTCTATGCTTGCTTATGTTCCTGCCCCATCATTCCCTGAGTGCTTTCTAGTTATAATATCAGAGTAATATTAATTATGTTGATAAATTGTCATGTGCTGGTTGAGCTCACTGAGACACTGGCACTGGAGATGGCATTGGCCCTCCCATTTCAGATCAAGCCTATTATCTCAAGATGTATTCTCCAAGACTCCTTTCCAGGTTCATGCTGGCCCCCTGACTCTGTGACAAGGAGAAGGAGAACAACAAAACAACCTAAGAGTAAAGGCACTGTGAAGTTGAGAACAGCTAAGGTGTAAATTAATTTCAACAGAGGGTATTACTGTGTATAATGAAACTAACCAATGGGATTATTTTCAGTACTATTTAGACTTTATTTATTCTTAACCTAATCTGTTAATGTTTCCTTTTGTCTTTCCTGTCTCTTCTGATTTATCTTCTTAGATTGACAAGGTTTTATTAACTCCCTTCAGTTATTTAGCTCTTAAAAATGGAAAAGATGCTGCCTCAAATTTATATGGAAACTTGACTCTTTCTTTAGGCCCCTAATTACCTAAAATCCTATTTGTTGAATACCATTTTTATTTTTATTTTACTTTCAAGGTATTTTAAGGTGTATTCATTTTGTTTGTCTACTTGAATGGTGTTTTTGTTTAAAAATGATAAACCACATTCTCAATAAAGAGTATATAATTAAATATGTATAGACAGTCAACATAAATTTATGTTTCTTAAAATTAATTTACTTGGTATCATATTAATTTTTAAGTAAAATCTCATATGAACTAAAAATGTTAAATTAACACCAAAATTCTTTTTCAGGCCAAAATATTCTCTCTTTAATCTACAATAT
>NW_008333882.1:18041-26433 GCF_000622305.1 Nannospalax galili
TTTTTTTTTCACTTTTTTCCCATCCCATTTCTTGTATTTTGTCTCCATCTACTCATTGCTCATCCCAGTCTCATTGCAGGGTTTTTCACTCATCTCGCTTGCCTTGAAATCACACTGGTGTGTCAGAAAACTACTTCTTTTCTCTGGATATGGGACGTTATTTCCAGAGATAGGAACATGCACTACTTCCTGTCTAGGACATGATCTCTCTTTTCGTCTCCCTAATGATCTGACTGCAGGATCTTGCCTTCTGGGACTTTGAAAATAACTCGAAAATAATAACTCAAACCCATGCTCAAACCCATGCTAAGAAAAGGATACTTTTTTTGATGCCTGGTTCTCCTTGTTCTAGTTTTGCATGACCTAGGCCAAACCCCTTCTCCTCCTACGCCTTCACCGTCTCTCTCTTTCTCATCTGCTGTGCTTTCCTGCCTGGACTCATGATCCTGCCTCCATTCCCTATAGAGAGAGGATTTTCTTTGTCTGCTGCCTGCTAGAGTCTGTCTCTAACTCCTACCCTCGCCTCTTCACTCTGTCCATAATCTGTCACTATAGGAACCACCCACTCAAAGTCTCAGGTTCTTACACCTCCTGAGCCTGTTGACTCCTTAGGGCCTGTTACAGCAGTATTCCACACTATCCAGAAAGCACTCTTAAAGTCACTGGCCCAAGCTCTCTCCAACCTTAAATGTCCATTCCTCCTTTATACAACTGAGGACAGGGGCCTGACATTAGGGCTCCTGGCTCCAGAGGGAATTAAGCTCACTTCGGGTCAACCCACCTCTGTCCTTTCCCCCACCAGCTTAAGGATTTAACTAACCCACACATCTCTTGCCAATCTAGCTCCTTCTAAACTACAACTCTTCTATGTCACATTTCTTGAAAACCCCTCACTCACCCTTGATTCCTGCCCTCCTCTCAATCCAGCTTCCCACCTCCCTTCCAGTGAACTGCTCACTCACTCGTGCTTGGAAACCCTTCAGGAACTCTCCTACCAGGATCCCCTAATTTCTCCAGATCCCCTACCAAACCCAATCCTAACTTGGTTCATGGATAGAACTTTAACTCTCACCCCAACGGGGTCCCACAGGATGGGATATGCCATAGTATCTCTCACAGATGTCATCAAGTCAGGACCCCTACCACTTAGAACCATGTCACAAAAAGCCAAACTTGTGATACTCACCAGGGTCCTAATTTTAGCCAAGGATGACCTCTTACTCCAGCATCCCTCCCCTCTACATGACTATTTACCTGCCTTCACCCTTCTAAGGAAACTACTCAGGGAACATGCTGACTGGATTATTCCCCAGGCTTCTAAAAGCCAAAATGACCACCCACTTCAACCTAGAGATCATGCCTACCTGGAGGTTCACACCCAACAGAAAGGAGTGAAGAATACCCTCCAGCCACTTTGGACTGGTCCTCACCTGTTGATCCTGCCTGATCCTGCCTACTCTGACAACAGTCAAGCTCTCAGGACAACTTGGTTGGATTCACCTCTCCAAATTAAAACCAGCGAAGGAACACAGCAAGTACTAGGCCAAGAGTATCAAGTCTCTTATATTAAAAATCCCAAGGACACTTCCCTTAATACCAATCCAGGAATGAGTTTTCTATTGACCCTATGTCTATTCTTCTCTCTGAACCCCACCTCAGCCATTCTCCATTACACCTACCCACCATGTTTCTATTAATTTGAAATGAGACAAAGATAATATATAGATAATCTTAAAATTTCTGTAGTTTTGGCTTAGTCAACTAGTATATAGCACATGGTAATTAAAAGTACCAGACTGGTGTAACTAAACTTGTTGGATGTTTAATAGCCAAACTTTATGGCCTATATTAATCTGGCCAGAGGGACTTAAAGGGACAAATTTTGTTCCTTGCTCTCCAAGGTCTAACAAGTTCCAGGGGACTATAGAGCATCTCTTGAAATGTCTTGTAACTTTGGTGAGTCACCTGTTCTCTTGTTCAGGGAGGCCATGGAGTCCTCAGAAGATGGACTTTAACTAGTGTCCAGTCTGCAAAGAGGAGGGTCAACACAGAGGAAACATTTCCCCTATGCTTCCAAGAGAAGCCCAGGTCAAGCAGCACCTCTTGACATCTTCATGCAGATGGAACTGGTCAAAGAAAAGCCTGAGGATCCAGGAGCTCCCACCAAGCCCATGTAACACTGGAGGACAAAATTCTCAAAATCCTTAGGAGTAAAAGTAAATTGGCTTATTTGGGCTAACAGTATGGTCTTAAACACCCAAAAGGAAAGTATAACCAAAAATTAAAGTCATCAGTATATTTTAAGATTTCAAGGGATTATACAACCCAGGTATTAGACTTAAGTTCTTATGTTATTTAGACAATTATCTCTTACTGATAATTTTGTTCCTAATAAGACGCTACTCAGGTGTAAGAACTCAAACCTTGGTCTTCAATATTGTAGTGCCCACTCATATCTAAGGGAGACAACCCACTATTGTTCTAGCCTAAAAAATTAAATGATGACTAAATTCGTTTTCTTTCCCTATCTAGAAGCATTTGAGAGGTAACCGACACTGATTCTAGTACTCCATCACCTATCAAAATGCCTGTAAACAAATCCTGGGTCCATCACTCTCGAGCCCAGCCTTTTCTGAATAAAAAACAAAAGTATTACCTTGGTGCTAACCATTGCTCCTTGCCTCTTCAGATATTTTCAGGACCAAAATCCAAAAACTAGCTCTTACTCTCCTACTAGTTTTAACCAGTTGTTACTTTCCTTCCCTCTACATGTATACAAGAGCCTGTCAACCATCGAGGACCCTGTTGAGATGCACGAGGAGGGAACCCCCATTGTTTGATCAACCCCTAATCCACCAGCCTCCCATGTCGACCTTGTCCGGCAGGAAGTAGCAAGATGACAATGATGCCCCCTATCTTATAACGCAAAAAGCTGAAATGTTAGGACTCAGATACAGAGCAGCCCCCCTCACACACACCAAGAAGGCCTCACAGTTCCACAAGCTCCTGTGAAAATCACCTTGGCCTTTGAAATCAAAAGCAGACTTTTCTCCCATTTGGCCAAAACAGCAGGATTACACTTTGATCTCTAAAGGGGGCAGGTTTTAACAGTTCTGCTCTCCCTCTTGTCCCTGCCTAATCTTAAAAAATATATCTTCCCGACTTCTGCACCTTCCAGAAGCCTTGCCCTATAAAAGACCCCAGCTCATGACCCATGGGCAGACATTTTCCCTACGGAGGGGAATTTGTCCCATGTGTTTTTTTTGCTCATAAACTGTATTCCGCTGGAGTTTTATCTGTGTCTTGGTGTTTTCTTCTGATCAACCTGATTCATCCATCACCTACTTCATCTATCAGTCATGGCAGATAATCTCTTTGATGTGTGTCCATATGTAGTTTGTGAGTATTTTGTTGAGAATTTTTGCAACTGTGTTCATTAAGGGTATATGCCAATAGTTTTCAGTTTTGTTTGTCTTTGCCTGGTGTTAGTAATAGAGTAATACTGACATCACAGATGGAGTTTGGGAGTTCTCCCTTTGTTTCAAATACAGGTCCATGACACAATTCCAAGACACAGTTTCAAAACACATCTTAGGGGACAGATATCCTCTGAGTTTGGGCCCAGTTCTAAAACCTAATTTAAGAGTCAAGCTGTTTCATTCAGGCAATGTTAATGCTGTGCATAGGATCAAGTTTTGAGGAAGACCATTGATATATTTTCTTCACTAGCAGCCTTTATTGCACCTACATAGCTAGCCTACAGGGAAAAGTATGGCTGGTTAGTAGAGGTTGATATCTATATGTCCTAAATCCAAACTGTCTTCAGCAATAGGATCTTACTATCTAGTTATGGTATGCAACCAAAAATAATGCCAATAGCTTGTGTTGCTTTAGATGTCTCTGGGGCCTCCCTAACCAATAATTTGTAGGGACACCCACTGTAGCATAATTGACCTACCAGGGGCCACACCATTAAAGAAAACTGACTATTCCTCCCCCAGAAATCCTCAACTGTCAATAGTTTCTCATTTAGGTGTGGGACTCATGAATCCCTTTCCACTCCATGCTAGAATATTGACTGGCTAGATCTTGTGCAGATCTCGTACAGATAAAAACAGCTGGGCTGGAGAGATGGCTCAGAAGTTAAGAGCACTTATTGCTCTTGAATAGGACCTGAGTTTGATTCCCAGAACCCACGTGGTGGCTACTAACCATCTTTAACTCCAGTTCCAGGGGAGTCTGAAACCCTCTTCTGACCTCTGTGGCATTGGATGACACAGTTGCACTCACATACATGCAGGAAATACACTCATACACATAAAAGGAAAATAATAAATAAAAATACTAAAAGAAAACAGCTGTTGTGAGTTCATGAGTATGGATGCCCTGTCATACCCAAAATGCTGTTTTGCTCCAGTCTTCCACGGTTTTCTGAACCTTGCAGGTGTGTGATATAGTTGTATCATTTGTAGCTGAGCAGCATATATAGCGTTTTCTGAACCTTGCAGGTGTGTGATATAATTGTATCATTTGTAGCTGAGCAGCATATATAGCACTATCTAGTACAATGAAAGTTAGCAGGTGGGGCAGAAGCTTCCTAGTTAGTACCAGTTTGATTTATCCACATCCTGTGACAAAAGTGTGTATTGCCTTCAGCTACAGAATTTTTCCATTTAGTTCTTGTGGGCAATTTAGCAACGACAATAGCCTACATTCTTTGAGAGGTCTCTGGAATGCCTCTGGCCAACAACCCAAGGATAGATATTCCATTCTAAGCATAGGGTTTTTTATTTGGCAACTTTTGTGTAGGGTTCAATTAAAGATATGCATGTGTGTTTCTATAAATCTCATAAAATAGTGAGTTTCCATATGCCTTTTCCACACATCCTTAGTGTAAACCCCCCTGTGCCCCACTGAGTAACAGTTAAAAGCAGCAGGTCAAGATACACCCATGAGTGCAGTAGTGGCATTAATGCTATCAAGGTAACAAATCACTTTCAGTTTGCTTTAAGGCCTGCTCCTCCAGAGGAAATGTATGCCTGGTATTATAAATCTGGTCAAGAATCCATTATTGGAGAGCTCATAGGCTCCAAGGATGAAGCTACTGCTATTATATTGCTAAAGTGACATAATGTCAAAATGTCTACTTTCAGTGCAATAAATATATGTATCTATATAGATGTGGTTTTCTGAGAAGTTATGTCTTCATAGACCAGAAAAAGAAAATGTTTATTGCTTGCCTTTTTGTCTTTTTTAGAAAGCATTTCTATTTAGAATAAATATCATTAATACATAATACATGCATACATATCAATTTCTCAATTGTTGATTATCCAATACTCTTACAACCGACATGAAGAAATATTAAATTGCTATCAAAATATCTGAGTATTTTATTGCAAAGAGAATAGCTAGTAAAATTGAGGGGTATGTTTCTGTCAAGACTACTGTAAATATTGTTCACAAAATAACATTGTTAAAATAATATTTTTATTTCCATGATTATTTTTGCAATATCTTTATTTTAAAATTTACATTTTTTACAACTGTCAAGTGCCCAACTCACTGGTCTTACCTCATTCACATTGTTCTGTAGTTTTCACGATCCATCTCAAGAGAGTTTTCACCTCCCAATTTGAATATTTGTACCCAGTTCTCTAACTCCCCTATATGTAGCTCCTCATCAGTGCCTACTACCATTCTACCATTAAACATGATGGGAACTTTAATTGAAAGAAAATGTTAATTTTACCAGAAAGCAAGAGTTACAAGATAAAATGTTGAATTCCTATGCATTTCTCAACATAAATTCCACCTAGATTCCATCAGTAAGATTAGACTTCTCTACAAACTGCCCAGGGAAATTTTCATTCCTCAAGCTGTAGATGAAGGGAGAGAAGAGTTGAGCTCACAGTGTAAATAAATGAGCCTCCAAACCTTGTTTAGTAGAATGTGACCGTGTAGAAACAAAGTACACACCAGCACCTGTTCCATACTATAAGCAAATAACTTACAGGTAAGAGCCACAGGTGGAAAAGGTTTTATATTTGATGCCTGATGAAGGAATATAAGAGAACAGGATCCAAGAGATGGTGAAAAGCCCATATATGGTAGCAAGAACACACTTGACAATGCTCTTAGAGATGGTGTCACAACAGGCAAGACTAAGAACTTGAGAAGACTCACAGAAGAAAGTGGAGATTTCCACATCCTTTAAGCAGGTGCTGTTCAAAGCAATTAAATACTGTGCCTTGGAGTACAAAAGACTAGCCAAAACCAAAAGCAAAGTGGTGCAGAGGTAAGGGGTCATGAGTACTTGGTAATTCAGAGGGTGACAAATGGCTACAAATCGATCATAGGCCATCACTGTTAGAAGCATGTCATCCACACATACAACAATTGTAAAAAGAGACATCTGAGTGAGGCAGCCCACATAGGAAGTCTTTCTGCTGTAAGTTTAGTTGCTCACAGTCATCACTGGGAAAGTAATGGCGATGAAGGAGATGTCAGAAAATGACAGCTTTCAGAGGAAGAAGTACATGGGGGGGGATGGGAGCCACAAGGATGATAATTAGATTCCCAGGACCTGCCTTAGGTATGTGGACAGGAATAGCCCAAAGAGGATGGGCTTCCGTTCAGAGGAAGAAGTACATGGAGGGGATGGGAGCCACAAGGATGATAATTATATTCCTAGGACCTGCCTTAGGTATGTGGACAGGAATAGCCCAAAGAGGATGGGCTTCAGTTCTGAATCCTCTGAGAGACTCATTAATTGCATGTCATGGATATGTGTTAGATTGTATAATTCTGTATTGTTTGGACACCATTTGGAAAAAAACAGTGGGTGTGATGAAATACCCATATAAACTAACATCACAGATACCCAATAATATAAATACTTTCATTGAAGTATCTACCACCGAAGTATTCACATTTGACATAATCCCTACATCTACTTCATTTCTTTTTTGAAAATCTCCATGTGTTTAGACACTCTCATTGCTGTTTCCCTCATTAATTCCATTTCTGATTTCTGTACATTTAGCTGAATGATGTAGAAAGACCATGAACATGAGAGATAAGAAATCCACTATCAAAATAAAATGAAGTCTAGTATTCTAAAAAGAAACTGTCTCATAACTTTCCTTATTTTGAAAGAATATTTTTGATATAAGATAACTAAGAAGCATTATGTACCTGATTTTACTCTAAGACATTGTAATGGATATATTAATTAGCAATAATTTTTTCTTGTGTGTATGTATGTGTGTGTGTTTATACACATTTTGACGTGTATGTGTACATGCATGTGAGGGGGACAGAGTTCAATGTCTGGTGTCTTAATTGTTGTCCGCTGTATTTTTTGAATCTGGAAATGGCAAATATTTAGGCTGAGTGTACAGGGATCTGACTGTCTCAGGTCTTCATGTTTGTACAGAAGACATTTCACAGAATAAGACATCTCCCTAGCTCAAATTACAATATTTTAAACTGTGCAGGTTGCATTATCTGACACCTAAATTAATGTTGATAATTTGTAATTATCGAACATTGTGGGACTGTAGAGATTGCTCAGTGGCAAAGAGTACTGGCTTCTCTTGCAGAGGACCTGGGTTCAATTCCCAGCACCCACATGGTGAGTAACAACAGTTCTAACTCCTGTTCCAGGGGACCTGACACTGTCTTATGACCTCGGTGGGCATTACAAGACACAGGTGCACTTACATACATGCAAGCAATACCCTTAATATACAAAAATCTTAAAAAATAAATTTTTTTTCTTAAAAAGTACATCAATATGTGTCAGGTATTTGATAGGAGTTTAATAGCTTCATGACATAATATTCATTCTTTATGGATTTTTTTCCTTAAAAAATCTAATAAATACACATATAGTTAAGAGTGATGTTTGAAGTCTATTGAATATATTTTAATTAAATGAACACCATCAAAGACATCAATGACCACAAATGTGACATTAGTGCATGTTGTTTTAATGGTGACACCATGCCTAGTACCCATGTAAGCTCAAACCAGAGAAAATTCCAGCATAGAAGTGGGGAAGTGGGGAGGGAAAGAGGCCCAATCATAGCTGTCAAACTATTGGCAACCAAAGCTGCTGGGAGAGGAAGAGTCCATTTTCTTTAAGGATATGACGCTGGGTACATTAACCAGGCTCCCTTGGAAGGACCCACACCAAAAGGGCATTTGTAGAAACAAATTTTACCTAATAGATCAAAATATATTGTATGAAATTCACAAAATATCAAAAAAATAAAAAAGAAAATCTCACACTAGTACTACAACTTAGGAACTTTTTCCTGGAAAAAAAAGGAATAATTCCACCATGGTGAAAATGAAATATTTATAAATGGAAATGTTAAAAGATGCT
>NW_008333882.1:26594-58203 GCF_000622305.1 Nannospalax galili
TATAACTGTAATAATTCAACTGTAAACCTAAAAATTTACAGCCAAATTTGAAAGAGATGCATCCTACCTCAGGAAAACGTTATTGAATATGTCAATTGTGTTGTAATGATATGCTTCTTCTAAGTATGTTGTTATTAAATAAATCATTTTTAAAAATTAAAAAAAAATAGGATAAAAATAATAAAAAAAAGATGCTTGGATTAGAAATATTATGAAACAAAATAAGCATGAAGAGGCATAAAAATAAAATGTGCCAACCAGAAATAGGAAAATATAAATTTCGGGTTACAGGGTATTTGCCTAAATGATATGCCACCTAGCCTCGCTATTATTAGTAATAATACATACATCTTATTTTCCCTATTTACTATACAATTTACAATTAATTCCAAAGGGAACAACCATTCTTACTCAATGTCATCGTCTCAACAAAAAAGACATCTTATGTCAATGCTGAGTATCAGAGACATTAAAAAGCATTCATATGTCATAGAAACTGTAAGTAGGATACACAGGATTCGAAATTGAATTGTCAGATTCTGGGTCCAGTTCACTAACTGTTTATTGTTTCTCAGTCACCACAAAGTTTTAACTCAAGGTCCAGTAGTTGTTACCACACACATATCTGAGAAACATTTAAAAAACTCCAGTTCTCTGAGTAAGAATTAAGTCAAGATTGACCTATTGTCTCCTTCTGAGACTGAGTGGGATTATTACAAGCATGTGCCCAGCTGCAAGAAGACTCTGTAACTAGGACCAAAGGGACCCATGCTGAATTATTGTTTCTCTATATTTTCTGTAATCTGTCCAATGAGTTCCATCTAGGTTCCAATAGCAGAAGAAACTGGATCCACTCAGTGTTCTGTCCTGTAATTATGAGTGAATGGAAAAGGGGAAAAGGCAATGACTGGTTAGGTTGGGGGATTTTTGTTCCTTTCTTTAATAATTTTCATTATTTTAGAATAAGGGATGAAATATACATTGAAGACATCAACCATGAATGATCCAAAACCCATGAATTTAAAATATATTAAACAAACAAATAAGAGAAAAAGAGGACAGTTTTTTTTTTTTTTAACAGACATCAATGCAAAACACAGGGCATGATGGAAAGACTGTCGTTCAGGTTTGACTCAGTGACCTCAGGCAACAGGCAGCAGCACGGGGGCTTGTTTCCTCCCCAAGGTTCTTTCTACTTCTAAACCACATGACAACATGTTGGGCATTTATTTATATTTCCTCATTTGATATTGTTTTCTTTGCTTTTTGAGATAAGGTCTCAAAATGAAAGGTAGTATAGCCTCAGACTCCTGACTTCCTGTTTTAGTCACCAGCCTGATGGTACTACAGATCCAGCTTGTGCCTCTGCTGGGACCACACCTGGCTTTCACTTGCATTTTTCTAATTTTGAACTTTGATGTTACAAGCAAAGAAGTGAAGCAAGTAGGCACATAAGGAAAGGGTGGCATTTATCCTTCAGTCCTGCCTTGAACAACTTACTGATTTTTTCTTCATTTGTTTTTTCATTTTCTCCCAAATGCCACCTCCATCTGCTGGCATCTCAGAGGGTCAATTTCTTTGAACATCAGAAAATGTCCAGCACTGTGTCTCTTCATTTCTTTTTTGGTCTTTTGATACAAGGGCTCCTTGTAGTCCCAGCTATCCTGGAGCTCACTATGTAGACCAGGCTGGCCTTGAACTCACAGAGATCTGCCTGCCTCTGCCTCCTGAGTGCTGGGATTAAAGGTGTGTGCCACCACACCTGGCTTTCTTCATTTTTGACAGTGGTTATAATCCAAAAAACCTGTGAGATCAATTCTATCAAGGCAGCAAATAATGGGAGCTATTACCACTGGTGGTGTAGATGCAGTGGTTCAGTCATTTGGAAGATTATTTGAATTTGCACAATCAAATACATACGGAAATTTGCTGCATGGAAAATTTACTTTCACACAAAACATGCCCATAGATGTTTATAGCAAGGCTCTTCAGCAGGTGAATAAACTATATCATATCTACAGATTGGATTATTAATTAGTATTAAGGGAAATTACCATGAAGCCATGAGAATCCACGAAGGAAACTTATTTTCATATTACCATGTAAAAGAAGCCAACCCAAAAATCTTCCCATTGTGGTTCCAACTACATGAAATTTTGGAAAACAGAAAACTGTGAATATATTAAAATAAAAAGTGGTAACCAGAAACTGAGAAAGGAGGGCACGAATTGATCAAGTACAGATTTTTGCAAGAATGAAAATATTCTCTATGATACTGAAATGGTATCCTGGGTTGTATCCCATGTTTGCCCAAACACATGGAATGTGTTATATCACGATCAAACCCTAATGTAAATCATAAGCTTAGGTAACAAAGATGTGTCAGTGTGCTGGATAGCTTTAGTGTCAACTTGACACACCTGGGTTGAGGGAGCCTCAACTGGGGATATGCCTCCATTGGACTGGCCTGTGGCCATGTCTGAGGGACATCTTGATGAGTGATGTGAGAGGTCCCAGCCCACTGTGGGTGGTGCCACCCCTGGGCAGGTGGGCCTGTGTATATGCCTTCATTGGACTGCCTGTGGCCATGTCTGAGGGACATCTTGATGAGTGATGTAGGATGTCCCAGCCCACTGTGGGTGGTGCCACCCCTGGGCAGGTGGGCCTGTGTTGCATAAGAAAGCAGGCTGAGCAGGGGCCAGAGGAGGAATCCAGTAAGCAGCTTTCCTCCATGGCCTGTGCTCCAGCTCTTTCTTCTAGGTTCCTGCCCTGAGCTCCTACCTTGGGCTCCCTGAGAACTGTGACCTGGGAGATATAAGCTGAATAAACCCTTTCCTCCCCAAGCTGGTATTGGTCAGAGTATTTTGTCACAGCAATGAAGAAACAAACTAGCACAGTCAGTTAAGCCATAAATTATCACAAAAGCACAATTATTCAGGACCATGTTGATAAAGAGAGTATGAATGGTGTGGTCACTGTGTGTGGAAAATCTGTAGAGTTTATCTCCATTGTTCTGGAATACTAAAAAAAAAAAAACAACAACTAAACATGTGACACGAAAACAGAAGGAAGAAGATTTGGGGAGGGGAATGATGACCTCCAGGGTACAGGGGACTGGTTGAGTTGTAAAAGAAAAGAACTGACTCCTGACAATTGTTCACTGAGCTGTACTCATGTGCAGTGACAGTGCACACAAATACATATACATAAACATTAGTATTCTAGCTACTCATAAATTTCCACTTCATTTATGTGACCATTATTACCATCAGTTTCTACAAGTTTCTCATATTTTGTAGTGGAATCTATAACCATTTAGAATAACTCCCATTCTTCCTTCCTCAAACCTGATCAATACCAGTGTATTATGAAACATTGTGAAAAGTATAACCATTACATACATATTAATTTTGTTCTTAATTTTGTTTTTCATTGAATTTTTGTGATTTTCATACAATATAATTTGATGGTATTTAGATACCCTCCCCTATCTGCACCTCCCCTCACTGTCCCCATCAAATTTAATGCATTTTCAAAAGTATATAGAAATGATTGCCATATATCATGATATTGCAGAGCCATATCAGGGCACTTTTCATGTCCCTGTTCCCCAGGCTGTAGATGAAGGGATTCAGCATAGGGGAGATAACTGTGTATATCATTGAGGGTACAGCATTGTTTCTAGATGAATCTGATATAGTGGTTCCAACATATACTCCAATACCTGCTTCCCAAAATAAGCAAACCACTCACAGATGAGACCCACAGATGGAGAAAGATTTACACTTTCCACCCAAGGATGGCATGCTCAGAATGGAAGAAAAAAAATATAGTAAGAGAAAAGGATCACTGAGACGGGAACCATACCATATATTATACCAACCAAATATGAACTATGTTATTTGTGAAGGTGTCAGAACAGGAAAGATTAAAGACCCTAAAAGGTTGACAGAAGAAAATATCAATGTCCACATCCTTGAAATTCCTCATCTGTAATGCAATCAAAAGATGCAACTGGGTTTCCACAAAGATAAAGAAAAAAGACACAAGAACTAAAACGACACTGAAGAGAGTATTCGTGATAACTGAGAAATTCAAGGGATGGCAGATGGCCACAAATTGGTTACAGGCCATCACAGTCAGAAGCATGACATTCATACATCAAAAAATGATAAAAATAGACATCTGGGTGAGGCATCCTGTACAAGACATGACTGTGCTGTGACTGTGAATGTTCAGGAATAGCTTTGGCATGGGGGTGGAGATGAAGCTAATGTCAGCTCAGGACAGTGTGGAGGTCGGAGTCAGTGCTGAGAGTCAAGATGATAAGCACTGTAATCAGGTACATGGATAGAAACATTACAAATAGGATGGCCTGAAATTCTGGGTCCTTAGAGAATCTCATGAGATAGAATTCTGTGACAAGGTTTAGATTTTGTGATTTTATATCACTAAGACACCTTCAAAATCAGATAGATCAGAAAAATAAAAATAATTTTAGTAACACCATTTTGTAGTACACTGATCAAATTTTCAATAGATATGTAGATACATACATACATATAATCATGTACAATGATGATACATATATTATTTGTTTGTCATTTTTAATATTAACTATCACTATATTGGCCTGGATAAAGTTGAAATCATGGTTCAGGCAATTTTCTTGCCCCATCCTCCTGAGTACTGCAATTACATGGATTTTACAACATATCAAGAAACTTTATATACATCAGTCTCTGTGTATGTTCTCTTGGTGTTTGTTTTTGAGACATTTTAAAAACATTTCTAGTTGCAATGTGTTGCTTGACGATGGTTGCTTTTGTTTTGTTTTATTATTTTTTTGTTTGTTTTCTGGAAGGTAAGTTCTGCTGAACAGTTTATCTGTCCTTGAACACATTATGTGTTCCAAGCTGTTCTCAAACATGTAATCATCATTCCTTGCTCTTACAAGTCTTCTGACTATGAACATGGACATGATACATTTACAACAATAAATAAAACTGATATACTTCAGATATCATATCTTCAGATTTATGCAAATACACTTCGGATGTATACAGATTTTGACAATCATTCCCATCTTGAAAAATCTTCTGCACTGTACCCCTTTATGAGAGACTCAACTGGACAAGATTAGAAGACTAAGAACATTACAGATACTAAATTCATGTGCACAGTAAAAGAGTTTGGTCTTTTCAGAAAATATGAGAATAAGAAATACTCTGACATATTAAAAATCTCAAGGAATTTTTTATTAAATTAAGAAGCAGAAAATATCATATTCTAAGGCAATGGAATAAAATCTTCTGTAGCAGATGATAATTATAGGTAAAATTGCAAAATCAAACAAAAAATGGTTAGCTTGCATAGCTTTGGAGAACACTATTAAGGTAAGTATACCTCTCACCCCTCATCAAAGAAGATTCTTTTTGAAACAGATGGAGAATATTACAGAGCTCCACAGCTGGTCAAACACAGGGAATAAGTGTCTGTTAAATGCCCAGCCCTAAGTGTCATATCTACAATGCAACTTCTATACCTAAAGCTCAGAGTACATAGAGGAACAGGTGGCAGAGAGAATATTAATGAATCTCTCAATTATCACCAGCAAAACTTCCTCATGAAACATGGTAATAAAGGCAGAAAATCACAACTGTCGAAAATATAGAGAAATAGAGACTTAGAGACTACAGAGTGTATGTCCTCAGTTAGGACTCCCATATTAAACTTCTGCCACCCAGGGATCACAGATCATTGTAGAAGAGGCGACAGAAAGACTGTAAGAACAAGGAATCATGGATGACCAGAAAGAAACATTTTCCAGGCTTCTGGGAACTTGTTCAAATGAACTTACAGCAATGGTGACAGCATGCATAATATCCACGTAGACTGAAACTAGACAAAAATACAACATAGATCCAGGGGAATGAGCAAGAAGCTCCACCTTAGCTGAGTAACTATTGTCACTGCTGGGTGAAGGAGAGTTGGTCTTCTTTAAGGGGGTGACAGGTTGATCAGGCTTCAGTGGATGAACTCACATCAAGGGACATCTGGGAACACAAACGACTTGCTAGGTCTCAACATATATGAAAGAATGCATGAAATCCAGCAGGGTCTATAGTAGGGTTCAGATAAGGGGATGGCATAAATATGATTAAAATTTATTGTATGAAGTGCACAAGAATTCAGTTAAAAATAGAAAAAAGGGGAAACTTACTGTGTACTTAATGTGAATGAATGTTATCACCATCTACTCTTTACATGCTCTTTCAAAAAATTCAACATAATATTTCACTTATAAGTTGAGGCTCCTGATAGTAGCCATGTTCCTGCTGGAATAGACTGCACATAGCTAAACGGTGAAATTTCAGGTAAAGAAGAGGGAAAGGGGTGAACTTGGTAAGGTGAATATGTGCATGACAAGGTATTGAAAAAATTTGTACAAACAATGAGAAGGGAACAATGATTCTGAAATAAAAAATCAAATGAAGATAATTTAAAATCATAAAATCAGTATCCACAGCATTTTTTATTCAGAAAGGGTTTAGTGTCAAATTGATAATAAATGCTTATAGATCAAATGAAATAATTTTCCTTATTTATTGCCTATTCATATCTGGAGTGCTCACAATAAAGAACTCATAAATATTTGATGACGTATATATGCATAACTTGATTTAAGTATTATATCAGGAAAATATGATGTTACCCTGCAAAACATGTTAGAAAGTATGACGTTATCCTGTGGTTACATATCGTTTTTATGTTTTATGTATCATTTAAAAATAAATTGAACTTAAGTGAGAAAAATTAAATATCTATTAAGTTAGACATGCAAACTGTAGGGCAGTGATTGTATTTCAACTAAAGAATTTCAACTAGGGGCTGACTGTGGAGATGTTTCAGTGGCTCATTGCACTGGCTGCTCTTACAGAGGACCCAGATTTGATTCCCAGCACCCACATGGTGACTAACAACTATCTTTTAACTCCAGTTCCAGGGGAATCTGATGCCTTCTTCTGACTTTCTTGGGCATTGCATGACATTGGTGCACTTACCTACACACAGGAAATACACTCATACACATAAAATTAAAATAATAAATAAAATATTTTAAAAAGAATTTCAAATAAAAATATAACTTTTAAGGCTACTAGTACATTTTCACTAATTTTATTTTATATATAGGCTTATAAACATTTGCACTTATATGAGTGTGTTCATGTGTGTGCAGATGCACTTGTATGTGTGTGTGCATATGGAGACCCAGATAGAACCTGAGCTGCAATATTCAGGTACTGTCCACCTTCCTTTTTCTTGAGACAGAGTCTGGCACTGGCTGGAACTCAACAAGTAAGTTAGGCAGGCTAGGCAGCAAGAAATACAGATATTTTTGTCCACATTGCCCACTTTCCTAGGAGTTGGATTACAAGCACATGCCACCATACCAGCTGTTTCTAGTGTGGATTCTGGTAACCAAACTCAGGTCTTACACTTGCAAGCCAAGCACTATACTGACTGAGCTATCTCCTCATCTCAGTTTTCCATAATTTGATACAGACAGCACATTAAAATTACAAGAAACAACCAACATCTGCTTTGTCATTACGAAATATAGCTAGCTAAAGTAATAATGCACTCAGATGACAATGCTAATTTTCAGAGATACTGACAAACTGTTTGATGCCACATTACTAAGTGGAGGTGACAAGATTAAATACTAAATTAGGAGACCCTATATGAGATGCACTGAACTCGTTTAATGTTTCCCAGACATTAGAAGTTTCTGGATATCAGCATAAATCTCAGTCTTAGCCATAGGAATATTCCAGGCATGTGTTTGAAAGTTCTCTAGTTTACTAAGTAGGAACAGAGTTAAGATATGAGATTGTGTGGGACAAAATAAACATGGAGGGAGAACGTGGAAAGCTGCAAGAAAATCCAGGGTGACAAAAGGCAGTGATATGTGACCATGTGTCTACTCTTTCTGTGACCTTAGCCTGTAATCTACAGCAGTCATACAATGAAGTCAGCTGCTTTGCTTTCTGATATACCAGGAAGCGGGGGAGAGAGAAAGAGAGAAAGAGACGGAGACAGGAGAGAGAGGAGGGAGAGAGAGGGAAGCATTCACATGTACACATGCACACACACAGAGCAAGAGACAAAGACAGAAAAAGACACACAGAGATAAAGAGGAAGAGAGAGGAGAGAATGATCCTCAGGTGAAAGAAAGTGAAATGCTTGGTTGTCAAGGAAACCACCTTCCAGAATACACTTGATAACATGATCTGCATTTGAAACATAAGAGCATATGTAAGCACTGGTGTCTGTATAACACCATCCTAAAAGATAGGCAATAGTGATTGCCTTACATTTTCCATAAAATAATAATAATAAGCCAAGCATGATGGAGCATGCCTGTACTCCCTGCACTTAAAAGCTATAGACAGGAAGATCAAGAGTTGAAGGTTATCCTGGGATACATTAGTCAAATCTCAAATAAGGTTGGCCTTTATAACTATTGGAAAATGTAACACATGAAATGAAACAAGTTACACAGTACACACAACATTGCCTGGAATTTGGGAAGTTCTCAAAAACAGTTCATGATGTTTTTGGAGAGTGCCACCCTCCTTATCTCCCTCATCACCATTATAATCATTCTGACTTCTTAGTAATTAATTTAGAAGTTCCATTTGCTGCTGCTGGGGGAAAATGCTAATGGACAGTGTCTATGAAGATGCTTATGAATAGTTTAAGTGAAAACATAATTTGAATATGGTTTCTGGGATTGTGATGAAACCAAATTTCCGAAATTACACCCTTCACAAATGATATATTTTAAATCGTCCACACATTAAACTGTTAATTTTGCATTATGATGAGGAAATAACACTTGCCTGCCCAGTCCCCAGATACATGGGTCCCTCTATACTTACCGAGTTCTTTTGCTTCTGTTCTGGGTCATGAGGAGGACAGATCCCTGAAGCTTCCCAGTGAAGCCTCAGTGTCATCAGGACTGATAAAGACTAGGTTCAAATGGGAGCTTCCTTTTGCAAACAAGCAAGGGGGAGGAGATACTTGGTGCTAGGTACATGAAGTTATCAAACTTCAATCTAGAGAGCTGAGAGAGATGGGTTGGTTATTGACTAGTACATGACCTTGGAGGCCCAATGCACAAAGCTCCTTATTAGAAAAATTAGTCCATGTTATTGGTCTAACTCTCTAAGGATTTCCTGATATTAATGCAGGAGGAAGTGGAGAAAACAAATTTCATAGTTCTCAGGTGAATCTCATGTGGATGGTTCATGTCTCTGTTTCTATTCATTTTAAAAATATTTTTACTGATTTTCTCAAATTTACGTACAATGAACTTTTTGGTTTTTTGAGACAGGATTCCCCCCAGCCCCAGCTTACTTGGAACTCACCATGTAGTCAAGTTCACAGAGCTCTACCTGCCTTTACCTCCTGAGTGCTGGGCTTATAGGTATATGCCACCATGCTCAGCCTTCATATAATGAATTTTGATTATATCCATCCCCACTGTTTTACCACCTGACTTCATGTTCTCTACTATTATTTTTCTAAGTCTTATCTAGTCAAATTTGTGCTCCCAGATACTCTTGGGTGTTGGTCCATCCCCTACAGCCTGGTCAACCTACCAGGAACAATACCCTTAAATAAAATTGCCTCTCCCTCTCTATCACCAGGTTATCTATCACCAATAGATCCTCAGGTAGGGCTGGGGCTTCTTGAAGACTGCACCCTCCATGCTGGATTTTCATCTGGTTAGGGCTTGCACAGGTTCAATGCACATTGTCACATGTACAGTGGGTTCATATGTGTCACAGCCCTATTGTGTCCAGACAACACAGTCTCTTTGTATTTTCCCACAACTTCTGGCTCTTAAAATCTTTCTGCCCCCTAGTATACAATAATCCCTGAGCCTTGGGAGGACAGAGTGTGCCACAGGTGTCCCACTTATGGATGAATACTCTTTGGTCTCTTACTCTGTGACTGTCCCTCCCACCAATTGTGGATCTCTATATTAATTACCAGAACTACAAGAAGTTTCTTTGGTGAGTATAGAGCTATGCAATAATCTATTGATATAACAATAATTCATTAGTAGTCAATGTAACACTATGTTTATTTAGCAGGATAATAGTAATAAGATCTTCCCTGTGGCCTGTGGCTATTACAACAGTTGCTATAGTTTTCAAGGACAGTTGCTATTCACAGGAATACTACTTGGATAATTTTGATAATCACTTTTCTCTTCCAGTAGTAAGAATAGCACCTTAATCACTATGAAAGTTTCCTAGTAACCGTAAAGCTTTAGATTTACTATTGTTTGTTCTACAACTCACCTATGTAATGTCTTCTGTAGAGTCTCACTGTCAAGTTCTGGTGGGCAATTAAGAGTAATGGCAATGGCCAGCACTGTTTGAGGGTCTATGTGAACCTCTGGTCAACAACTCCAAATGAGTGACTCTAGTTTTGGTATTGGATTCTTTTTATTTGACAGCCTGTAATGTTTGAGAGGGCCACTGAACCTGTTTTAGGGTAACTACATTTAAACCCTTTTATAGTGTATTGGTATGTATTTTAAGAAACTTTTATAGAAATGTTTCCATATGACTTTTCAAAAAGCCTTTAGGTTATTTGTCCCTCTTCTGACTCCTTCTTTTGCCCTGCCCTCCTATTCCTTACCCGATTTAACCCTTCCTATTTATTCCCCTTTCCCACTTTATATCACTGCATTCTAGCTCCTCTCTCTATTACTCACCCATCCCCTTGGCTTCTTACCAGCTTCATGTGTAGTTTTATTGATTGAAACACACTGATTTAAAGATTCGAGAGTAGCATCCACTTACAAGACAGAACATGAATATTCATATTTTTTTCAGGCTGGTTGTTTCCAGTTCTATCCATTTACCTGAAAATTTTATTGGGGAGAAGTCAGCATGCTCAACAAGTCATGTGATTCTGATGGAATAGCAGCATGGAGAAGAATGAAACCAGATCCATATCTCTCAATCTGTACAAACTCAACTCCAGATGGATCGAGAGCTTCAATATAACACTAGTACCAATCTTAACAGACAGTCTGAGGCAGTGGGTTCATATCTCCATCAGTGTAGGCAATGTCCCCATGTGGTGGTGAGCTTCCCCTAGTTGCAATGCCCCCATGTGGTGGTGAGCTTCTCCTGGTTTCACCATACCCATCCCCCTTCCTTGGATTTTGTGAGGCCCCTCTAAGGGCCCCAGGGCAGATCTGGCTTTGGTAAGCTAAGGCTGAAATCCTAGCAGACAGCCTGAGAGAGTGGGTTTCAACCTCCATTGGTGTAGTGGTTTTTATCTCAGCAGACCACCAGACAGTGTTGAGTTTTGGCCTTCCTCAGTCCTCCCTATGGCAGAGGGCCTGAGAGTGCTGGGATTTTGCCTCCATGTGGTGAAGGAAGCCTTGAGTGTACCTGACTGGAATCTGAATTGGGCTTCTGTGGGTACTCCTCAGGAGATGATCTGAAGCCATCAGTACTCACCAAATTAAACCTGAGAGAACTTGAACCTGCACCTGAAGCTTTACATAACCAATAAAGAAAAGATCTAGGCACCACAATAATACAAACAGAAGCATGCTTCAACTTAAATCTCATATCAAATTCATAACCAACAAAAGAAAATCACATGCCAAAATCACAACAAAAGAACAATAAAATGGAAAGCCAAAACACCATGTCACCACCAATGCCTCAAGTCCTGTAGAAGAGTTCTACAAGGTAACCCCCCTAGAGATAACTCAGGACACTGAATTTAAAAGAACAATCATAAACACAATCAAAGAATTCAAGAAATTTAAACAACACATGAACAAACAAATCAAAGAGCTAAAAGAAGATAGTGATAAACTTCTGAATGAATTCACAAAAGAGATAAAAACACTGAAGAAAATTCAGGCAGAAATGAAGAAGGAAGTGCAAAACTGAATAAGACTACTTGAAACCACAGGCAAAAGCCTCACCATTAGAATGGATGAAATGGAAAACAGAATATCAACACTGGAGGATAAAGTTGAAGAATTGCACCGCTCAAGCAAAGACTATGGAAAATTAAAAAAAAGGACATGAATGGAATATGCAGGAGATGTGGGATACAATGAAAAGACAAAATCTATGTATCATAGGAATAGAGGAAGGAGAAGAATTTCAGGTTAATGACATTGACTAGGTCTTAAATAATATTGTAGAAAAGAATTTCCTGAAATTATGGAAAGACATCCCAATATAAATACAGGAAACACATAGAACACCAAATATACAGGATCAGAAAAGAAACTCTCCATGACATATCATAGTAGAAATACTAAATATACAGAACAAAGAGAGAATACTGAAAGCAGCAAAAGAAAAACAGGTCACATGCAAAGGAAAGCCCATCAGAATTAGAGCTGACTTAACAATGCAAACTATGAAAGCCAGAAGAGCCTGGGCCAGGGTATTTATTGTTCTATGTGACAATAGCTGCCAGTCCAGAATACTTTGCCCAGCAAAAATATCTATTATAGTAGAGGAGGAAAGAGAAATATTCCATGACATGAATAGATTGAAAGAATACTTGTCCACAAAAATAGCCCTTCAAAGAATAGTTGAAGTAATAAAGAGATCAGATTAAGAAACACCTGTACCCCAGGGGCAACAAAAAAAATAAACAAAGGTATAATCTAGGAAAGACAAAATTAGACAGAGAACACAACCAGCAATCAAAATGATGGCAATCAATACACATCTTTCAATAATAACCTTAAATATCAATGGACTGAACTCCCCAGTCAAAAGACACAGGCTAAGTGAGTGAATTAAGAAACAAAATCCACCCCTTTGCTCTTTGCATGAAACCTGCCTCATCTTCAAGGACAGACACCACCTTAAGGTAAAAGGATGGAAAAGAATATTCCAAGCAAATGGCACTAAGAAACAAGCAGCTGTTGCAATTCTAATATCTGACAAAATAGACTTCAAAGTAAAACTAATCAAAAGAGATAATGAGGGTCACTTCATTCTGATCAAAGGAAATGTTAACCAAGAAGTTGTTATAATCCTTAACATATATGCACCAAACTGATGCACCCAAATTCATGAAAACAACACTACAGGACTTTAAGATGCAGATTAACCCCAACTCAGTAATAGTAGGGGTCTTCAATACCCCACTGTCTACATTAGACAGGTCGACTGGACAAAGAATTAACAGAGAGACATCTGAATTAAAGGGTACCATATACCAAATGGACCTAACAGACATGTTTCAATTATTCCACCCAAGCACCAAAGAGTACACTTTGTAATGCACCCAAATTAATGAAAACAACACTACAGGACTTTAAGATGCAGATTAACCCCAACTTAGTAATAGTAGGGGTCTTCAATACCCCACTGTCTACATTAGACAGGTCTACTGGACAAAGAATAAACAGAGAGACATCTGAATTAAAGGGTACCATATACCAAATGGATCTAACAGACATGTTTCAATTATTCCACCCAAGCACCAAAGAGTACACTTTGTACTCAGCACCCCAGTTAAATTTTTTAAAAAATTGACCACATACTGGGTCACAAAACAGACCTCAATGAATACAAAAAAATAAAATAATTACATGCATTCTATCAGACCACAATGCAATAATGCTCAAAATCAACACTGGACAAAGTCTTAGTTAATACACGAACTCGTGGCCTACAGGAACTCAAGGAGATTGAACAATACACTCCTAAACAATAAGTGGGTCAAAGAAGAAATTAAGAAAGAAATAAAAGAATCCCTGGAATTCAATAAAAAGGACAATAGAACACAACACAACCCCTGGGACATATTAAAAGCAGTCCTAAGAAGGATGATTATAGCTCTAAGTGCCTACATTAAAAAATTAGAAAGATCCCCAACAAATGACCTAATATTGCAACTCAAGACCTGGAAAGGCAAGAACAAATGAAACCCAAACCCAGCAGAAGAGAAGAAATAACAAAAATCAGACCAGAAATTAATAAAACAAAAACCAAAAAACAATACAAAGAATCAATGAATCTAAGAGCTGGTTCTTTGAAGAGCTAAACAAGGTAAACAGAACCTTAGCCCAGTTAACCAAAAGAAAGAAAGAGCAAATCCAAATCAACAAAATCAGAGATGAAAGGGGAAACATCACAACAGACACCAAAAAGATCCAGTCGATTATAAGAGAATATTTTAAAAACCTACATGCTACTAAATCTGAAAATCTAAAACAAATGAATGGATATCTGAAATCATGGGAACCATTAAAGTTAAACCAAGAGGAGATCAACAGTTTAAACAGACCCATACCATATAAGGAAATTGAAACAGTAATGCAAAGCCTCCCAACCAAAAAATGCCCAGGCACAGATGGATTTACAGCAGAATTCTACCAGAAATTTAAAGAAGACCACCAACCAATACTGCTTAAATTATTCCAAATTATAGTAACAGAGGGAGAACTCCCAAATTCCATCTATGAAACCGGCATCTAATAAACTCTAATACCCAAACCGGGCAAAGACACAACCAAAAAAGAGAAATGTAGACTCAAATCCTTAATGACCATAGGTGCAAAAATTCTCAACAAAATACTTGTAAACTGCATACAGATACACATCAAAAAGATCATTTACCTTGATCAAGTAGGCTTTATCCCAGAGACGCAGAGATGTTTCAATATGTCAAGAAACATCATTAATCATATAAATGGACTCAAAGACAAAAATCACATTGTCATCTCAATGCCTGCAGAAAAGGCTTTTGACAAAATTCAGCACGCATTTATGTTCAAAGTCCTAGAGGAAATTGGACTGGAGGTAACATACCTCAACATAATAAAAGCTATGTACAACAAACCCACAGCCAACATCATTCTAAATGGAGAAAAACTGGAAGCATTCCCATTAAAATCATGAACCAGATAAGGATGTCCACTATCTCAACTCCTTTTAATATAGTGCTTGAAACTCTCTCTAGAGCAATTAAACAGAAGGAAATTAAATGAGTACTAATTGGAATAAAAGAGGTCAAAATATTACTCTCTGCAGATGATATGATACTATACTTAAGAGATTCTCAAAGTTCCACCAGAAAACTTCTATAACTGATCAGCACTTTCAGTATAGTGGCAGGTTATAAAATCAGTCTACAAAAATGAGTAGCCTTTCTATATATCAATAACACGCAACTGGAGATAGAATACAGGAAAATGTTCCCATTCAGAATTGCTGCAAAAAATATCTTGGAATAAATATGACCAAAGACACTAAAGATATCTACAGTGAACATTTTAAATCATTAAAGAAAGAGATTGAGGAACACACCAAGAGACGGAAGGACTTCCCATGCTCATAGGTTGGAAGAATTAATAGTTTGAAAATGACCAACCTACCAAAAGTAATACATAGATTCAATGCAATCCCAATCAAAATTCCCATGACATACTTCACAGAATTAGAAAAAAAATCCTTAAATTCATGAAGCACAAAAGATCCCAGATAGCCAAAGCAACTCTGAGCAAAAGAGCAATGCTGGGGGGGATTACTATACCAGATCTCAAAGTATACTGCACAGGTATAGTCAGAAAAAACAGCATGGTTCTGGCACAAAAATAGACACATAGATTAATGGAACATCACTGAAGAGCCAAACCCGAGTACACGCAATTTCAGCCACCTGATATGTGACAAACGTGTCAAGAACACAGAGTGTAGGAAAGACAGCATCTTCAACAAATGGTGCTGGCAAAACTGGATCTCCACCTGCAGAAGAATGAAACCAGATCCTTATGACCATATGTCAACTCCAGATGGATCAAAGACCTCAATGAGAAACTGGAAACCCTGAAACAATTGGAAGAAAATATTGGCAGTAACTTACAGGATATAGGTGTAGGAAAGGATTTTCTAAATGGGACAGAAGTTTCTCAGTAATTAAGGTCAGCAATCAACAAGTGGGACCTCATTAAACTCAAAAGCTTCTGTACAGTAAAAGAAACAATCAAAAAGTGAAGAGAAAACCCACAGGATGGGAAAAAAATCTTCACCAGTAACACATCTGACAGAGATTTAACATCCAGAACATATAAACAACCCTAAAAAGAAAGAATTGAGAAACCAAGGACCCAATGAAAAGGTGGGCTAAAGATGTAAACAGAGAGTTCTCAAAGAAGAAATAAAGATGGCTATGAAACAGCTCAAAATCATGTTCAACATCAGTAGCAATTAGGAAATGCAAATTAAAACCACCTTGAGGTATTACCTTACTTCAATCAGACTGACTAGTGTCAAGAGAACAAATGATACCAAATGCTGTGGAGCATGTGGAGAGAGGAGAATACTCATTCACTTCTGTTGGATTTGCAATTCATGGGACCTCTATGGAACACAGTGTGGAGAACTCTTAAAAAACTAAAAATGAACCTACGATATGACCCAGTTATACCACTCCTTGGCATATACTCAAAGGACTCATCCAATTGTAGAGACACTTGTACAACCATGTTTTTGCTGCTCTTTTCAAAATAGCTAAGAGATGCAAGTACCCTTACTGCCCCTCAACTGACGAGTGATTAACAAAAATGTGGTATATTTACACAACTGAGTTCTGTACATCAGTAAAGAAAGATGAAATATTGAAATTTGCAGGTAAATGGATGGATCTGGAAACTGTTATAATAAGTGAAGTATCACAGACTCAAAAAAATGCCATATGTTCTCACTCATTTGTTGATCCTAGCACCAAATCCCTTAAGCTCTAGATCCTTTTAATAAGATGATGCTATACAGCAGTCCCTGCTGCATGAAATAACTACCATCATCACGACTTCAGCTGAGCCTCATCACTAAATATTGTCACAATTGGGCTTGTTGATGGTTGTACTGATTCATCAAAGGAGGGCCAAGCAGGGTCTTTGGACCTACACCAGAGTATCCAGCCACTCTTCCCAGCCAACTGTGTGTAATTTGGTCTAATCACACATGGCCTCCTGGATTTGGGGAGGGCTAAAATATACAATCTGGGGAAGGCTAAGAAGAAAGGCATGACCCATGCTGGGTAAAGGCTTTCCAGTGTGCATACCCTCAAGTCATACATACACCTCAGCATCCCCTCATTTATCTTAGTAAGTAAACTCAATCAAGTCATTGGTTCCCCAGTAAAACTTTAATCAAACATTGCCTTGACACTAGAACCTTAAAAGGGAATAAGCATTGCTTAGCATCGCCAGGAAAAGAAGCCTCACAACATATGAAAAATTTATTTGTTAAAGCTATTATGTCTCAAAATTATTTTAAAAAAAGAAAAATAGAATGTAAAAGTGTTGAAAGGATATGGGAATGGAGATATATTCTTAAAATATACAGAAAAAATGAGACAGCCTAAGCAAGTGATGAAGGTCTGTGCAGATTTGTTATGCTATATAAAGGATGAGACAAAAATAAAATATATGTAATCTTAAAATTTATATGGTAATAGTATAGTCAACTAATTTAAGCAACAAAATATATATCTAGTCAAGGTTTATCTGAGAATATATTTTTTATGTAAACCTTATCTACATAGCACATGCTAATTAAAAATACCAGACTGTTAGAATTAACATTATTGCATGTTTAACAGCCATAGTTTCAGGCCTATACTAATGTTGCCAGAGGGTCTTAAAGGACAGTTTTTGCTCCTTGTCCTCCAAGGTCGACCAAGTTCCAGAGGACTGTGGAACATCTCTCAAAATGTCCTGTAACTGTGTAACCTGCCCTCTTGTTCATGAAAGATATGGAGACTGTGCAAGATGGACTTGAACCAGTATCCAGTCTACAAAGTGGAGGGTCAACTCAGTGGAAACATCTCATTCATTTCTCCAAGTAAAGCCAGGCATGGTTGAGCAAGACCTTTGACTTATCATCACATAGATGGATGTGGTAAAGGAAAGGAGCCAGGGGCTCCTACCAAGCCCATGTGACCCCTGAAGAACAGCTCCTCAAGTGACCTTAAATGTAAAAATAAATTGATTTATTTGGGCCACCTGTATGGTCTTAAGCACCCAAAAGGAAAGTATAACCAAAGAGAAAAGTCATCAGTATATTTCTTTAAGAGTACAAGGGCTTACATTTCCCAGACATTAGGCTTAAGTCTATATAAAAAGTTATTTAGACAATTATTTCTCATTGATGATTTTGCTCCTAACCAGAAAGTTCTGCTCAGATGTAAGAGTTCAAATCTTGTTCTCCAATAGTGCAGTGCCCACTTGTAGCTAAGGGAGACAACCAGCTATTGTTCTAAAATGGTAGATAAATTTGTTTTCTCCCCCTGTCTGGAAACCTTTGAGAGGAGCTGTCACTGTTTCCAGCCACTAGAACAGCTACCAAAATACCTGAAAGCAAATCCTGAATCAATCACTCTAGACTCCAGCCTTGGAAGACAAAAGAAAAATGAAGAGGAACCCAACAGAGGGATTCTTTTGGAAGCTTTGTCAAAAAATTCCCATGGACGTTCTGACTTTTTTCCAGTTCCCTGTATAGAACTTATAATGCTAATTACTCTTGTCTTTACTTCTTCTTCACATCTCCTAGTCATGATTCAAGGACTTATTTTCCCCCCTAGGGATAAGAGTTATGCAATTTGGTAGTCTTTTAGATAGACCAACTGAAAGGGTACTCCAGTTGCCTCACCTTGCATCCCTACTCAGCATGGAAGAAGCCACAGTGGCCTGCACCCCTATTGCCTATTCGAAATCTCGGTAACCTCTTCAGAGGATGGTGTGATAAGAATAGGATATAGGAATTGGTTAACAGTTTTAGGGTGAAATTATCCCAAAGAAAAGTAGCAAGTTTCTTGGCTAAAGGTCAAAATATCTTTGGGCCTCAGGAACATAGTCTGTTCAAAAGGCCAAAAATGTTGAAAGTATTTGGGAGCTTGAATCTAATCCTTAAAAGATTTTAGGGATACTTCTTCAGAGGGAGGAATGTTAAAAATAACCAAAAGCCCAATAAAATAAATAAATGAAGAAGAAAGAGTACATGATGTTATCATTTCGGGTAACCTCTTCAGAGGGGAAATCTTGGCAGGGAGGTAGTAGGCATGGATTTGATCAAAACACCTTATATACATCTATAAAATTCTCAGCAAATTATATATTTAAATAAAAAAAGAAAAAAAAAACACCCCAAAAAGACTAGCACCAGGATATTCGGGAACAGATGTTACCACAGGGTTGGTGGGGGAAAGTGAGAATGTTCAGTTGGGAGGGGAGGAGGGAGAGACATGCAAGGGACCACCATGTGTATTGGGGGACAGAAATCAGGGGAGGTATAATGGGGGTAGGTGGGTGTTATTGTGGGGAGGTTGGGGATAATGGGGATTATGGGACAGGGGAGGAAAGAAGGAGGCTGGATGGGACAAAAAAGAGTAGAAATGGATAAATATTTGGGACTAGGAATCTAAGAGGGAAATGTGATCCCCCCCAACCCCATGAGAAATGCCCATACAGTGCCTAAACATTATGCATATGCAGAGGGACTCTCTGGCAAGGAACAGAGTGCTGAATAGATCAGAAGAGATTTTGCTTTGAGTGATTAGTAAGAGTGGTTCAGAAGACTCACAGAATAACACAGGCTATTGCCAAAGCTCTTGGTTATCTCCCAGAACTAGAAGACATTATTGCTGATCACAGGACATACTTTAGATACAGGACTTGTAGCAGTGGCATAGGAACTGAGCTGGAGGCCTTCCACCTGAATTTTAGCTTCCATTAATGGTAGATCATAATATGCAAATTGTCAAGGGAGAAAAACAGTCAATGGTCCAATCCAACCCTAAACTCTAATAACCATAATACCTGGCATGGCAAACTATCTCTATTGGTGCAGTAGTGACACTATTATGGGGGAGGTGAGAATCAGCAGCTATCAAACTGGACTTAAAGCCCTTCCAATGGGAGTGAACTCATGGGTGGCACTGTAAACTCAGCCAAATATACATGGTAGGAGAGGACATAGATTATAGAGAATACCCTATGTCTTTCATATCTCTAGACAAATGGAATTTATTACCATATGCTAAATAAGGATCCTTATATTTACAGACAAGCATACTATACACCACTCATCAAAGAAGCTTCTTTTTGCAACAGATGGAGGCTACCGAAGAAATCCACAACTGCTTAGACACACAGACTATACACCTGAGAGATGCCAAGAAGTACATCTACAGTTGAACCTCTACACCTAATGCTCATGGAACATAGTGTAAGAAAGGGTACAGAGAAACCAAGTGCATCTGTCAACTTTCACCAGTAAAGCTTTCTTATACAACAGAGTGGAATGAATGCAGAAGGCCACAACTCACCAAGTTTTAAAGAAGAAGACACTGCAGAATATATATCCTTGGATGGGACTCTTATATTGAACCTCATCCACCTCTGGCTCAGGGACCATTGCAGAAGAAAGAGTAGAAAGATTGTAACAGTCAGGACTGGTTCATGAATACAGGGAAACAGAGGCTTTCAGGACAGTGGAAGCTTCTGGATGTGAACTTGTAGCAATGGTGGCATCAAGCAGAAGACTCATTTCAACTCAATTAAACAAAGGCCCAGAAGGAAGGAGATAAATGGGTGGCAGATTTGTCCTAGACTGAGAACTATTGGAGATTGTTTGATGCTGGATGAGGGCGAGTATGCCTTACAAACGATCTCTAGATGGGATGACTAGACTCCAGTGGACAAATTTACACTGAAGGACATCTGGGCACAAATGGTTGACTGGATGGGTTTTAATGTGTATGGCAGAACACATGAGGTCTGGTCGGGGTGCAGTGAGAGGGCCTGGATGGGGAAGGGGTCTAAATATGATTAAGAACTGTTGCATGAAATTACAAAAGCTCACTAAACTTTAAAAAAAAGACCTAGTACCCTGAATTTGCTAGAAGGGAAAGTAGGGAATACTGTAATTATATAAACAGGAAAGGACCCTCTAAACAGGAGTATGAGCATTAAAACCAACAACCGAAAAGTGGTAACTCATGAAACTAAAAATCTGTACAGAAAAGGGCACCATCATCCAAATGAAACGGAAAGTTATAGAATGGAAAAATATCTTTACCAGCTATACATCCTAAACGAATTATCTAGAACATACACAGAATTCAAAAACTAAACAACAAACACCCCAGTTAAAGTGAGGGGCAAGCAGCTAAACAGCAAGTTCTGAAATGATAAGAACTAGTGGCTGAGAAGTATTTTTTAAAAATATTCCACATCTGCATCTTTTTCCCATCTGCTCTTCTTGGGCTTTGGCCCCTTCCTGCTGAGGCTTTGGTAGAGCACCTGATGAGCTGGGTTGTGTCAGTCAAATCCCACTACCCTGCCCCTCACCCTACTTTGGAACAACCCTCAGGCCCATTGCTCCAGGGCTCATACCTTCTCTGCTAGCTAGTAAATACTCGTCCATTCTGTTCCCATCAGCTCTCCTTCAGCCTTAGCCCCTTCCCCTCAAGGATTCTGGAGAACACCTGACAAAGTGGGGTCAGTTAGTCAAATCCTGCCCCAGTGCCCTTCCCTTGATTTGAGACAATCCTCAGTCCTGCTGCTCCATGGTTTACATCTTCTCTACTAGCTAGTCAGTATCAGGCAATACTATTCTCATCAATCCTTCTTGGGCTTTGGCCCCTTCTTTCTGAAGCTTCCAGAGAGTACTGGACTATTTTGGAGAGTTAAAATATCCTGCTTTGCTAGGGAACCATTCCCATGCTAAAGGACCAGCCACATTCCCTGGGTGCCAGGGCTGACACCACTCTGCCTATCTAGCTATACTGGCCCAGCTGATCTCCATCAGCTTGGGCCTAGTTTCCTTCAGTTACCTGGTGAGTTCTTGACTAGACAATTCTGATTCATCTGGTCCATAAAATAAAAAAAAACTAAAGACAGAACCTGATGTACAGACCAACTAACTATTCATACATAATCAAAAGGCAGCCATGCTACAGGAACAGAATAAAGAATATCAAACTTCAATTCAACAAACGCAGGCATGAGTTTTATATCAAACATACAAGCAACAAAAGAAATCCATATGCCCAGAACACAATAACAACAACAGCAACAAAAACAAATAAGATGAAAACCAAAAATAATATGCCCCCACCAAACACCACCATTCCTGCAGAAGCATTCTGCAATGAGAAAGAGCTGGAGGAACCCAGGACACATCAATGAAATAAGAAATCATAAAAACAATCAAAGAAAAGAACACACACACAAAAAAAAAATCACAGAACTCAAACAGGATAGGAATAAACTCCTGTCTGAAGCTAATAAAAATATGAATATATGACTGAATGAAATGACCAATATAATTCATGATTAGAAAAGTGAATTCACAAAAGATATAGAAATATTGAAACTCTGGATGAAATGAAGATTGAATTGAAAAACTAAATAATGGAATTTGAAATGACAGGAAAAATCTCACCAAAAGAATAAGGGAAATGGAAAACAGAATATCAAGACTGGATGACACAGTTAAAGAAGTGGACTGCTCAACCAACCAAAGAATATGAACAATCTTTTAAAACACTAGAATAGAATATACAGAATATGTGGGACACCATGAAAAGACAAAATTTACCCATTACAGGTATAGAGGAAGGAGAAGAACCTCAGGTTAGTGGTATTGACCAGATCATCAACAGCGTTATAGAAGAATTTTCTTAAATTAAGAAAAGGCATATTCATGCACATACAAGAAATACACATAACACCAAATAGACAAGTCCAGACCAAAAACTCCCCATGGCATATTATAGTAAAAATACTAAATTTACAGAACAAAGAGAGACTATAGAAAACAGCAACAGAAAAGCAACAAGTTAAATAAAAGAAAAAACCATCAGAAATACAGCTGACTTTTGAATGAAAAGGATAAAAGTCAGAAAAGCCTGTAGTAAGTTATTCCAAATGCTAAATGATCATAAATTCCAAGCCAAAATACTTTATCCAGCAAAATTGTCCATCATAGTTGAAGGGGAAAGAATAATGTCCCATGACATAAATAGCCTGAAAGAATTCATGGCTACCAAAGAGCCCTATAGAGAACATCCAAAACAATACAATAGAATAAATAAAGGAATTACCATATCCAAGAGACTACAGAAAGAAAACAAATGAAGGCATAAAGTACATAAACACAAACTAAGAGAAAATAAATACAAAATAAGAACACAAAAACAAAATGACAATAATCAATATACACCATACAATAATAACTAAATATCACTGGATTCACCACCCCAGTCAAATGACACAGGGTAAGTGAAAAGATTAAGAAACCAAATTCATCTTTTGTTATCTATAAGAAACAAAAGGATAGGCAGTCCCTTAAGGTAGAAGGATGGAACAAATATTCGAAGCAAATGGCATGAAGAAACAAGGTGCTGCAATTCTTACATCTTATAAAATAAAATATTTCTTATATCTTACAAATTAAATTAACCAAAAGAGTTAAACAAGATCACTTCATTCTGATCAAGGGAAAAATTGACCAAGAACACATTACAATCATTAGCTTATACGCATCTTACTCTGGTGCAACAAATTTCCTAAAAACAATACTACTGGACTTTAAGATTCAGATGAACTCCAACTCAGTAGTAGTAGGTGACTTGACTATCCCACTTTCATCTGAACAAAGATTAAACAGAGAAACATATGAATTAAATGACTTCATATATTAAATGGACCTAAAATCATCTACAAAATATTCCACTGAGGCACTGAAGAATACACGTTCTACTCAGCAACCCATTAAAATTTCTGTAAAATTGAGCACATACGGGGCACAAAACAAACCTCATCAAGTACAAAGTAATTTAAATAATTCTAATTCCTAATTCCATGTCAGGCAACAATGCAATAAAGCTTAAAGTCAGCAGCCAAAGAAGCTCTAGTAGATACATGAAATCATGGAGATTAAAGAACATACACCTCAGTGATGAATGGGTCAAAGAAGAAATCAAAATTGGAACTAAATTAAAATGACAAGACAACACAACAAAAGTTTATGGGATATGAAAAATGTTCCTAAGAGAGAAGTTTATGAGTCTAGGTGCCTACATTAAAGATCATAAAGAGTACATGTAAATGACTTAATGGTACAACTCAAGAATTTGGAAAGGCAAGAACAAAACAAACCCAAACCCAAAGACGAGAAGAAATAACAAAAATCAAAAAAAGAAATTAAAGAAATAGAAACAAAGAAAACAATACAATGAATCAAGGACTCTAAGAGATGGTTCTTTGAAAAGATAATCAAGATAGACAGACCCTAAGCCCAGTGAACCCAAAGAAAGAGACAACAAATCCAAGTGGACAGTTCAGAGACAAAAGGAGAACCCACAATGGACACACAAAAAGATCCAGAACATTAAAAGGGAATACTTTAAAAACCTTAATTCTATGAAATATTTGAACCACTTTATTCTTTTTTAATAGGTTCTACATTTTAGCTTTTTAAGTTTTTTTTTATTTTAAGGAATGGTTTTAATATAGTTTTAATTCTGTTACATAATACAGAATTCATGATACAAACAGTTAAATCATAGGTTAAAGTAATTTATAAGGAAACATCTCAAATAATCTTGATCATCTTTAAACCACCATGCCCACTAGCATCTTCCCATAACCCCCTCCCCAACTGAAGTTCATATACTCTGTAATCCCTGTTAAGGCCCACTGTGTTGTCAGTGATCTCAGCTGTTCCTCAGTGCAAATCTGTCTACTGAGTCTAGTCAGCCTATCTGAGTCTTTGTTTTAGGAAGGGCAGTTGGTCTTCATCTAGCAACAATCAGGTGACACCATTCCTTCAAATAAGATTGGGGTCTACTGTTGATTTTCCCAGTTCTATGCTGGGTTATTGTCTGCCTGAGTGCGCATGGAACTTGTATATTCTGATACCATTGCCATAGAATCATATGAGCAAATTCCTAGGAGCTTGTAGAACAGTTTCTAAATTGGTCATGCACCTCTTTCCTGGCTCTTGCAATCTTTCTGTCCCCCTCTTCCATGATGGTCCCTGAGCCTTGGATGGGTGAAGTTTAATAAAGGTGTCCTGTCCAAGGACAATCATTCAGCAGACTCTTGATTTGTACGCTTTGGCCATTTATGACCTTTTACGTTCCTGGCCCTCTGCTGCATAAGGGAGCTTCATTATTGAGAACTGAGAAATTCACTAGTCCTCTTCTTTATCCCTGCTCTATATTCCACAAGCCTTAAGTGTAGAAGTTGCATTGTAGATGTGTCCATTAACCTTGGGTATTCATAGTTAATTTCTGTGTGTGACCAGTTGTGGTACTCGGCAATAGTCTCTGACTGGTGCAAAATGAGCTTCTTTGAGTAATGGTGACTGGGTTATTTGTCTGTAAATATAAGGATACATATTTTGCACATAGTAAGAAATCACAATAGCCTAACGATTTAACAGTCTTGGGGTTTGCGCTAAGATCTACGACCACTCCAACCATGTGTATTAGGTTATGTTTACAGTACACACTTGAGTGTCCTCCCTCTGAGTGGGCATTTAATCAAATTAGGTATATGTCGATTGTCCCCACGATAAAAGTACCACTACTGCAACAATGATGTATTCTGTGCTGGACATTGATGTCATTATTCGGTCTCAAAGCTGGTGTTGGATCATCCACTGATGTTTTCCCTTGGCACCTTCATAGCACTCTCGAAAGCTATGAGATCTAGCCTTCAGGGGAAGTTGTTTCAGGTGAGTTGCAGGTCTATAGCTCCAAATTCTGTGTCCGAAGTATATTCTGTCTTCATCAGTAGGGTCTTACCTTCAAGTTTTAGGAGGCCATCAAGGGCTGGGGCAATGGCCTCAATAATTTTGGGAGTGTCTTGGACAACCCTGGCCAACAACTAAAAGGAAGGTATCTCCTTTCTGTCACTGTTTCTTGTTATGTAACCTTTAGCTATATACATGGGTTGATCTAGAGATAATGTATGTATAATTTGTCAGTAAGTTGTTGGACTTTTATAGTTCCCTCTGGTTTTCTAAGACTAGGTAGGCATTATTTATCTCTCCTCTCTCTCTCTCACACACACTCTCTCTCTTTTTCTCTAACACTAATGCCATGGTTTCCCCATTTAAAGTGTCCCCACTTTCCCCATTTCTCCCTTGATAATACCTGTCTCCTATGGTCCCACCTCTCTTGGCCTCCTTCTTTCCCTTTATCCACAAGATTCCTTGTATAATCCTCCCTTCCCCTTTTCACTTAAATAATCCCATATTTATCCATTTCTCTCTTAGTATCCCCTGTTTCCTACTGTTCTTCTCACTCAGGTTCTTTCTTTCCCTTTACCTCCCTGGTTCCTTTTCATTATTCTGGTTCCTCTAGTTACACCTGGATACATCCTCACTTATAAGGATTTGGTGCGAGGATCCACGTATGAGGAAGAACATATGTCGTTTGTTTTTCTGAGTCTGTGTTACTGCACTTAGTATAAAAGGTTCTAGTTCCATCAATTTACCTGCAAATTTCATTTCATCTTTCTTTACCAATGAGTAGAACTCCATTTTGTAACTGTACCACATTTTCATTATCCACTCGTCAGTTAAGGGACACTTAGGTTGCTGCTATCTCTTACCTATTGTGAAAAGAGCAGCAACAAACATGGATATACAGTGTGTCTGCAATAGGATGAGTACTTTGGGTATATGCCAAGGAGTGGTATAACTCAGTCAAATGGTAGGTTCATTTGTAGTTTTTTAAGAGTTCTCCATACTGCTTTCCATAGGGGTTGAACCAGTTTGCAGCCCCACCAGCAGTGGATGAGTGTTCCCCTTTCCCCACATACTCTCCAATATTTGATATAACCATCTTATTCAACTATACACCCACTTCCCAGATGGCACCCTCCCATAGCCTGCCTCCCCCCACTAGCGCCCTTATACTCTGATATCCCTGCTACTGTCCACTGTGTGGTCGGCACCCCAGCCATTCCCCACTACTTGTACTTGTCCATCTGGGGAATCTAGTCAGCCTAGACTAGAGGTCTTTGTTTTAGGAAGGTCAGCCATTCTTCATCTAGCAGCAATCAGTTGTGAATATTCCTTTAGATAAGACTGGGGTCAGCTGTTCATTTTCCCAGTTCTATGCTGGGCTACTATCTGGAAGTCCCTTTGGTGAGAGGTTATGGGAGGGTGCCATCTGGGAAGTGGGTGTATAGTTGAATAAGATGGTTTGGGATGTTCTGTGTGATACACACACAACAACAACAACAACAACAACAACAACAACTACTACAAATTTTTAAAACTGTATTATATTTGAGGAGGAAGCATGGAAATTTACATCATGTTAATTAGTAGAGGAGATAAACACTACCATTAAAATCTACCTGATGACTTTATTGACATACACAGGTACCAAGGATCCGAGTGCAACTGATTATGACTAGTAATAATGAGATACATACAGATTAGAGATGCATGCGCCAACATCTCAGTGTTAGCAGCAAAAACAATGAGTCGTTCTGCAAGGAACAATATATTCTAAAATGAAATGCAGATCTTTTTTAAAGATTAAAAACTCATTCAATTTTATGTCTTACCTTAGGGCTTATACTGAGTTCAAAATTGTATAACTGTTTTAATTCAACTGTGAACCTAGAAACTTACAGCCACTTTTGAAAGAGATGCATCTTACCTCTTGCAATTGTTATTGAATATGTCAATGATGTTGTAATGAAAGCTTCTTCTAATTATGTGGTTATTAAATAAATAAAATAAAATAAGGAAACTCAGGTCACACTAGGGACAAGAAGAAATTTTCAATCCAATCAGCTGTGGATGAGCATTCCCGTTTCCCAGTATCCTCTCCAACATTTGGTATCATTTGTCCTCTTGATGTTAGTCAGTCTAACTAGGAAAGGTGAAATCTTAAAGTGGTTTTAACTTGCATTTCTCTAAATACTAACAATGTTGGACACCTTTTAAGATGCTTCTTAGTCATCTTTATTTCTTCTTTTGAGACTGCTCTGTTTGGACCCTGTTGCAGGTTTCCTCACAGGTTCAGCCCACGAGGGACTGCAGGGAACGAGGGTTATGGCCAAGGTGGGGGTGAGTGGCACGGAATCAACACACAGACTCCAGGAGCCAGGTGAGAGCAGGCACTAGGCGAGGTGCTGTAGACTCGTTTATTGCTGGGAAGTGCAAGGTTTATATACCTCTCCCCTTGCCCCCAGTGTCCCATAAGTTGGTGTATTGCTCCCTGATAGATCCCCTCATCTAGGCAGGACCCCCTCATCAGGGCAGATCGTAGGTTGGCTATTTTGCAGAAGCATGGGCTGCGCTCTCAAAGCAGAAGCTGTGTTCTCTTAGTGCAGCCTGTGCTTAAGCCTGGCACTTCCCCTCCTACATATCCATCCTTTTTATTATAGAAAGGTCAGTGGGAGCCGAGGTCCTTTGCCTAGACATAGTTGACCCCACCTCAGAGGATACCCAGCTTGATGTAATGTACCTGTCTTAGGTCACCCTGACCATCAGGATCTTACCTGTCATTGACTACCAGCCCTTGAAGGGTGTGACCTCTGGCATGACCATGTGAGGGAGGAAGAGGGCAAGAAATTACACAGCGGCTTCTAGGATGTCAGCAAGCCAGACGTGCCAGACCTCGGGTGGGGGGGCGGCATTGAAGTCTGGATCCTCGAGCATTTTGAGAACCTGATACACCGAGTAATTTACTTGGTTTTGTCTGAGGAAGTGTAGAACAAGGCATTTTATGAGCAAGAAAAGAATTACAGCTATGATACCGAAAAGCAAATAAGTAACGATCCATGAAGGGTCAAACAAAGCTTTTAAGTTTGACCAAAGTTTGTAGAGGAACCCAGTGTTTATATTTAATGTCTGAGCCTGTGTATAATTTAGGGAGATGATCTGGTCAGTGAGCAAGGTGGAGTAGTTGAGAAACTTTTGGCTCCAGTGGCCATGGATGTACTGTGAGAGTTCCATCCTGGCCCTAGTTGAGGTTATCTACTTTGTAAGGTGTGAGGCAAAGTGCTTTGTGTGGGTCACAGGCCATTAGCGTCATCTGTTTGATGACTGCCATCTCTTCATGGAGGAGGTCTACCTGTTGTTGGATGACAGAAACGGCCTGGAAGAGGTGTTGATTAATGAGAGATTGAGTATGTAAGGCTGAGAGGTTTTGGATACTACCTCGTTGAGTATTTCCACGGTAGTGGAAGATTGAGTGATAGCAACAGAAACAGTGGCTGCAGCCCCCAAGGAAAGGATAGTGGCAGTGATGATTTTTGCTGTAATACCAAAATCTCTCTTGACCTGGGGGAAGGGCTGGATAGCCGTCTGTTCCATGAGGGTGACAGCATGGAAGTGAGTGGCATTAGGAACAGGAACCCAGATTGCTGCAGGTTTGCACACAAAGAGAACAAGAGAAGCTGGGAAAATCCAGTATGCCATGAGAGTGCAGTTAGTGAGGAGTAGTTAAGTGTATCCTTCAGGTCACTCGTGACATTAGCAAGAAGCAGAGCAAACAGAGGATGGACACAAACGGGCGAGGAGAATGAAAAAGAGATGTTTACAGAGACTTTATTAAGTGTCCAAGTTGGTTCTGTGGCACCCGAGGAACTCGTCTCTGAGTTATCACCAGTATATGTACCATTAAAGATGGCTCTACCTGATACAAAGAATAGAGGATGCAAATCCAGGCAAGCCGCTGTCCCACAGAGCTCCCAGGCCCCCCTGACAATGTCTTTATGAATGGGGTAAGGGTAGACATAATAGTAAGGTTTTGTAGAGACAAGGTGTCTCCAGGCTCCCAGGGAGGAAGCCTGTGGGCATCCATTACTATCTGTTAAGAGGAGCGTACCTCCAGGAGTGAGCAGGAGGCAGTGTTCCCATGGAATAGGAAAGTGCAATTTGATGGGAAGTTTATAGGTGAGATGGCACTGGGTCCATGGAGGATGCCTGAACCCTGGGGGGGGTGGCCCCAGAGGACACATAGGACACTGTGGTCTCAGAAGCATCCTTTACTAAGGGAGACCTGATTTTGAGGCCCCATAAGGAGCCCTGGCTTAGGTTTCCATGAAAGTCACCTCTTATGATGTTAAAGAGGGAGTGATAGCAAGAGACATTGGGGAGGAGGGGTTAAGGACTGGGCTGAAGCAGAGCGATCCTGCAAGGGGCCATGTGCAGTTTATGGGAATGGGACGCATGAATCAATTACATGGTGGGGAGACCAAGGGATTCATCAGTAGTAAAGAGAACTGGGAAAGTGGGTGACTGTTCATCTACAGGGGGGATCAGAGGTGGTAAGGGGACCAGTGCCCAGATATCTGAAGCCTTGGAAGAAGCACAGCCAAAAGACAAAAGTGTGCCAAAAATAATGAAGCCCCAAAAGGATATCATAGCTTATCAAACTCACAGTAGGGCCCAGTCTCCAGATGGGTTTCCGTAGCTGGCCGGATGTCTCTGGATGGAATTCAGATGGGGGTTCTAGTGTACTGTGGAAATATACAAGGGTATCCTCATCCTTGTGTCAGGATGGGGGCTGGTTTCTGCCACAGGGATGAAATCGAATCCCTCCACCTAACTGGTGGCAGGGGCACTGCTTGAGGCAAGAAGGACAAATGTTTGTATGCTGGACTGAGACCCCTGTCATCAAACATGAGGAAATTAAGGTGGAACAAAGCCTCAGTAAGAGCCAGGTGAGGGTCGTGTTTGGCATCAGCCAATGGGCTTTTAGCCAGGAGGGACTTAAGTGTCCTCTTGGTCCTTTCGACAATGGCTTGTCCTTGCAGGTTATAGAGAATACAAAAGGTATGTTTGATTCCCCAGGAGGAAAAAATTTATTGAATTCTTGAGAGGAATAAGCAGTCCCATTATCAGTCTTAAGTGCCCAGGGTACACCCATGATTAGCATGGACTTTATAGCTTTAATGGCAGGGATAGTCTTTTCCCCTGAGAGCTAAAGCATAAGTAATGGAGGAGCATGCATCAACTATAACATGAACGAATCTCAATTTCCCAATAGGGGGATAGTGAGTCACGTCCATCTGCCAAATGGCATTGGGTATCAAACCAGGGGGATTCACTCCTCCCCTGTTAAGGGGCCCAATAGGCATAAGTGGGGCACAAGTAGCACATGAGCAGACAAGGTGCTTGCATTGGGACACAGGGATTTCTGCGAGTATTATGAATACTCTGAGGGGACAGGTGGAATTGTTGATGTAAAACTTTTTCTTGTTCTAATGGGCTACACTGGACTGTCATGATCAGGGCATCTGTGGTGGCATTCCCCAGAGCTAGGATTCCAGGAAGTGCAATATGTCAGCAGATATATGAGATGTACCATGGGTAACTTCTATTTTCTAGACATTCCTGTAGCTTAACCATAGTGAGGTAGAGTGAGCTGGAGGAGTTTTTAACATAAGAAAAGGCAAGGATTTTAGTGACCTGAACAGCATAGGCGGTATCAGAAAAGAGATTTAAGGGTTTGTCCTTGTAGGAAACCAGGATTCCAGGCCCTAGGG
>NW_008333882.1:58549-62359 GCF_000622305.1 Nannospalax galili
TTTTAAGAATCCTTATGGCACCAACTAACAGACTAAATGTCCTGTTTCTTTGTACCCTAAATCTTTGTATGTGACTGTCATATCCCACGTGACTGCTAGTTCCTTGGGATGTATAAAACCATCTTAATTCTAAAATAAATCATCCCGTGGGAAGACACAGGTCCCAGAGTTTGACTTTGTTGCCGATCAGACCCTCTGCCCCAAAGCCAGCAGGTCCCCCACTAAGCAAATCAAATCTGAGCCCTGAAAACTGGCGTCTGAAACAGGGACATTCTCGGACCTCTGCTTCACTGAGGACAGAGCAATTCTCCCCCCTTTGGCTGATTGGATCCCCTTATCATGCTGATTCGTAGGTAAGGGGCAATTGTAAATATGGGTAATTCTCTTTCTCCAGACTGGTCTCACTTCCAATCTATTCTTAAATGCATGCTAAAGTCTAGAGAAATTAAATGTACAGAAAAACAGATTAAGGCCTTTTTAGATATTAGTATAGAATGTAATCCTTGGTTTCTTGCTACAGGAACTATTGACTTGGAATCTTGGAAAAGAGTAGGAGATAATGTACAGAATTATAAAAAGCAGGGAAAGACTGTTCCTGTCTTCTATTTCCCTCTCTGGTGTGCTCTTTACCAGTGTCTCCAAATAGAAGAGGAGCCCCCTCCCTTTGCAGCCCAGCCACCTCCACCTCTGCTCCCTCCCCCTCCAGTCCTCCCTCCACAACAGCCCAACAGCAGGAACCTTCTCAGGCTGCTACTCAGCTGCCAGCCCCTCCTCTGGGTGCTGTGAAACTGCCAGCGCTCCCTCCTGCTGTGACACAGCCTCTGGGAATGCAACCACTCACCTCTAATTCTATTAGAAAGGGGGAGTTGGTTCCCACTTTATATAAATTAGCAATTGTTCCAATAAAAAAATCAAGATTTGTCTTCATGCATAACAGCTACTCAGGACAAAGGCACAGTTTCAGCACAGGTTAGCATGATGGCAACTGCATTGTCAGAAGCTTTTGCTGTCCAAATGAAAGATCCATGCTTTAAATGTGGAAAAATGGGTCACTTTGCAAGACAATGTCCTCTTATAGATTACAAGCCTATACCTGATCTCCCACCTTCAGGCTCGAGACATAAACTAAATAAAAAATGACCTAAATGTCAAAAAGTTCCATTGGGCTAGAGATTGCCATTCTAACTTCAATAAAAATAACAAAATTTTAAATGAGAGATGAGGCAGCCCTCAGCCCTGAGAGCAAGACGGTCAACACCCTCAGTGGGAGTAACCCCCCCCTGGGCATTATGGACTCTCCCTGTAATGTCTGACCTTAAGCCTACAATGATCCTAATAGTACAGGGAATTGCTATAGGAGGTCTGTTAGATACAGGGGCTGATCAATCAATTATTAGACATGAGGACTGGCCATCACATTGGCCCACGAAAAGGGCCCCCTTCCTGGGGGTAGGAGGAACAATTTCCTCACTCCAGTCTTTCCATCCCCTACAGTGGGAAGACTGGATGGGGTCCGTTGAACTTTTCAGCCATTTATCACCACAGGCATTAACACTAGCCTCTGGGGAAGAGATGTGGTAGGATGATTACAGGTGTTTCTCTCCTCAGCCTGGACCACAGATTCTGACTATACCTCTGAATAGTCTTATACTGTTAATAACCCTTTTATTCAACACCCCCAATTCTAAAGGCCATTGCTCTGCCACTTGAGCCCATAAAACTCAAATGGTTAACTGATGACCCTGTCTGGGTAGACCAATGGCCTATTTCTAGTAATAAATTACCTTATTTACAGGGTCTTATACAGGAACAATTAGATAAAGGGCACTTAGAGATCTCTAACAGCCCCTGGAACACACCTATATTTGTAATACAAAAGAAAACTCATGGAAAATGGAGATTTTTACAAGACTTAAGAAAAGTTAATGTGACTATGAAAAAGATGGGATCGCTACAGCCTGGCCTTCCATCTCCTGCAGCTGTGCCTGCAGGACATGCTATTATAATAATTGATATAAAGGACTGTTTCCTTTCTATTCCTTTGCATTCTGAGGATAGGGAGTGTTTTGCTTTCACTATCCCTGTCAACAATCACTCTGTATGCATGCAGAGATATCAATGGAAAGTCCTACCTCAGGGAATGAAAAATAGTTCTATATGCGAATTTTATGTGCATAAAATAATTAGTCCAATACTTAAAAAATTCCCTACTGTTCTTGTTTTTCATTATATGGATGATATTCTCCTTAGTCACCCTTCTATTCAACTTTTAGAAGTTATGCTTACTAAATTAATGACTATTTTAACAAAATATGGACTTTATATTTCCTCAGAAAAATTCAAAAACATGGGCCTTATACTTATTTGGGATATTTCATCTTAGACAATCAATTATACCCTACCACCCCAAAAATGGAGTTGTCAGATCCTTGTACTTTAAGTCAATTACAACAACTTATGGGACACTTGAACTGGTGTAGGCCTTCTCTTCATCTTACTACCATACAATTAAGTCACCTTTTCTCTCTATTAGAAGGGGACTCAGATCCTAACTCTCTTAGACATTTAAGTACAGATGCTAAACAAGCCTTAACACTGGTAAATAAAGTCCTTCCTCAAATAAGAGTAAATAGAGTTAATCCTCAAAAAGATATTCAGACTCTTATAATTCCAAATATAGAACAACCGTTAGCTATCATATATCAAGAGCCTAATTGTCCATTAGAATTTATTCACCTCCCCCATCATCTTAATAAAAAATAACACCTTATTATTCTATAATAAATTCAGAGAGCCTGTTTACAGACTCTTCATGTTTTGGGGAAAGACCCTTATAAAATAATTATACCCCTTACTTGGAAAGAAATTGATTATGTAGCTTCAATTTCCCCTTCACGGCAACTTGCCTTTGCAAACTATGGTGGAGATATTGGCATTCATTATCCATCCTGGAAACGTTTAAAATTATTTCAAATTAGTAAGTTTATCTTTCCCACTATTACTTCACACTCTCCTCTCCCAGGAGCAGACATCCTGTTTACAGATGGGACGAACAAAGGAAAGGCTGCAGCTATTTTATACCATCTTCAAACAAATCAAAACATTTCTCATACTTGGGAAATGCCTGTTACTGCTTCTGCCCCATATTCAGAACTTTATGCTGTCCTCCAGAGCTTCATGCTTTTTCCTCAACCTTTAAATATTTACACAGATTCGGAATATGCTGCCCAGGCACTCCTAAAACTAGAAACAGCATTTTTACAACATAAACCAGGAGAACCTATTGGGATGTTATTCTTATCTCTGAGGACTAAAATTAGACAAAGAGAACACTCATTTTTTTGTGACTCATATACACTCCCATACTGGACTACCTGGTCTGTTAGCTTCCTTAAATCAACAAACAGGTAACCTAACTAAACAACTAAATGTTATGACTCCTTTATTCAGTCACCAGCTCCTTCATCAGCCAGCAAAAATGTTAAAAACTTTATATCCCCGCCTTACTAAGGATCAAGCTAAAATTATAGTTAAACAATGTCCTCAATGTGCTCCACTTCTTCCTTTAGGTCCCATGACTGGAGTCAATCCTCATGGCCTATGGCCTAATATAATCTGGCAAACTGATATAACTCATATAACTGAATTTGGAAAACTTAAATATGTCCACTATACAGTAGATACTTATTACTTGGCTTTAAATGCCACAGCTCATACAGGAGAAACAACAAAAGATGTAATTAAACATCTTATTCAAACATTTTCAATTTTAGGAATACCTCATCAAATAAAAACAGATAATGGGCCCTC
>NW_008333882.1:62428-78469 GCF_000622305.1 Nannospalax galili
CAATAATAGACAACACAAATTCCTCAAAGATCAAATAATTAAAATAAAAACCGGGGAATCACCTATACCTGGGATAACAGTACAGAATCCTCATTTCTTATTACACAGGTCTCTACTAACTTTAAATTTTTTTACACTAAATGATCAAGGAATTTCTCCAATGGCCAAGCACTGTCAGGGAATGACTGTCCCACAGCCCTGGCCGCAAGCACTTTGGAGGGACCCTGAGTCAGGGCTGTGGAGCAAAACTCCAGCACCTCTACTAACAATGGGACGAGGATATGCTTGTGTCTTTCCAGAAAATGAATCCTCCCCCCAATGGGTGCCACTCAGATATGTCAGACCACTCAACCGAAGCCCCCACATCAAAGATGGCTGCACTGACCCTGAGGGAGAAGAAAAGGAGACACTGCCAGAAAAAGATGCAGCCACCTGTGACCTGGGGAATGATTAAGAACCTGATGAACCATGCCCAGTAGTTGGGACAATGCTAGGGCCAAGTTCTTGTCTGTGTTCTAACTATACTGACTATGAATAGCATAAAAGCTAAAATGTGTGTCATCAATACTAATGTTAATGGTGTACCTATTTTAGGATCAAGATTAGTACTTGAGTGTATTACACAAAATTGTGCATGGCCACCTGGACCCATCATATGGGAAAAGGATGGACAGAGGATATATAGCCAAATGGATGGAGGATTTTTAGGTTGGAAAAATGCTACTGATCAGAGCCTAAAAAATACCAGCATGATTTCAGTATTTTTAAAGAGGCACTGATCTTAGAAGATACTGAAATTTATAGCAGCATAAAAAAAATCACATGGGATGTGAACAATTTCCTGGAATGTGTTGTTTTAATTTGTCTGATTTTTCACATACTATATACCAACAGATTAATGATTTACAAAAGAAAATTGATAAGATGTCTAAATTTTCTATACCTTGGCCAAAATGGCTCCAATGGCTTACTCCATTCTTGGGCCCAATATTAATTGGCATACTCCTTCTTATGGGAGCTCCAATAGCTATGAGCTGTATTGCAATTTCGATTAATAATAATGTGGCCTCTATGACCACTTCCTTCTTACTTTCAAAAAACAAAAACGGAGGAGATGTAGGAAAACAGGATGCCAGGCCCTAGGGTGAGGTGAGCCTAAAACTTATAGGTCCAGGCTTCATTCTCTACTAATAGGGAGGGGCACTGAAAACAGTTGCTCTGATAATCCCTGCCTTGCAGAACACTGTTAGGCTGGCAGGAGGAAGTGGCCTGGTCATATAAGTGCAGGGTCCCTACTCTGTGGGAAAGCGTCTTGGTCAACAACCCTTAGCTCATCTCCTTGTCCTGAACAAATAACTCAGCTATCTTTGGCTAAAAGATTAGGCCAGGTTAAAGGTTTACTCCTGAGCTAAAAGCTAAAAGTTCACCGTGCTTTTCGCTCTAAGAAAGAAAACACTGTGGCCAATAAAATACTGGATGGGAATTGATTACCTTGAGTAAAAGTTTAAGAATCCTTCTCATGCCAACTAACAGACTAAATGTCCTGTTTCTTTGTACTCTAAATCTTTGTATGTGACTCTCATATCTAATGTGACTGCTAGTTCCTTGGGATGTATAAAACCATCTGAATTCTAAAATAAATCGTCCTGTTGGGAAGACACCGGTCCCAGAGTTTGACTCTGTCACCAATCAGACCCTCTGTCCTGAAGCCAGCAGGTCCCCCGCTAAGCAAAGCAAACCTGAGTCCCGACACGTCCTGGCACTCTGCTAAAGCTTTAAGTATAGCAAGATGTTCTCCCACCTGGACAGAGCCAGGATTAGGGATGATGTGGTTGATGTCTTTTTTTCCAGGATGAAGTATCAGGACCCCAAAACTCTTCTTATTAGCATTTGAGAAGGCAATGTTCACTTGGGGACTTGGGGAAGAAGGAGGAGTGGTGTGGGGCTTAACTTCAAGCAGCAATATGAGAAAGGCCTGAATTCTTTTGTCTCAGGGCAGGTGATTGTCAACGGTGCCAGGGAAGCCTGACATCATGGTCTGAAAACTTATGGAATCGGCCCAGAATGCCTGTAGATTAAAGAGGGGAAAGCAGAGCATGATAGCATCGAGTTCTCTATTGAAGGTTCTATCTCAAGTGTGCAGTTTGACTGCCAAATTAAAGGACAAGATCAAACTTGGAGGAAACCTGCTGGAGCTCCGAGTATGAGAGATGGACCCAGATAAGTGGCCCAATCTGCCAAAGGGCGCCAAGGAAGCCAGAAGAAGTCAATAACACTAAAGCCTGTGGGATTTTAAGGGCGCATACTTGTTGAGGGTTGTTGACAAGAGTAACTCAATGATCTTTTGCAATAAGGCAAGGCTTGGGGGAGTTAAGTTATTCTTTGCTGAAGGGCAGGTGGGGCCCTCCAAAAGAAAACACAGCACTCCCAGTTCCTCTGAGGGAATGGGCAAGATTGGTTTAAGCCAACTTATGGTGCCACAGAGTTGTTGAAAATCGGCTAGCATATAGACCAGCTTTGAATTAAAGGCAGGGGGCATAGGGTGTATGCTGGCCGAAATGGTATGCCCCAAAGAGGCATAAGGAGGAACCTCCTCTAGCTTATCTAAGACGATAGACAAGCCAAGGGATGATAGAGAGTCTCTGGTTACCTTGCAGAGAAATTGTGGGTTAGGGTGGGACAACAGAATGTCATCCATATAGTGAATAAAATTGTACTCTATGAAGAATGGTTGAAGTGGCTCATGAGATAAAATGCTGATAAATACTAGGACTATTTTTCATTCCCTGGGGAAAGACTTTCCATTGATATCTGAGGGCTGGCTTGTGGAAGTTTGGTTCCCAAACCATAAAGGCAAAGTGATCACGATCTTGGGGGGCCAGCAGGATTGAGACGAACCAATCCTTAATATCAAGTGTTATGATATAATGAGACTGAGGAATAGCACCAGGGTTGGGCAAGCCAGCCTATGTCGAGCCCATTTTTTCCTTTTGGTGATTAATGGTGCGTAAGTCCTGAAGCAATTTAAAACGGCCATTTTTCTTTTCAATAATGAATATTGGGGCATATTTACTAGTGGATGGTTCCAAATGTCTGAGGTCCAGCTGTTCATGGACCAAATTTTTGAGGATAGACAATTTAGGTTCTATAATAGGCCACTGCTCCACCCAGATTGAATCTGTCGAAAGCCAGGTAAGCATGATCGGTGTGGGAGACTCCTTAGGGGATGTCCCAGGGAGGGCAGTGGCCCTTAGACTTGGAGGTGTTTGTCAAGGCTCTGATTTCTCCCAGAGAGGCCAAGTTTATCATGGGCTATGACATCATCATAAAAGGCCTGATTGTCTGTGGTAAGGACGACACCCGTGTCCTCCAGGACATCTCAGCTCCACAAGTTGCGGGGGACGTCAGCCACTATGGGAGTGAATGTGCCCTTACTCCCATTGAAGCCCTTCCAGTGTACTGCTTAGATGACCAGCTTTGTGTCCTGGCTGCCCCTTACTCCCTTAAAGGGCAGGCCAGGCCGATACTTCCAATGGGGGAACCAAAGAGACTCGCTGTTGGTGATGATGGTAACATCGGCTCCCATGTTCACTAGGCCCTTCACAGTGATCCCATCCAGAAATAAGGTCATTAGGGGGCAGTGATTAAGAATTTGAAGGGTCCATAAAATCTGTCTCATTTCTCCTCTTACTTGTGGGGCTGAGGGGCTGAATCTGATTGGGGTTGTGACTTACGATCTTTTTCCCAATGAAATCCTTTTCGCATTTGGGGCAGTGGGTCTTGGGACGAGCTCCATTGTTCGGGAAGTCCCTGCGGAGGTGTCCTGTCCTCCCGCAGCTCCAGCAGCCACCCTTTGAATCGGAGGGGGTGGGCCTTCCCTGTAATAAGGGCACCTCTAAGGAGGAGGTCAGGGCCTTGATGGGCCCTGTCCTGGGGTCTAGGTCCCTACTGGCAAGTACCCATTTATGAATATCATCATTGCAGACAGGCACTATAGCTTTGCGGGTAGGGGTATTCAGGCCCTCCCATGTCAGTTGTTTGATAAGCATATCGCAGGTGGGTCTACACTCCAACCTCCATTCCACTGCCCCAGTTACACGGGCGACGAAGACCGTGAAGGACTCCCCTGGCTGCTGAATTAAATTTTGGAAGAATGCCTGTGCTTCATGTGGGGAGCAACACTTAAGGGCCTTGAAGGCCAGGTCACTAACTTGTTGGTAGTAAGTATGAAGGCCAATAGTGGACTGGGAAATGGGGTCAATATATTGTCCACATCCTGTGAACATATCCAGAGTAATATTAAGGCCATATTGAAGGTTGAGACATGCCTGATTTTCAGCCTGATCATCGTAAGCTGAACACCAGCTCAGGAAGACTGAGGGCTCTAATACAGCCTTTAATAAGGGGTGCGGCCTGGCTTGCTTTGAAAGTCTGAAGAATACTTCTGCACTGTTGAGGAGTGCATTATCAGTGTGTGACCATCCTTAAGATACACCCTTGGGGGGGAGGGGGGAGTTCCAGGTGCCTTTATAAGCTTTGTAACACCTGCAATAAATGAGTCCCTGCTTTACTAGACTCCCCGTTGTGTCTGAGTGCCCCGAGTAATGGGGATGGCATGGGCTGGCAAACAGCTTGCTTACTCATCCCCAATCATCACCTGCCCCGGGGTCACTGGTTTGAACCCCCAGAAACTGGTGCCCAACGTGGGGCTCAAAGGAAGGTTGAAAAAAAAAAAGTAAAACAGAAGAAACACGGATTGGGGCCAATCGAGGAGGTTTGGGGCAAGCAAGAGCCTTAATATGGGTAACACAAATTTTAAGTTTAAAGACCCAGTGCTTAAAGTGCTGAGAGATATGCTTAATAGCAAGGGATTGGATTTGTCAGATCCCATAGCTCAAAAGGTTTGGGCAGAAGAGATTCATTTGGCTTCCTGGCTACTTGGGGCTAGTGTTTTTACTGGGGATACATGGAAACATGTGGAACGTCTAGCTCAACAAAGGGAGGTTCAATTGGGGGTTGATCTGCCGCTGGAGTTCTACCCTATTATTTCAGCCTTAAAGGCATGCTTTTGGCCCAAGAGCCCTAAGCCCTCGGCGCCACCTCCTGACGAGCCTTCAGAAACCCCAGCATGGGAATCATGGGAAGAGTTTAAGGAAAAATGCAGAAATGCAACAGAAATGAAACCAAAAGCAGCCAAAGTAATAAGCAGCACCTCTGGCGTGCCCTGGCCAGCTTCAGGGCTTCCTAAAACCCATGAAAACCATCCCTATTTCCAGGATTCTGGCCCCACTCTGGAGGCTTCTCTGAGGCCACGAGTGGAAGCGTATCCTATTAATGTAAACCCAGGAGGCGTGCACCCTGACCCCTGGTATCCCTGGGAGGCAAACGATTTAAAGGAGTTAAAAAAGGAGGTGGCTAAGAATGGCCCGGGATCACCCTGGGTAGATACTCTCCTGCAAGGCTTGGCTCATCAGCAGTGTACTACAAAGGATTGGCTGGACCTCGCCAAAGCAGTCCTTCCAAGCCCTATATATATATTAAATGGTGTGCCCTCTTTAAGGAGGAAATGCAGGATACAATCTGAGAGAAATGCAAGTGCCAATCCACCGATCCACATTACTTTTGGGATGTTGACTCATTCAAGTGACAATTATGCCACAGTGAAGCAACAGTTGGGCACTCCAGCCCCATATACAGAACAGGTCAGGATCATACGATTAAATGCTTGGACAAAATTGGACGAGGGGCCTACTGAATCCCCCCTTGCAAGAATTAATCAAAAGCCTGGTAAACCCCTCTACGAGTTTATAGACAGAGTGGAGAAGAGTTTAAAATGAAAATTACCTCCAGGGCCATTGAGGGAGCAATTCACTAAACTCCTGGTATGGGATGGAATGGATGCTGATCACAAGATAGCCTGTGCTGGCCTTAAGTACAGATCCATGGAACAATGGATAATTGCCTCCAAGGAGGTGGGAACCCAGAGGGGGCAAACCAAAGACATGGCTGCTGTCTTATAGATGCAAACAGAGGCTCTGACCCATGCTTTAACCCAGTCATTTAATTCACTTAATCTGGGTCAGCAGGTAACAATGGGGCCTAGAAGGATAGAAGGCCCATGTTTTGGCTGTGGCCAGACTGGCCATATTAAAAAAAAATTGCCCTCAGCGAGAAAACTGGCTTAAGCCTGGAGGTGGGGTATCAAAAATACCCCCATCTATGCCCTGTCCCCAGTGTTGCAAAGGGCTCTATTGGCAAAAGGATTGTAAATCCAGATTTGATATTAAAGAAAAGCCTTTAAACTAAGTGGGGGGCAGCCTCCAGCCCCGTTGACAAAAGGAGGACTTCCCCATGATCGGCTACATTTACAATGCCCTCAGGGAGGGATCGGGAGAGGAGAAAACCTATGGTAAATTGGACAGTCCCTATTATCCCTGGTGTAAGGCCCAAAATGGATCTTGAAATAGGTGGCAGGAGGTTTCGTTACCTAGTGGACATAGGGGCTGATAGGACCATTCTTAGAAAGGAGGAGGTCCCATCATGATGGCACGTAGTTTCTGGGCCCTGAATCCTAGGTGTGGGAGGATACACCCCATCAGAGGAGACTCCAAAATGGCTCACCTGGTAGGATGCAGATGGAGCTAAAGGGGAGGTGTGACCCCTGGTGGCGGCAGGTTTATTCACCAACCTCATAGGACAAGATATTTTGGGGGATGCACAGGCCTGCATAACCACTGATAGCAAGGCCTTTATGATGACCTTTTGGACCTTGAAGAGTCTGATAGGCTTCCTGAGTCAGCAACTCAAGGGTTGTCTCTCCAAATCAGTCACAGGGGGGACCAAAAGAAAAAGCATCGGGTTCACCCCCAATTCTAAGGGCCACTGACCCTCAGGTTCCAGCTATCCGGTGGTCCCCTGTGGTGCCGGTATGGGTGGAGCAGTGGCCATTACCTGAAACAAAGCTACAGGCTTTAACGGAAATTGTACAGGAATATTTACGGCTGGGCCACATCCGGCCTTCTGTAAGTCCATGGAACGCACCTGCCCTTGTTATTAGGAAAGCCTCTGGCAAATGGAAAATGTTGCAAGACTTGTGAAAAGTCAATGCTAAAATGACCCTAGTGGGTACACCCTTAAGGGGGCTGCCTTGGATCCCTGCTATTCCCTCAGATTTATTTCTTAGACATTAAAGATCGTTTTTTCTCTATCCCTCTACAACCCCAGGATTGTGAAAAATTTGCTTTCACTGTACCTTCCACCAACTTTAAAACACATGATGAGAGGTATGAATGGACTGTTTTCCCCAAGGTATGGCCAATAACCCAGCATTCTGCCAAAGTTATGTGAAGACCTCTTTGGGGCCTCCTTCAAAACTAATTCACCTGGCTCCTCAACACCTGGACATCTTACATGAGGTCCAGGATGCCCTGGACCGAACCCAACTTGCCCGGTACATGCCTAGTAAAGACCTTGAGTTATGGATACTTTCCAGTGAGACCCTGATGACATCTGTCCTTACACAGGATGGGAAGCCCCTTCAAAGGGTGCATGTCTCTCTGAGAGGCATACCATGGGTTTATACACCCATGGATCAATTGGCTGACCTGATTGAGAAAGGACGTGATGTAGCTCTGAGACATTATGGCATAGGCCCTCTTAAAATTGTTATCCCTTATCAGCTTAGGGATTTTGAATGGCCCTGCAGAAATAATAACCGAGTGGCCATAGCCTTGGAAGGGTTCCTGGGAAATTTGGACTGTCATTATGGCCCTCATAAATGGGTGACCTCCTTTTGTGCCCTCTGTTGGGATGCCCCCCAGCTCTTTGTCAGGGAGCTGTTAGTAAAAGCCCATAATGTTTTCACTGATGGGGGCAGATTTGGTGCTGCAGTGATAGTATACATGGGGCAGGTGAAAAACCAAAAAGATATGTCCACAGTTATGATGGCTCAGCTCAATTCAAGGAACTCATGGCCATTGCTTTAACATTAACAAAGATAAGTGAGCCCATGAATTTGTTTTCTGACAGTCTGTACGTAGTCAGTCTTCTTCCAGGGCTATTAGGTTCTCGTATCTGGGTGGATGGGAACCTCATTACTCTGTTGACGATTCAGACTCGTACATTCCTTAAAACGAGAGAAGCTCCTATCTTCTTACAGCATCTTAGGGGGCACCAAGGATTGCCTAGGCTTTTATCCCAAGGCAATTCAGAGTCAGCAGGTACAGCCTCTGCAATAGCCAGGGGTAAACCCCAGGGGACTCACCCAATTCCTTGTGGCAAACGATGTCACACACTATGTTCCTTTTGGAAAGCTTAAGTATATTTTTGTGTCCTTTGACACATTCTCATATGCCTGTTGGGCTACCACTCATACAGGAGAGAGGTCTAAACATGCTCAGTATCATTTTCTCCAGTGCTTTGCAACCATCAAAATCTAAAACTTCAATTACAAAAACAAAAAGGGGGAATAAGCCAGCACCAACAGTTGGGTATGGCCTTATTCATTATTAATGTTCTTAATTTTCAATAAAATCAGTTGGAATCCGGTTTCAGAAGCATTGGAGGTGACAGGAGCAAAGACCTGAGGTACAGGTAAGATGGAAGGATCCCATTACTGGGCAATGGAAAGGACCATTGCTAACCATGGGTCAAGGCTTTGGGCATGCCTACCCTACAGGAGATTCAAACCCCATATTGGTGCCTCCGAGAAACCTTAAGTGGGTAGGCCAGGATCCGACTGACTAGCATGACGGTCCATGGACAATAGTTCATGAGAAAAAATTCCTCTCTTTATTTGTATCCATCTGAGGTAAAGGACTCAGTTCCTTGGCTTCTTTGCCAGTCAGCCTCTACAAGTGGCTGACTGACTAAAAGGAACGTGGTCTCAGAAATATTTCAACGTGTCCTATGCCATGACTTTCTTTGTTTCTCTTGATAATGCTTATGTTTAAGCACCTTTACCAGATAATTAGGCAACAGAGGAGCCTTGGAACTGCCACGGCCACATCCTCATGATTACGGACTTCCCCAGGACCCCCTCCAGTTGCCCACGCTTGGCTAACTGAATTAGGCAGAGACTAAGACTGGGCTGGCATTACCCACGCAGCTGCCCTTATTCATGACACATTACTAGCCAAAGAGGGGTAAGATGTCCCATGACAAGTACTCCTAAGACAGGACATGAACATAGCCAGGTGCATGATCCAATGACAGGCAAGTCTTGATCAGAGGTGACACAACCTAAGACAGGCAAAACTGCATAAGATTAGAGGAAGAAGATAGCCATATTTCCTCAGGGAGCTGCCTATGAGGTGGGTAACCCGTGGAATAAAGTCAGTCCAGCCTTAAAATAAAAATGAAGAGGGGGATATGTGGGGACCTAAAGGCCCCACCTTGCATAGGTCCGAAAAGAAGTTACTGCTTTGAAAGTCTGAAGAATACTTCTGCATTGCTGAGGAGTGCATGATGAGTGCGTGACCATCCTTAAGATACACCCTTGGGGCAGAGGGGGGAGTTCCAGGTGCCTTTATAAGCTTTGTAACACCTGCAATAAATGAGTCCCTGCTTGACTAGACTCCCCGTTGAGTCTGAGTGTCCCCTGGTAATGGGGGCGGTGTGGGCTGGCGAACGGCATGCTTACTCATCCCCAATCATCACCTCCCTGGGGGTCGCTCATTCAAACCCCCGGCATTCCATGTCCTGTGAACATATCCAGAGTAATATTAAGGCCATATTGAAGGTTGAGACATGCCTGATTTTCAGCCTGATCACTGTAAGCCGAACACCAGCTCAGGAAGACTGAGGGCTCTAATACGGACTTTAATAAGTTTTACCAATCATAATGGGTCTGTAACTACATGGCCCATTGGCAGAGGACTTGCTCAAAATATGGGGAGTCAGTGCCTGATTCATTGGTGGCTTTGTGGATGTGTGCAAGATCCGTGAGAGGGGTGGGCACTCATGGCTGTTGTGCAGCATTTGGGCCAACGTTAACCAGAAAGGCAGACAATGACCAGCAAGGTTGAGCAAGAGGTGGGCAGGTCGTGGCGGGATATAATGAACAGGAGGTGCATCGGAGCAGGCAGAACGTATTTCCTTCCAGGGGTACTGGGGTGGTGGTGTCTCCGATTGTTGTGTCTTTGAAAGCGGCTGTTGTGCAGCATTTGGGCCAATGTTAACCAGAAAGGCAGACAATGGCCAGCAAGGTTGAGCAAGAGGTGGGCAGGTCGTGGCGGGATATAATGAACAGGAGGTGCATCGGAGCAGGCAGAACGCCTTCCAGGGGTACTGGGGTGGTGGTGTCTCCGATTGTTGTGTCTTTGAAAGCGGGGTCTGAGGTAGAGGCAAGGGGCCCCTTTCTCAACTGGATTGACTTCCTGGCTGGTTCCCATATCAAGGTCAGCAGGGGTTGAAGTAATGGCAAGGTCTACATTGGCCTGATCCTGACAATGCTTATTGTGGGCTGAAATGACTTCTTTAGGGGAGGACGACTTAAGGTTGGCAATGATGGCTAAAAGGATCAGAACAAAAGAGGCAGGGGGAAGGACTCCCAGTCTTACTTCCCTTTTTCAGGCCAAGAAAAGGACCCGTGTCCAGAGGTCAGGATCCCACATATTCTTGGTAGAGACCAAAGGAGCCAAGTTAGTGGTTTCATCCCAGAAATTTTCAACATATTTGGTTTAACTTTCAGTCCCGGAGCGATTTCAGTGCTGCCGTTTGTGGCTCCTTGCACTGTGGTGGTAAGTTGCCCATCGTGGGAAGTTTAACTTTCAGTCCCGGAGTACTAAGGAGCGATTTGAGTGCTGCCGTTTGTGGCTCCTTGCACTGTGGTGGTAAGTTGCCCATCGTGGGAAGGTCCCATGAAGGGATCCCCAACATGAAAAACTTTATTGGATCCAAATGTCTTGTGCTCAGTGAGGGACTTCTGGAAGCCATGACACCTCCAGCCATATGCTCACACAGTGTCTCCGGGACAGGCAACAGGATGACCCGATGCCTCGGCTCTGAGTTAGGGTGGATCAGTCCTTATGTGAACTCACCGAGGCAAACCAAGGAATAAAAGGTGCTGGACTTCAGGACCACATGGTGGAGTGTGCCTTTCGATGCCTCGGCTCTGAGTTAGGGGTGGATCAGTCCTTATGTGAACTCACCGAGGCAAGCCAAGGAATAAAAGGTGCTGGACTTCAGGACCACATGGTGGAGTGTGCCTTTTCTGATTTAACAACAAATATGACAGGGTAGAGGGGACAGAGGAGCGGGGCCACTCCCTCACCCTCTAGCAGCCAAATGGACAGACAAAACCTGGGGCCTACTCACTAAAAGAACTGAAGTTGGGGGCATTACCAATGCCGGGGGGCCAGGAACCTTGTTTGGGCGCCAGCTCTTGCAGGTTTCCTCGTGGGTCCAGCCCATGAGGGACTGCAGGGAATGAGTGAAAGAACTGAATTTGGGGGCATTACCAATGCCGGGGGGCCAGGAACCTTGTTTGGGTGCCAGTTCTTGCAGGTTTCCTCGTGGGTCCAGCCCATGAGGGACTGCAGGGAATGAGTTCTGGCCTAGGTGGGGGTGAGTGGCGTGGAATCAACACACAGACTCCAGGAGCCAGATGAGAGCAGGCACTAGGTGAGGTGCTGCAGGCTCATTTATTGCTGAGAAGTGCAAGCTTTATATACCTCTCCCCCTGCCCCCAGTGCCCCATAAGTTGGTGTGTCACTTCCTGATAGATCCCCTCATCCAGGCAGGATCATCTCATCCAGGCAGATTGTAGGTTGGCTATTTTGCTTAAGCACGGGCTGTGCTCTCAAAGTGGAAGCTGTGTTCTCTTAGCGAAGCCTGTGCTTAAGCCTGGCACTTCCTCTCCTACAAGACCCTTAGCCCATCTTTTAACTGGGTTACTTGTTTTCTTGATTTTTTGTTTTTTGAGTTCTTTATATATTTTGGATGTTAAACCTCTGTCAGATGTGTCTCTGGTGAAAATTTTCTCCAACTCTGTGGGTTTTCTCCTCACTTTCTTGATTATTTTTATTAAATTTGAAAATCTAAAAGAAGTGGATGAATTTTTAAATGTATGGAAACCCCCAAAGCAAAACCCAGAAGAGATCAACAGCTTAAACAGATCCATTACAACTCAAAGCAATAATAACTGAACCCTCTGACTGAAAGGCAACATGAACCTAAATAGAATCACAGAATTTTATCAGTCCTTAAAAAGACCTACAACCAATACCATTTAAATTATTTTAAAAGACTGAAACAGGGAAAACTCTCAAATTCTTTCTATGATACCACTATTACTCTAATACCAAATCTAGGAAAATACAAAATAAATAAGAAAGCAATAAGTCCATATCCTTAATGAATATACGTGTAAAATTTCTCAACAAAATAGTCACAATTTGCATCAAAAAATCATCCATATTCCATTCTTCTCTTCCACCACCATCCTGTCCCTTGTCAGCTAGCCTTGGGCCCACTTAAGCTCCATTTTCTCTGCCTCAGATCTCTGGACTAGCTTCCAGTCAGACTAACTAAACACCCTAGCATAGATTGATAAGCCCCTCCTCAGGTGGTACACCCATTCCCACCATCTCTGCCTCCTGCTCAGCCAAACAGATCTGTGCACCTAGGACTCTAAACTAGAAGATAAGACCCTACTGCTGAATACAGAACATATATCAGATATAGGAACTGAAGCAATGAAGCAGTAACTGACCTGTAAGCCTTCTACCTGATGTTTAACTCTTATAATGCTAGATGATAATATGCAAACTATAAAGGAAAAAAATCAATCAATGCTCCAGCCCAGCCCTAATGCCATAGCAACCTCTACAACTAAGGCTCATAAACATAGCATAACAAGGGGTAGAGAGAAAACTAACACATTCTTCAACTCTCATCAGTCAAGCTTCCTTATACAACAGAATGTGATACACAGAGAAGGTCCCTCAACTGACCAAGTTTTAAAGAACAAAAGCTATAGAGTTTATGTTACTAGATAGTACTCCTATATTAAACCTCACCCACCCATGCCCATTGAGGAAGAAGGAGCAAAAAGATTGTGAGAGTGAAGACTGTTTCATGAACACAGGGAAGCAGAGGCTTTAAGGCCACTGGAAGCTTACACTTGTGAACCTGTGATAATGGCATCACTGAGCACAGGACCCATGCAAACTCACTCAGACAAGGGCCCAGAGTGGAGAGAGAAAAATGGGTGGCATGCCAGCCCTAGATTGAGGACTGTTAGAGAATGATTACTATGGGGTGAGGGAGGGTAGGCCTTCCTTGTGATCTCTAGATAGGCTGCTTAGACTCTAGTGGATGAATTTGCACTGAAATATATCTGGATACAAATACTTGACTGGATAAGACTTAACATGCTTAGCGGAATACGTAGAGTCTGGTGGGGGTTTGGAAGGTCATGGATAGGAGAGGAGGGTCTATATTTAATTAAGAATTGTTGTAAGAAATGTACAACAGCTCAATGAATGTTCTTTTTTAAAGAAAAGAAAAAAAATAGAAACAAATGAAGAGTCCACATGGGTTTTACCTGAGTGTTGTGTGATTTGTTTTCTTAACTTCTTCCTTCATTAATATGAGGAAATCTTTAGAGATTTGAACCAATAACATGGAGTAATTTTTCTAATTAGGACTTTTGAGCATTGGGCTTCTAAGGCCACATAATAGTCAACCACCAGCCCATCTCTCTAGCCCTGCAGTTTGGTATCTTCAGTGTAGCTGACCCAACGTTTCTCTTTCTTCTCTCCACGGGTGTCCTCTACAGGAAGCTCCCATCAGACACAGTACTCTTCAGTCCTGAGGACACTTCCTGAGACATCAATGGACAGCAGCATGGGAAGGTCTTTGGATCTGTCCTCCTTGGTCCAGACCCAGCAGAGAAGCAGCAAAACTCAGTAAGTATAGAAGGACTTGTGTATCTGCAGAGGGTGATTGGAAATATTGTTTTCTTATTGTGATGAGAAACTGACAGTTTGATGTCTAGATGATTTAAACTATATCATTTCTGAGGAATTAGAATTTGGACATTTTGGTTTTAGCACAGTCCAGAAATCATATTCCAATCATCTTTCACCATACTGTTCATACCTTCCCTAAATGTGTCCTAAACTGATTCCTAAGCAGACAGGCTCATGATGTACTACTGCGCCCGGCATGTCTGTCTTTTTGCCAGTCCTGGATAGTCCTGCAGTTTTCCACAGTCTTCTTTCACATTTGTTTTATCCCACATATTTTCAAATGGAGATAATATCTCAATTTGATCCCTGTTTAGGAACCTGGACATTATTTAAACATGTGCCTAATGTTCCTGTAACCAATACCTTTGGATTCTTGCTTAAGTCCTGATGTCTGGGAAAAAATAAATGAGTTCAGTGCAACTCATTCAGGGTTTCATAATGTAATGTTTAATGCTGTCACCTCCACTTACATCATCTGTGGCATAAAGCAATTTGTTAGTATCTCTGAAACTCAGCCTTGTCATCTGAATGCATTATGGTTTAGACCAATGTATTTTGTAACAAGAACAGATACTGGTTGTTCTGTGTGGGTTTAATGTGCATTTTGAAAAATTATAGATAACTGAGCTGAGGAGATAGCCTAGTCAGTAGAGTGCTTGCCTCAGTGAACTGCATGCTTCACAAGCATGAGGACCTTACTTTGAGCCCAGAATCCACATTAAAAAGAAGCCAGGCATGGTGTCATGTGTTTGTCATCCAACCACTGGGAAGGGGGAAGGTGTGGAAGGTATATTCCTGTTTCTTACTGGATATCAGCTATATCTTGAGTTTCAGGCCAGTGTCAGAGTTTCTTAAATATAAAAGAAAGTGGAGAGTGCCTGGGAATAACAGCAGAACCAGACTGCTGGTTTCCTCATGTGCACACACACTTATGAGGGCACCTGTATGTATATACACGGACATTCACACACAAACATAAACATACATGTATAAACACAAAATTAGGGATAATTTTGATAGTAGTAGCATTAAAAGTCATAGATTTAATGTTAATTGTATTCCTGTTAAATGCCCTTTGATGTGAAGTTTTCTGGTTTCTGTATGATGACATTTTATTTTTATCTTTGTCTATTTGCTTATGCTTATGGAAAAATGACTGTTAGTTTTACTTCTGATTTCCAGAGCCTTTGCTTTATTTTGTCCTGTAGGAATTCATAAAAAAATAACATTGTGTCTAAACACTGAATGGACATATCCTACATTGACTTCACCACACTGGTGCTTTCATGCCTGTAATTTCTTCCCTTTTTATGAATGTTCCACAGAGTTAGAGATAAAATAAAACAGCTATATGGGTTATTTAAAATTGGGACCTATAGATCTATTGTAATGTATAAATCATTCACAGGCTATGGTAGTTATTTTCATGGTTGTACAAAGAGATGAAGCAGTAGAAGCATAAGATTAACCTTAGCTTTGGGTGATATCCAGAACAGACACTACATTGCTCTAAGTTTCAACTACCCTTAAATTACATTGATTAATAAAGACACTATCACCTTGAAGCTGGCTGTTTTTCTAGCTTCTGGGGTTTAAAGTGGCTTTGTACAAAATGAAGTAAATGAAGATACTTTGGCTATTACAGTTTGGGGACTCATTTTGGGGTCATTACAAACCTACCTTTTCTGTGAGTCAGTAAGAGTACAGAGAAGAGATATAGCAAGTTAATTATTAGGGCTTATTTATTTGTGATCTCCAATCCCAGGACACTGTGGCCTCTACTGGAGCCTAAAAAAACATTATTCCCCATGAAGGATGCAACTTCTTGGTGTGTTATTAAAAGTATTTGCTACTGGACAAACAGTTGTGGTATTTGATGGCAAATCTCAATAATAAAAGGACATACACCATAATGACTGAATTTCTATTATGAAAGCAAATATAGGTTATAAATAATAAAATTGACTAAGTGTCATGAGAGAAATGTTGTCCATCAACACCTTATGCAGCATTATCTTCTTTTTGACATGGACATACATATGTATTTTGGAAATATTGTCATAATAAA
>NW_008333882.1:78605-86039 GCF_000622305.1 Nannospalax galili
TATGACTTGATGAGCAATACTGACATGAAAACTGTTGTCTAGCAATTTTGTCCAAGAAAAAAATCTTCCTTCCACTTTAGAGGGAAGCTGGATAAACAATCATACTCTACAGAAAGATAGACAACAAGATGTCTAAAGGGAGGTAAGAAATAGGATGCTAATTATGGAGGAAAACAGCCCATCTTTTTAGGGTGTTCAATCCTGCAAGGAAGCTTGCAAACCTTGGGAAGTAAACACTTCAATAGATTCAGGAAGTCTGGGAAATTGACTATGTTCATTAGGCCACTCCATCCCTAAGCTTCTGTAAACCCTAAGGATGGCTGAGAGACACTCAGGCCAGCCAAGGTTCTGGGAGGATGATCAGCAGAGGTGCCTGGAAGAAGCAGAGATGAACTGAGCTGCCTTGAAGAAGCTGAGACCTGAAAAAGACAATTGTCTAACCTGGTAAACTGCCTTAAGGCTGTGAAGTGAGCTCTAGGTATCCCTTTTCTTGAGTAGGGTGGGCTTTTGGTGATGCAGCTGTCTTTCAGTAATCTCTATTCTTGTAAGTAAACCCTCACTAGTATTGCTGTGAGTAACACCAATAAGGCTTATTGATTAACCAAGCTGGATTTTGGTAGTATCTTTACCTTGGATTACTGTTGGTCCTGTGTCTCAGGTAAGTAGATGTTTGTTCATATCACTTTGGAAGGTGTCACACAATAGAAATATATGCAAGAAAATATTCCAAGCACCCTCATGGTGGCCAACAAAAGTTCACAAGATCAGTTCCAGGGGACACCTGTTTACTTTGAGGACTAACTGCAGAAGAATAGAATCACGCAGAGATTCCAAGAAGTGAAACATTGTGTATTGGTTCAGATCTCTATAAAATGTCTATAGCCATATCATTCTGAATGTGTGTGATCTTGACAGACCTCTATAAAATATAGTTGATTGTATACATATAAAGTGGGTGTTATTAATAGCAATAATAATAAATATTTATAGAACATTTTATAAATGCCAAGAAACATTCTAAGACAGTGGTTATCAACTTTACTGAAAGTAATACATAAACTTTAAAGGCATTACTATTATTTGACTTGTTTTGCCTGAGTGGAGAGACTAAATATTTAAATATTGACACAGGTGATATATTGTTATACCAGGATAAAATATCTAAACAATCTCAAAAGTTTTGGCTGAAATGTTCATACTACAATCATTTATATAATATTTTATTTTAATTTTTGGTATGTGTTTATAAGCCACCCTACACATTTGCTTTTTTTCTTTTCAATGAATTAAATCAGCTGAGGTTAGTGTTTTAACTCAGATGGGTCCATCCCCTGGAGCCTATTTAACCTACCTGGTCTTACACCCTTTAAATCGGACTCCCCCCTCTTCCAAGCAGCTACCAATTGTCAGTAGTTTCTCAGCTAGGACTGTATCTTTTTGTCTTCTTCCCCCATCTATGCTGAGATTTCATATGTTTTGGGCTTGCACAGCTCTTTTGCATACTGCCACAAGCACTGTGAGTTCATATTGATAAGTAAACTGGGAAAAATCACCACTCAGAAGGACTCCAACAAAAGCAAGGTTTATTTGGGAAGTTGCCTGGGGTAACTTTCAAATTCCAGGATTGAGGAAAGACCACCAGGTTGCAGGCTGCTATCTGGAGGCTTTTATAGGGTGTTAGGGAATGCGGAAGGTGGGAAAAATAATTCCAAATAGATTTGGCAGGATGCAGGGGTCTACACTTTGTGAAACTTATCAGGGGGAAACAGCTTGTCCTGAGACAGCTCTTGCAGCAGTTGGGTCATGGGTGCAGAGGTCTGTTTATCTTCTAAACTTATCTTAGGAAACAGGCTATGTTGAAACTGTCCCCTCTGTTGGAGCAGCAGCTACTGACTCAATTCCTGTTTTTCAGAGGCCCCTGGGTCTGTCTTGTGAGACTTTACTGCACTGGGGTAGGGCTACCTGCAGACCTGGACTTAAACTAATACACAGTAAGGAGACGTTTTTCTCACTGGATATTTATGAAGTTGACAAAAATAGAACTGAATAAATACATTTTCAGATTTTAAATGTACTTTTATTGTTACTGTACTTTGCTCATAACTGCCTGCAAATCAAAAAACAATCTAAATGAAGTTCTTGTCATTTAATCATTTTATCAACAGCAGATGCAGTTCTCCCTAATTCTATATTTCCACTCTGATGTGGTGGAAAATGTCTAGTTAATTATCTATGTTTTTCAAAATTTGATGTCTCTCAATGCCAGTAATAAGAGATGTATGTTTAGTACTTGCAAATGATAATTAGTATTTGACCAAGCAATTGATGAAATAGAGGGTGAAAGTAGACAAGTCTAAGAATGGCAGATGTTGAGAGTATAGATAGGAGTGTAACAATATGTTTCCTTGAAGAAATAACTTGATTTTTGTGTCAAATGTTGCAATTTCGGTTATTATATGATCCACTACAAAGGATTTTATACCATTATCTTAGAATACAATAAGGTTTAATTGTCTGCTGCTTAATTTCATTTAGAAATTACCATAAGTTCTTTTCTTAAATATGAAAGAATCTTTCTCATCCTCATACATTTTCTGTGAAAAGACTAAACCGTGTTTTACTATGAACATAAATTTATTACCTGTAATGTTCTTGGCCTTCTAATCTTGTCAAGTTTAGGGACTCTCAGAAATGGGCATAAGATTGAGGCATGATGACTGTTCTTTTGAGAACAGTTTTCACTGAATGATGTGTTCAAGGATAGGTAAGCTGTTAAGCAAGACTAAGTCTCCAACAAAACAAACAAAATAGAACAAAAAATTCACACAGCAACATATTCTGAATATTAAAAAAACTGCCTCAAACACAAACTCCAACACACACACGTGCACACACAGACACACAAGGAGGGAGGGAGAGAGAGAGAGAGAGAGAGAGAGAGAGAGAGAGTCATGTATATAAAGTGTTTTTGGGTATGATTGAAAACACCTGTGAACCCTGTGTTCACAAATCCGAGGCAAGAAAATTGTTAGAACCATGCCTTCAAGAATATTCAGGTTCATCTAGAGAGAGCCAATATATAAATAACAAATAAACAATTTTTACATATCATGTATATGTATCTATGCAAGTGTATATATGTATCATTTGATCTACTTATCTATTGAAGAATTGTTCAGTGTATGTACAAAGTGGTCTTATTGATTGTTTTTTGTTTTGATCTTCTGTATTTTGCAGGTGTCCTAGTAATAGAGAATCACAAAATCTGACACTAGTCTCAGAATTCTACCTCATGGCATTCTCTGAGGACCCAGAACTTCGGCCCTTCCTCTTTGGACTGTTCCTGTCCATGACTTGGTGTCTATGCTTCAGAACCTGCTCACCATCCTGGCTGTCATCTCTGATTCCAATCTCCACACCCCCATGTATCTTCCTCTCCAACTTGTCCTTGGCTGATATGGGTTACATCTCCACTACAGTCCCAAATTTGATTGTGAGCATCCAAACCCACAGCAGAGTCATCTCTTATGTGGGATGCCTCACTCAGATGTCACTTTTTCTCAGTTTTGGATGTATGGATGACATGCTTCTGACTGTGATGGCCTATGACCGATTTATGGCCATCTGTCCCTTGAATTATCATGTCATCATGAACCCTCGTGTTTGTGGCACTTTACTTCTGGTGTCTTTTTTCTTTAGCTTTGTGGACACCCAGTTACATCTTTTGGTTGCATTACAGATGACCAACTTCAAGGATGCTGAAATTGCTAACTTCTTCTGTGACCCTTCTCAGGTCCTTAATCTTTCTTGTTCTGACACCTTCACAAAAAGCATAGTTCAATATTTAGCTAGTATCGTGTATGGTATGTTTCCCATTTCAGGGATCCTTTTCTCTTACTACAAAATTGTGTCCTCCATTCTGATCATGCCATCCTCAAGTGGGAGGACTAAAGCCTTCTCCACCTGTGGATCTCACCTCTCAGTGGTTTTCTTATTTTGGGGAACAGGAATCGGTGTATATATTGGATCACTTCTTTCAGATTCTTCCAGAAATAGTGCTGTGTCCTCACTGATGTACTGTGTGGTCACCCCTATGTTGAACCCTTTCATATACAGCCTGAGGAACAGAGACATTAAAAGTGCCCTGAGAATGTTCTATGATAGAATAATTTAACCTCAGAGTGTATGTCATCCATTTCTAATATAACAGCAGGGGCCAGGAAAATAAAAAGGAAGCACAGAGGTAAAGGGAAAGAAAGATCCTGAGAGAGAGTGAGAAAACAATAGCTGGAAACATGTTAAGAAGGAGGAAATGGGGAAAATGGAGGTATTCAACTGAGAAAGAGGAGGAAAAGACATACAAGAAACCATGGTGGTAAAGGAGAAGAAAGAACTCAAGAGAGGGGGAATAATAGGAATAACAGGTAATCAAGGGGAAAATGGGGGAAATGAGCATACTTAAACTGGGGAATGGGGAAGGAAGTTAGACAGGGAGAGAGGAGGGATAACTAAAGCTTAGGTGATGTAAAAAAAAACCAGAGATAACTAAAGCTAGGCGATGTAAAAAACCATGGTTGTGTGTATTAACTCAACCCCTTACTAAAAAGTACACGTAAATATCTATACGAGTCCACGTGTATGCCTGAAGACTGTGTAAGAATACAGTTTCTAAGTAACACAGGCTATTCCCATGACCCCTAATTACCTCCCAGAACTTGAAGGTGAGACCTTATTGCTGAAGACAGGAAACACTACGGACACAGGGCTTGGAGCAGTGGTGCTGGAAATGACCAGGAAACCACTTCCCTGAAGTCTAACTCTCACAATTCTAGAAGATACTATGCAAGCTTCTAAGGGAGAAAAATCAATCAATGGTCCAATCCCAGCTTCAAAGCCTAATAACCACTATAATGATCTACACACAATTAGCTTGGAAGACTGGCCTGCTACTCCCATAAGGTTCCAGTGACACTGCTTGATCCTCCTGAAATGAATGAGCAAAACCATCAATATGCCCAATTGTGACTATGTTTAGTGATCAGGTTCAGCTGAAGTTGTGATGATGGTAGTTATTTCATGCAGAAGGGACTGCTATATAGCATTATCTTATTGAAAGGACCTGGAATTTAAAAGGATTTGGTGCTAGGACTCCCATATGAGGGAGAATATATGTCATTTGCTTTTCTGAGTCTGTGTTACTTCACTTAGTATAACGTTTTTTAGATCCATCCATTTACCTGCAAATTTCATTATTTCGTCTTTATTACTGAATAGAACTCCATTGTGTAAATATACCACATTTTTGTTAATCACTCTTCAGTTGAGAGGCAGTTAGAACGCTTCCATCTCTTAGCTATTGTGAAAAAAAAGCAGCAACAAACATGGTTGTACAAGTGTCTCTACAATAGGATGAGTCCTTTGGGTTTATGCCAAGGAGTGGTATAATCAAGTCATATGGTAGGTTCATTTTTAGATTTTTAAGAGTTCTCTACACTGTTTTCCATAGAGGTTGCAGGAGTTTGTAGTCCCTCCAGCAGTGAATGAGTGTTCCTATTTCTTCACATCCTTGCCAGCATTTGATATCATTTGTTCCCTTGATTCTAGCCAGTCTGATTAGAGTAAGGTGATACCTTATGGTAGTTTTAATTTGCATTTCCCTAATAACTGATGATGTTGAACAGTTTTTGAGATGTTCCTTAGTTCTTTAGCCCATCTTTTCATTGGGTCATTTGGTTTCTCACTTCTTTGTTTTTTGAGTTCTTTATATATTCTGCATGTTAAACCTCTGTCAGATGTGTCACTGTTGAAGATATTTTCCCCATTCCATGGGTTTTCTCTTCACTTTTTTGATTATTTCTTTTGCTGTACAGAAGCTGTTTAGTTTAATGAGGTTCTATGTATTGAATGCTGACCTTCATTCCTGAACAATTTCTGCCTGATTTAGAAAATCCTTTGTACACCCCTATGTTGTAAGTTACTGCCAATATTTTATTCTAAGGGTTTCCAGTTTCACATTGAGGTTTTGATACATTTGCAATTGACTTTTGTGCAAGGTGAAAGATAAGGATGTGGTTTCATTCGTCTACAGGTGGAGATCCAGTTTTGCGAGCACCATTTGCTGAAGATGGTATCTTTCTTCCATTGTGTGTTTTTAGCCCCTTTGTCAAATATCAGGTGGCTGAAATTGCATGTACTCAGGTTTGGATCTTAAATGTTGTTCCATTGATCTATGTGTGTTTTTGTGTCAGTACCATGCTGCTATTTTTATGATTATAGCTCTATAGTATACTTTGAGTTCTAGTATAGTAGTCCCCCCAGAATTGTTCTTAGTTCTCAGGGTAACATTGGCTATATTGGGTCTTTTTTGCCTCCATATGAATTTAAAGATGGATTTTTCTAATTCTGCGAAGTATGTCATGGGGATTTTGATAGGGATTGCATTGAATCTATATATTGATTTTGGTAGGATAGTCATTTTCACAATATTAGTTCTTACAATCCATTAACATGGGAGGTACTTCCATCTGCTGGTGTCTTCATCAATCTCCTTCTTTAATGATTTAAGGTTTTCATTGTAGAGATCTTTGGTGTCTTTGGTCAAATTTATTGGAAGATATTTTATTTTTTTTCAAAATTGCAAATGGGAGCATTTCCTTATATTCTTTCTCCAATTGATTGTTATTGGTATATAGAAAGGCTACTGGTATTTGTAGATTGATATTATAACCTGCCACTATACTGATAGTGTTGAGCAGTTCTAGGAGTTTTCTGGTGAGACTTTTGGGATCTGTTAGCTGTAGTATCATCATCTGCAAAAAGTGATATTTTGACCTCTTCTTTTCCAATTAGCACTCCCTTAATTTTCTTCTCTTGTCTTATTACTCTATCAAGAGTTTCAAGCACTATGTTGAAAAGGAGTGGAGATAGTGGACATCCTTTTCTGGATTCTGATTTTAATGGTGATGCTTCTAGTTTTTCTCCATTTAGAATGTTTTTGACCATGGGTTTGTTGTATATAGCTTTAATTATGTTGAGGTATGTTCCCTCCAGTCCAATATCCTCAACTTTGAACTTAAATGCATGCTGAATTTTGTGACAAGCCTTTTCTGCATCTATTGATATGACAATGTGGTTTTTGTCTTTGAGTCCATTTATATGATTAATGACCTTTATTGACTTGCTTATATTGAGCCATCTCTGCATCTCTGGGATAAAGCCTCCTTGATCACGGTGAATGATCTGATTGAGGTGTGTCTATATGTGGTTTGAAAGTATTTTGTTGAGAATTTTTATATCTATGCTCATTAAGAATATGGGTCTATAGGTTTCTTTTTTGGTTGTGTCTTTACCTGATTTTCATATTAGAGTGATGTTGGATTCACAGAAGAAATTTGGGAGCTCTCCCTCTGTTTCTATCATTTTGAATATTTTAAA
>NW_008333882.1:86049-93318 GCF_000622305.1 Nannospalax galili
TTGGAGGGCTTCCTTAAATGTCTGGTAGAATTCTACTGTAAATCCATCTGGGCCTGGGCTTTTTTTAGTTGGGAGGCTTTGTATTATAGTTTCAATTTCCTTATATATTATGAATCTGTTTAAAGTGTTGATCTCCTCTTGGTTTAACTCCGGTGGTTCCCATGATTTCAGATACCCATCCATTTATTTTAGACTTTCAGACTTAGTGGTGTATAGGGTTTTAAAATATTCCATTATAATGGTCTAAATCTTTTGGGTGTCTGTTGTGATGTTTTCCCTTTCATCTCTGATTTTGGTGATTTGTGTTTGTTCTTTCTTCTGGTTAACTGGGCTAAGGATCTGTCTGTCTTTAGCTTTTCAATGAAACAGCTCTTAGAGTCAATGATTCTTTGTATTCTTTTCTTTTTTCTGTTTCATTAATTTCTGCTCTGATTTTTGTTATTTCTTCTCTTCTGCTGAGTTTTGGGTTTTATTTGTTCTTTCCTTTCCAGAGCCTTGATTTGCAGTGTTAGGTCATTTATTTGGGCTCTTTCTAATTTTTTAATGTAGGCACTTAGGGCTATAAACTTCCCTATTAGGAGTGCTTTTAATGTGTCCCATAGGTTGTGTTGTGTCGTGTTGTACCTGTCACTGAATGCTGGGAATTCTTTTATTTCTTTCTTAATTTCTCCTTTGACCCACTCATTGTTTAGGAGTGTGTTGTTCAATCACCACGAGTTCTTGTAGTAACTAGGGCTTCATCCAGTGTTGATTTTGAACTTTATTGCTTTGTGTTCTGGTAGAATGCATGGAATTATTTCAATATTTTTGTATTCGTTGAGATTTGTTTTGTGGCCCAGTATGTGGTCAATTTTTGTAAAAGTTCCACGGGGAGCTGAGTAGAAAGTGTATTCTTTGGTGTTTGGGTGGAATAATCGAAAATGTCTGTTAGGTCCATTTGATGTATGGTATCATTTAATTTGGAGGGCTCTCTGTGTATTCTTTGTCCAGTTGCCCTGTGTAGTGGAAAGAGTGGCATAATGAAGTCCCCTACTATTACTGAGTTGGGATTAATCTGTGTCTTAATGTCCTGTGGTGTTGTTTTTGTGAATTTGGGTGCACCAGAATTTGGTGCATAGATATTACAGATTGTAATATCTTCTTGGTTAACTGTCCCTTTGATCAGAATGAAATGACCCTCATCTCTTTTGATTAGCTTTCCTTTAATCTATTTTGTCAGATATTAGAATTGCAACTCCTGCTTGTTTCTTAGTGCCATTTGCTTGGAATATTTTTCTTCATCCTTTTACCTTAAGGTAGTCCCTGTCTTTGAAGTTGAGATGGGTTCCTTTCAGACAGCAAAGAGATGGATTTTGTTTCTAAATCCATTCCCTTAGTCTGGGTCTTTTGACTTGGGAGTTCAGACCAGTGACATTTAAGGTTATTATTAAAAGATGTGTATTGGTTGGAATCATTTTGATTGCTGTGTTCTCTGTTTAATTTTGTGTTTCCTATATTATATCTGTTTCTCTCTCTGCTCTCTGAATGGCTTCAAGTATTCTTTGAAAGGCTCATTTTATACACATGTATTCTTTCAGGATGTTTGTGTCATGCAAGATTTTTCTTTCCCCCTCAACTATAATAGACAGTTTTGCTCGATATACTATTCTCTGGTGGCATCTATTGTAATGCAGAATTGGAAATACCTTAGTCCAGACTCTTCTTGCTTTCATAGTTTGCAGTGGTGAGTCAGTTGTAATTCTGATGGGCCTTTCTTTGTGACTTGTTGTGTTTCTTTTGCTGCTTTCAGTATTCTCTCTTTGTTCTGTACATTTAGTGTTTTCACTATGATATGTCATGGGGAGTTTTTCTTTTCTTGTCCTATTTGGTGTGCTATGTGCTTCTTGTATTTGAATGGGGATGTCTTTCCTTAATTTCAGGAAATTCTATTCTACAATCCTATTTAAGATCTGGTCAACACCCTTAACCTGACATTCTACTCCTTCCTCTATTCCTGTGATCCATAGATTTGGCTTTTCATGTTGTCCCACATCTCTTGCATTCCTGTGTTTTTAAAATTTCCCTAATCTTTACTTGAGTTGTGCAGTTTTTCAACTTTATCCTCCAGTGTTGATGTTCTGTTTTCCATTTCATTCATTCTAGGGTGCGGCTTCCACTGTACTTTCAAGTTGGCTTATTGAGTTTTGCACTTCCTTCTTCATTTCTGCCTGAGTTTTCCTCAATGTTTCTCTACCTTTTGTGGATTAATTGAGAAGGTTATCCCTATCTTCTTTTAGCTCTTTGATTAGTTTGTTCTTGTGTTCTTGAATTCCTTAATCATGTTTATGATTGTTCTTTTAAATTCAGTGTCCTGGGTTATTTCTAGGGGGTTATCCTTGTAGAACTCTTTACAGAATGAATGGAGTTTGGTGGGGACATAGTGTTTTGGCTTTTCATTTTATTATTGTTTCATTGTGGTTTCGTCATGTGAATTTCTTTTGTTGTTTATGATTCTGATATGAAAATTAAGTTGATGTATGCTTCTTTTTGTATATTAGGGTGCCTAGATCCTTTCGTTATTTCTTATGTAAAGCTGGTTGGTACAGGGTTGAGGTTCTCACAGGTTTAATTTGGAGGGAACTGATGGCTTCAGATCAGCTATTCAGGAGTACCCACAGAAGCCAAATTCAGGTTCCAGTCAAGTACATTCAGGCTTCCTTCATCACATGGAGGCAGGATCTAGGTGCTCTCAGGCAGTCCCCTGTGTTCTCAATCCTATGCCAGAGGGAGGACAGTGGGAGGCCAGAACTGGACACTCTCTGGTGGTCTGCTGGCAATGTTTTAAGTTTTTATTGAGCTTCATAATACAGCTGTGTTTATTAGGCTTGAAGAATGAATGATAAGTTATTTAAAATAATTGCAGATTCCTCTATGGAAAGATGAGAAATTTATAGAGATGGATTATAATAATGGTCACTTATCAGTTTGAATATAATTAATATAATTGAACTGTGATATTAATTTTGAGTAGCTAGAATGTCAGTAAATTTTCTTCTATGTACTTGTTTATCCATCCATCTGTCTGTCTTTCTTTTTATCTCTCATCTATGTATCTATCATCTATCTGTTTATCATCTATCTATCTATCATCTATCATCTAACTATCATCTATCTATCTATCTATCTATCTGTCTATCTCTCTATCAATGTATATATCTTTCTATCTATCTATCTATCTATCTAACTATCTATCTATCTATTAACTACCTAACTCTATCTATCTATCTATCTATCTATCTATCTATCTATCTATTATCCATCATCTATCTATCATCTATCTATCATGTACCTATCATCTATCTATCTGTACGCAAATATGTCCACCCACAGTACTTGCTTAAATATTGGAGGACAACTTGTTTGAGTTGGTTTAATTATTACTGCATATGGGTTCCTGATATATAACTCCAACTGCCAAGCTTGGTGGCAAGTGTCTTTTCTACTGAACCTTTTCACTGTCCCAGAGTGTTAATGTTTTTAAGACAGGGCCTACCTGTGAAGCTCTGGCTGGCTTAGATCTCTCACTGTTAAATTCAGTCTACTTTCATGATTTTTCTCTTGGTGGCCCAGTGAGTTTCATTAAGGTTACCCACAGAATCATCAGTGAGGGATTAGTTGCAGGAACAAGTGCAACTTACTAGTGGGTACTCCATTGAGGATAATGTCTCTCCTTGCTCCAGAAACCATTAAACACTTTCAGATTCTCAAGTATTAGTGTGGTCTAACAAGTCTCTCCTTATAAATAAGTGTTCAATGCTTATAGATTAACAGAAAAAGATGAGTTGTGAGGAACATCTCTATTTTCTATGACCAAATGTTGATTGGCCCAATCTTATGCAAATCTTGTGCATTTAATAACAATTGCTGAGTTCAAAAATAACATGTGCATATAATGCTTCATAGAGCCTTGCACAGCACTCCACCCCATGCACTTCTCTCCATGCTCCCTCCTCTGTGATGGTATTTCCTGAGCCTTGTAGTCAGTGATGTAGATGTCCCATTTAGAGTTAAACATTCAACCATTATTCTATGCACTTTGACCAGTCATGAGCCACTGGAAAAAGCACCTATCACCTATACAAAAAGAATCTTCTGTTATCAAAACTCATTGCACCACCTGTTTATGAATGTAGCCATAAATATTTAGAAGTCAATTTGACAGGTACTTCATGTCAATTTAGCAAAAGAACAACAATGACTTCCTTACTAGCCTCTAACTCCTCCCCAGCAATGGACTTTTACTGGGATTATAGTACAAGATAATGAATTCCTTCCTGTAGAGCAGGCTTAAGTTCCAGGAAGGAGGTGTTTTTACACCCTAAACAGTCATGCCAAGATTGCGCATGTGGGTACATCTTACTGGCAGCCCGAGAGTGTAACTAGCACACAGGTCTCACAGCTGAGTGAAACTCTTGACAATCCTCTCACAGTAGTCTGCATAGCAATTTCCAGCACTATGAAAGCCAGGCAGCAACAAGGATGCTTCCGTATCAGGTCTGGCTTCATTTCCCTATATCCTGCAACCAAAATATGTGGTGTCTTCAACAATGATATCTTACCATGTAGTACTGATGGGCAACCAACATCAGTAGGAATGTTCTGTATTGCTTTCGGGAGTGTTAGAGTGCTTCCTGATCAACAATTCTTAGGAAGGTATTCCATCTCTGGCACTGGGATTTCAATTTCATAACCTCATGGCTTCTAGGAGAGGCTTCATCCACCCACCCAAGGACCTACTTTCAACCCCCACTTTTCCATAACTTGAATTTTAATTAGCTTACAAAGTAGATAAGTAAAAGGTTCCTTACGGCATTTTCAAAAGGTTTGATTGATGCTCCCCACACCTCCTCCTCTTCCCCAAAGAAAGTCCTTCCCCCTTCTTCTGTTAATTCTACTCCCTCAAAATTTTCCTGTCTACTTTCGTGTCACACATGTCCTACTACCCTACCTCACCATTCCCCCTGCCACTCATTTCTCTTATTTCTGAAAGCTATTTCTCCTTTCCTGGCCTCTACACACATTTCTTCCCACATAACCATACACCTATAAATACTAGGATATAGGATATGAATATTAGAAATGAAATGGATGTTTTTTCTTTCTGGTATTATATATTTTACTTTAATATAATATTTTAAAATTCCGTTCACATTCCTGTGTATTTTATTTTTCTGTACAGCTAAATACAATTCCACTGTGTATATACACATTTTCATTGTATATTCATCTCTTGAGGGACATCTAGGCTCATTTCGTGAAGAGAGCAGCAACCAATATTCACATGCAAGTATTGCTGTGGTCAAATATGCAATCCTTTGGGTACCTTCCCAAGAGTGGTATAGTTCTAATTTAGTTTTCTTGAAGAATATATACACTCATTTCCATAGAAACTGTCCTAGTTTGTATTCCCATTAGTAATAAATAATGTTCATCCTTTCCCCCACATGCTCAACAAGATTTGGTGTCATTTGTTTTATTTTTTAAAATATTTTATAATTAGCTTAATCATCACTTTTGTTAATGTGTTAGTGTGTTAATGTGTGTGTGATTGTGTGTGTGTGTATGTTTGTACCTTGATTGCCATGAGGAAGTGAGAAGACAACTTGGGAGAATGGTGTTTTATATAAGCTATTATTTTCAAGATGATTCTTCACATATCACCTTGTAGTTGACAATATAGTTATCTACTTTGTGTCTGCTCACACAGATATTTCTTCTTATTTTTGGATGTATGTATGCTGTGCCCCCCGACTGATGGTTTATTGCTGACTTTTGGTCACCCATTATTCTTTGAATTACTTTATAACGAACAACCTACTTCATAGTGTCTGAGGTTGGATGTCCTTAATAAGAAGCACCACCTTAGCTGAGTAATTTTTGTCATTGTTGGGTAAGGGACAGTTGGTCTTCTTTAAGTGGGTGACAGGCTGATTAGTCTTCAGTGAATGAACTCATATCAAGGGACATTTGGGAACACAGACTTGTCTTTATAGGTCTCAACTATATGACAGGATGCATGAAATCCAGCAGGGGAGGGTCTATGGGAGGGTGCAGATAAGGGAGGGGGTTAAATGTGATTAAAATGTATTGTATGAAGTGTACAAGTATTCAGTTACAAATAGAAAAAAGGGGAAATCTATAGTGTGCTTAATGTGAATGACTGTCATCACCATCTGGTATTTTACATGCTCTTTCAAACAAATTCAACATAATTGGCCAGTTTTGAAATGTTCATATGAGAGTCCATTGGGATTTCTTGAAAAGGGCTCCTGAAAGCATTTGTCTATTGGGTTGCCACTCATTTTTCTTTTGTCTTCCAAGGCTGGATTCTAGAGTGATGGAATCAGGATTTGCTTTCAGTTATTTTGATAGGTTTCAGAGTGGTTAGAATCAGTGTCAGTTTCCTCTCAAAGGATTCTGGACAGGGGGAAAAAAGAAATTTATCGATCATTTTAGAACAATAGCTGGTTGTCTCCCTCAGGTAAGGGTGGGCACTACAGTGTTGGAGACCAAGATTTGAAGTCTTACATCTGAGCAGCACTTTCTGGTTAGGAACCAAATCATCAATGAGAAATATTTGTCTAAATAACTATTTATATAGGCATAATCCCTTGAACTCTTAAAGAAGTATACTGATGACTTTACTCTTTAGTTATAAATTCTTTTTGGGGGTTTAAGGCCGTATACTTGTCCCAAATAAATCAATTTATTTTTACACTTAAGGTCATTTGAAGATCTGTTCCTCAGTGGTCACATGGTCTTGGGAGGAGATCCTGGCTCCTTTCTTTTACCTGTTCTATCTATGTGAAGATAAGTCAAAAGTCCTGCTCTACCACGTCTGGCTTCATTTGGAAGCATGAGTGAGATGTTTCCTCTGACAGTCCTCTTTGTAGACTGTTGGGGTTCTCTGTTATGCAAGTAGAAGTATCTTGACGTCCAGATAGCTCACGAGCTCGGAAACCATGTGCTGCAGATCCCTTCATAGCAGAGTGCCTTCCTGGCATCCTCCCTGACTCTTCTTTTACAGTGTTCGCCACAAATACATGCCCTCCGGCACAGGAGCTACCAGGTTTTAATCAGGCGTTGTCTGATAGCCTGATAGAAGCCCACCACCCTATGTAAATGAGGCATCCTAAAAGTACCTATTAGCTAAGACTTCTTCTGCTGTCTCTACACTATAAATAGTCCTAGTTTTACCCCAATAAAGTTGGAGCTGGAGCTGAATCACTG
>NW_008333882.1:94086-103777 GCF_000622305.1 Nannospalax galili
GGGAAAGGGACAAAAACTGCCCTTTAAGCACCTCTGACAACATTAGTATGGGCCTCAAACTATGGATGTTAAATAAGGTTAGTTCCACCAGTTTGGTATTTTTAATTTTCATGTGGTGTGTAAATAAAATTTGGTAAAAAACCAAATATTCCAAAATAAACTTTGACTAGATCTATATTTTGTTCCTTACACTAGTTGACTAAGCTATGATCATAGATCTTTTAAGATTATATGTACATTATTTTTGTTTTATCCTTTATATATCATAAGAACCTAAACAGACCTTCACCACTTGCTTAGGATTTCTCATGTTTTCTGTACATTTTGGAAAATATCACCATTCCATTATCCTTTTAACATCTTTCACATTCTCATTTTCTTTTTTTTTTAAATAATTATGAGACATAATAGTATTAGCAAATAAAATTTCCATATGTTGTGAGACTACTTTTCCTGGGGATGCTAAGCAATGCTTAGTCCTTTTCAAGGTTCTAGTGTCAAACCAATTTTGATTAAAGTTTTACTGGGGAACCAATTAATTTATTGAGCTCACTTACCAAGATAGCTGAGGGGTTGCTGAGGGTATGCATACTTGAAAACCTTTAGTCAGCATGGCTCATGCCTTCTCTTCCAAGTCTTCCCCAGATTGTATAATTAAGCCCTCCCCAAATCCAGGAGGCCATGTGTGATTAGGGTCAAATTACATACAGTTTGCTGAGAAGAGTAGCTGGATGCTCCAGTGAAGGTCCAATGACCCTACTTGGTTCCTCTTTAATGAATGAGCACAAATGTCAACAAGCCCAGTTGTGATGATGTTTAGCAATCAGGCTCAGCTGAAGTCGTGATGATGGTAGATTTTTCATGCAGAAGGTACTACTGTATAGCATTATCTCATTAAAAGTACCTGGAGTTTAAAAGGATTTGATGTTAGGATCCAGATATGAGGGAAAACATATGTCGTTTGTTTTACTAATTCTGTGTTACTTAGTCTAACAGTTTCTAGATCCATCCAATTACCTGCAAATTTCATTATTTCATCTTTTTTACTGCTGAATAGAACTCCCTTGTGTAAATATACCACATTTTTGTTAACAACTAGTCAGTTGAGGGCACTTAGATTGCTTCCATGTCTTAGCTGTTGTGAAAAGAACAGCAACAAACATGGTTGTACAAGTGTCTCTACAATAAGATGAGTCCTTTGGGTGCCAAGGAGTGGTATAACTGGGTCATATGGTAGGTTCATTTTTAGTGTTTGAGAGTTTTCCACATTGTTTTCCATAGAGATTGCTCTAGTTTGCTATCCCACCAGCGGTGAATGAGTGGTCCCCTTTCTCCACATCCTTGCCAGAATTTGTTATCATTTATTCTCTTGATCCTAGCCAGTCTGATTGGGGTAAGGTGATACCTTAGGGTGAGTTTCATTTGGATTTCCCTTATTACTAAAGATGTTGAACACTTTTGCGGATGTTTCTTATCCATCCTTTATGTTTCCTTTGAGAACTCTCTGTTTAGATTTTTAACACATTTTAATTGGGTCATTTGGTTTCTCAATTTTTGTTTTTTATGTTCTTTATATATTCTTGATGTTAAACACCTGTCAGATGTGTCACTGGTAAAGATTTTTTCCTATTCTTTGGATTTTCTGTTCACCTTTCTGATTATTTCTTTTGCTGTACAGAAGCTTTTTAGTTTAATGAGGTCCCACTTGTTGTTTGCTGAACTTAATTTCTGAGCAACTGCTGTCTGATTTAGAAAATCCTTTCCTACACCTATATCTTATAAGTTAATGCCATTATTTTCTTCTAATAGTTTCGGGTTTTCCAGTTTCACATTGACAGGTGTTTATTTGGAGTCGACTTTGGTGCAAGGAGAAAAATAAGGATCTAGTTTCATTCTTCTACAGGTATAGATCCAGTTTTGCCAGCACCGTTTGTTGAAGATGCTGTCTTGCCTCCATTGTGTAGTCTTGGCACCCTCGTCAAATATCAGGTGGCTGAAATTGCATGTACTCAGGTTTGGATCTTCAATGATGTTCCTTTGATCAATGTATCTATTTTTGTGCCAGTACCATGCTGTTTTTAAGACTATAGCTCTGAGACTTTTGTGCTTCCATATGAGTTTAAGGATGGTTTTTCCTGATTCTGTGAAGTATATCATGAGGATTTTGATTGGGATTGCATTGAATCTTTATATTGCTTTTGGTGGAATGGTCATTTTCACAATATTGATTCTTCCAATCCATGCATGGGAGGTCCTTCCATCTGCTAGTATCTTCCTCAATCTCTTTTTTTAGTGATTTAAAATTTTCATTATAGAGATCTTTGGTGTCTTTGATCAGATTTATTCCAAGATATTTTTTTTGCAGCAATTGTGAGTGGGAGCATTTCTCTGTATTCTTTCTCAAATAGCTTGTTATTGGTATATAGAAAAAGGGCTACTGATTTTTCTACACTGTTTTCATAACTTGGCACTATACTGAAATTGTTGGTCAGTTTTAGAACATTTCTGGTGGAACTTTTGGGATTGCTTAGGTATAGTGTCATATCATCTGCAAAAAAGTGATAGTTTGACCTCTTCTTTTACAATTAGTACTTCTTTAATTTCCTTCTTCTGTCTTATTTCTCTTGCAAGAGTTTCAAGCACTATGTTGAAAAGGAGTGGAGATAGTGGTCATCCTTTTCTGGTTCCTGATTTTAATGGGAATGCTTCCAGTTTTCGTTCATTTAGATGATAAGCAGCATTCCATCCTTTCTCTGCCTCTTTATTTCTCTGTGTCTCTTTCTGTCTTTGTCTCTTGTTCTCTGTGTGTGTGTGTGTGTTTGTGTCTGTGTGTGTGCATGTGCGTGTATGTGAATGCTTCCTTCTCTTTCCCTCCCTCTCTCTCTCTCTCTCTCTGTCTCTGTCTCTCTCTCTCTCTCTCTCTCTCTCTCTTCCTGGTATATCAAAAAGCAAAGCAGCTGATTTCATTATATAACTTAGGGCTGTAGATTACAGGCTAAGATCACAGAAAGAGTAGACACATAGTCACATATCACTGACCTTTTGTCACCCTGGATTTTCTTGCAGCTTTCCAAGTTCTCCCTCCACGTTTATTTTATCCCACGCAATCTCATATCTTGACTCCATTACTACTTAGTAGACCAGAGAACTTTCAAACAAAAGCCTGGAATATTTCTGTGGCTAAGACTTTGAGATTTCTTCTGATGTGCAGAACCTTCTAATGTCTGGGAAACAATAAATGAGTTCAGTGTATCACAAATAGGGTCTCCTAATTTAATATTTAATCATGTTAATTCCACTTACTACATGTGGCATTAAACAGTTTGTTACTGAGACTCAGAATTTTCATATGAGTGCATTATGTCTTTAGCCAACTATATTTTGTAATGACAAAACAGATGTTGGTTGTTTCTTGTGGTTTCAGTGTGTTGTTTGAATCAAATTATGGAAAATGGAGATGAGGAGATAGCTCCCTCAGTAGAATGTTGCAAGCATAAGACCTGAGTTTGGTTACCAGAATCCATACTAGAAAAAGCTAGAATGCCAGCAGGTGCTTGTAATCCAATTCCTGGGAAGGTACAAGGTGTGGATAGGAAGATCCCTATTTCTTGCTGCCTAGGTTGCCTAGCTTACTTCTTGAGTTCCAGGGAAGTGTCAGACTCTGTCTCAAGAAAAAGGAAGGTGGACATTACGTGAATATTGCAGCTCAGGTTCTGTTTGGGGTTCTGTGTGCACACACACATACAAGTACATCTGCACAATTTAGGAAACACAACATTAGACAGAGAACACAAACAGCAATCAAAATAATGGCAACCAAAACACATCTTGCAATAATAACCTTAAATATCAATGTACTGAACTCCCCAGTCAAAAGACCCAGGCTAAGGGAATGGATTAAGAAACAAAATCCATCTCTTTGCTGTCTGTAAGAAACCCATTTCACCTTCAATGACAGGCTCAACTTTCAGGTAAAAGGATAGAAAAGAATATTCCAAGCAAAAGGCACTGAGAAACAATCAGGGGTTGCAATTCTAATAGCTGACAAAATAGACTTCAAAGTAAAACTAATCAGAAGAGATAAGGAGGGTCACTTCATTCTGATCAAAGGAATGATTAATCTATAAGATATTACAATCCTTACATATATGGACCAAATTCTGGTGCACTCAAATTCATAAAAACAACATTACATGACTTTAAACATAGATTAACCTCAACTCAATAAGAGTAGGGGTCTTCAATACCAACTGTCTCCATTAAAAGTGGCACTGGGCAAAGAATAAACATAGAAGTGTCTGAATTAAATGATACCATACATCAAATACTCCACCCAAGCACTGAAGAATACACTTTCAACTCAGGACCCTATGAACTTTAAAAATTGACCATGTAGTTGGCCACAAAACAAACCTTAAGAAATGCAAAAAAAAAAACATTGAAATAAGACCATGCGTTCAATCAGACCACACTGTAATAAAGCTCAAAATCAATACCAGACAAAGCTCTAGTCACTACATGAACTCATGGCAATTGAACAACACACTCCTAAACAATGAGTGGGTCAAATCAGTAATTAAGAAATAAATTAAACAATTTCCGAATTCATTGAAAAGGACAGTACAACACAACATAATACAACATCTTGGATACATTAAAAGCAGTCCTAAGGGGCTGGTGAGGTGCCTCAGTTGTTAAGAACACTGACTGTTCTTAGTAGAAGACCAGGTTTCATTTCCCAGAACCTACATGGCAGCTAACAACTGTCTGTAACCCCAGTTCCAGGGCATCCAACAAGCTCTTCTGTCTTCTGTGGGCATTGCACTATATAGGTGCATTTACTTTGATGCAGGCAATACATGCATACACATAAAATAAAAAAATAATAAATAAAATATTTTTAAAAAGAAGCCCTAATAGGGAAGTTTATAGCTCTACTTGCCTACATTGAAAAATTTGAAAGAGCCCAATTAAATGACCTGACACTACAACTCAAGACACTGGAAAGACAAGAACAAACATAACTCAAACCCAGTAGAAGAGAAGAACTAACAAAAATCAGGGCAAAAAATAATGAAACAGAAACAAAGAAACAATACAAAGAAACAATGAATCTAAGAGCCGGTTCTTTGAAAAGCTAAACAAGACAGAAAGACCCTTAACCAAGTCAAAAAAAAGAGAAATAAATAGAAAATCCAAATCAATAAAATCAGAGATGAAAGGGGAAACATCACAACAGACACCCCAAAGATCAAGACCATTATAAGGGAATATTTTAGAAACCTAAATGCATCTAAATCTGAAAATCTAAAAGAAATGGATGGATATCTGAGATCATGGGAGCCTTCAAATTTAAACCAAGAAGAAATCAATAGTTTAAACAGACCAATAACATATAAGGAAATTGAAACAGTAATACTCCCCACTTGTAAAAGCCCAGACACAGATGGATTTACAGCAGAATTCTACCAGAATTTTAAAGGAGACCTCCAACCAATGCTACTTAAATTATTCAAAAGGATAGAAACAGAGGGAGAAGTCCAAAATTCCTACTATGAAGCCAGCATCACTCTAATACCCAAACCGGGTTAAGACACAAACAAAAAAATAGTAAACTATAGACCCATGTCTTTATTGAACATAAATACAAAATTCTCAACAAAATACTTGCAAACTTCATGGAGACACACATCAAAAAGATCATTCAACATGATTAAGTAGGCTTTATCCCAGAGATGCAAGGATGTTTCAATATACACAAGTCAATAATCGTCATTAATCATATAAATGGACTCAAAGACAAAAACCACATCATCATCTCAATAGATCTAGAAAAGCCTTTGGACAAAATTTATCATACATTTATGTTCAAAGTCGTAGAGTGAATTGAACAGGAGGCAACATACATCAACATAATTAAAGCTACATATAACAAACCACAGCCAACATCATTCTGAATGGAGAAAAAGTGGAAGCATTCCCATTAAAATCAAGAACCAGAAAAGGATGTTCACTATCTCCACTGCTTTTCAACATAGTGCTTGAAACTCTTGCTCGAGCAGTAAGTCAGGAGAAGAAAATTAAAGGGGTACTAATTGGAAAAGAAGAGGTCAAATTATCACTTTTTGTAGATGATATGAATACCTAACTAACAGATCCCAAATGTTCCACCAGAAAATTCCTAGAACTGACCAATACTTTCAGTATAGTGGCATGTTATGAAATAAATCTACAAAAATCAGTAGGCTTTCTATATACCAATAACAAGCAATTGAAGAAAGAATACAGGGAAATGCTGCCAGTTGCAATTGCTGCAAAAAATATCTTGGAATAAATCTGATCAAAGATACCAAAGATCTCTACAATGAAAATTTTGCATCATTAAAGGAGATTGAGGAACACACCAGCAGATGCAAGGACCTCCCCTGCTCATGGATTGGAAGGATTAATATTTTGAAAATGACCAGCCTACCTAAAGCAATACACAAATTCAATGCAATTGCAATTAAAATCCCTATGACATACTTCACAGAATTAGGAAAAAAAAATCCTTAAATTCATATGGAAACACAAAAGACTCAGGATAGCCAAAGCAAACTTCACCACAAACCGCAACACTGGGGTATTACTATACCAGATCTCAAAGTACACAACAGAGCTATAGTCTTAAAAACAGCATGGTACTGGCACAAAAATAGACACATAGATCAAGGGAACATCATTGAAATCCAAACCCGAGTACATGTAATTTCAGCCACCTGATATTTGACAAGGGTGCCAATACTACACAATGGAAGAACGACAGCATCTTCAACAAATGATGCTGGCAAAACTGGATCTCCACCTGTAGAAGAATGAAACTAGATCCTTATCTTCCACCTTGCATGAAAGTCAACTCCAAATGGATCAAAGACCTCAATGTGAGCCTGGAAACCCTGAAACTATTGGAAGAAAATATTGGCAGTAACTTACAAAATATAGGTGTAGGAAAGGATTTTCTAAATTGGAGAGAAGTTGCTCAGGAATTAAGGTCAGCAATCAATAAGTGGGACCTCATTAAACTAAAAAGCTTCTGTACAGGAAAAGAAACAATCAAAAAAGTCAACCCACAGAATGGGAAAAAATCTTTACCAGTGACATATTGACAGAGGTTTAGCATCCAGAATATAGAAAGAAGTTAACATCCAGAATATAAAAAAATAAATAAAAATCAATTGATCAAGAAACCAAATGATCCAATTAAAAGATGGGCTAAAGATATAAGCAGAGAGTTCTAAAATGAAGAAATAAAGATTACTATGAAACATCTCAAAAAGTGTTCATCATCCTTAGCAATTAGGGAAATGCAAATTAAAACCACCCTAAGGTGTCACCTTACCCCAATCAAAATGGCTAGGATCACAAAACGTATGGCACCAAATGCTGGTGAGGATGTGGAGAAATGGGAACACTCATCCACTGCTGGTGGGACTGCAAACTCATGCAGCCTCTATGGGGAAAACCGTGTGGAGAACTCTCAAAGAACTAAAAATGAAACTACCATCAAACCTGGTTATTCCACTCTTTGGTATATGCTGAAAGTACTCATCCTATTATAGAGACACTTGTAGAACCATGTTTGTTGCTTCTGTTTTCACAATAGCTAAGAGATGGAAGCAGCCTACTTGCCCCTTAACTAACAAGTGATAAACTAAAATGTGGTGTATTTACACAATGGAGTTGTATTTAGTAGCAAAGAGAGGTGAAATCATGAAATTTGCAGGTAAATGGATGGATCTAGAAACTCATAGAAAGTGAAGTAACACAGACTAAGAAAAACAAACGATGTATGTTCTCCCTCATATGTGGATCCTAGCACCAAATCCTTTCAAACTCCAGGTCTTTTTAATAAGATGATGCTCTACAACATTCCCTTCTGCATGAAAACTGCCCCGGTCCACGGGGCTTCAACGTTGGGGGGTCGGGAGAATAACCTGAAGGAATGAAACAAACAAGGAATGCAAGGAAATGGAGGCAAGACAAGGATCTGATCAAGCCTCAAAATTTTATTTGAAAGCAGCAGACATATATACTGGTAGTGAAAAGGGGGGGGAGGTGAGGAGAAGGAAAGTGCTGGGCAGACGCTAATTGGTGTTGTTGGATGCTATAGCTAGGGAGGGTTATTCAAGGGGCATTTCTTATCCTAAAGGAACATCTGCTAACTGTTATGGTGAGCATAAAACATTTCTCAAGGCTGACTTAGCCTGGGTCACAAAGTTGTTTTTCTACATTCTTTAACTAAGTGCTATCTTATAGAAACTTACAGAAAACCATTAAGCTGTTTTTTTCTCAAGGCCATAAAGATTTGCAGGAAACCATAAAGCTGTCTTTTTCTCAAAGCCATAAAGATGTTTTTCTTCTGGCCTTTTGGCTCCCAACAGAAAACTACCATCATCACGACTTCATCTGAGCCTGATCGCTATGCATCATCACAATTGGGCTTGCTGATGATTGTGCTCATTCATTAAGGGAGGGCCAAGCAGGGTCATTGGACCCTCACTGGAGTATCCAGCCACTCTTCCCAACCAACTGTATGTAATTTGAAACTAATCACTCATGGCCTCCTGGATTTGATGAGGGCTAAATAATACAATCTGGGGAAGGCTAGGAAGAGAACACATGACCCATACTGTGTAAGCTTTCCAATGTGCATACCCTCAGGTCATACGTACATCTCAGCAACCCCTCAGTGATCTTGGTAAGTAAGCTCAATCAATTCATTGGTTCCCAAGTAAAACTTTAATCAAACATTGGCTTGACACTAGAACTTTAAAAGGGAATAAGCATTGCTTAGCATCCCCAGGAAAAGAAGTCTCACAACAGATGGAAAATTTATTTGTTAATGCTATTATGTCTCATATTTACTTAACAAAACAGAAAATGCGAATGTAAAAGGTGTTCAAAGAAAATGGTAATGGAGATATTTTCCAAAATGGACAGAAAAAAGCAAGTGATGAAGGTGTGTGTATAGTTATGTTGTATAAAGAGTGAGACAATAATAATTTGCCTATAGTCTTAAAATTTCTATGGTCATAGAAAGCTATGTTAAGGTACAAAATACATATCTATTCAAGGTGTATCTGAGAATATTTGGCTTTTTCTGCAAGCCTTATCTACATAGCACATGATAATTAAAAGTACCAGGCCGGGAGAAGGAACCTTCCTGGATGTTGAACTGCCATAATTTGAGGCCTATAATAATGTTGTCAGAGGGACTTAAAGGACAGTTTTTGCCCCTTGCCATCCAAGGTTGACTAAGTTCCATGGAACAGTGGAACATCTCTCAAAATGTCCTGTAAGTGTGGTGAGTCACCTGTCCTCTTGTTCACGGAGGACATGGAAACCCCAGGAGATGGATTTCAACCAATGTCCAATCTACAAAGAAGCAGGTCAACTCGGAGGAAAAATCCCATTCATGCTTCCAAGTGAAGCCAGACATCCTCAATCAGGACCTTTGACTTATCTTCACATAGATGGAACTGGTAAAAGAAAGGAGCCAGGAACTACTCCCAAGCCCATGTGACCCCTGAGGAACAGATCCTCAAATGACCTTAAGTGCAAAAAGAAATTGATTTATTTGTGACAAGTGGATGGCCTTAAACACCCAAAAGGAAAGGATAACCAAAGAGAAAATTCATGAGTATATTTCAAT
>NW_008333882.1:103852-114855 GCF_000622305.1 Nannospalax galili
GTGAGACTTCAAATAATGGTCTCCAATACTGTAATGCCCATGTGTAGCTAAGAGAAACACCCAGCTATTATTCTAAAATGATGGATAAATTTTTTTCCTCCGCCTAACTAGAAGCCTTTGAGAGGGAACTGACACTGATTCTATCCACTCCAACAGCTATCAAAATGCCTGAAAGCAAATCCTGAATCCACCACTTTAGACTCCAGCCTTGGAAAACAAAAGAAAAATGAGGAGGAGCCCAATAGAGGGATGCTTTCAGAAGCCTGTTTTAAGAAAGTACATTGAACTCTCATATGAACATTGGAAAGTTGCCTTGTTCTGAATTTTTCTAGTTCTCTGTCTAGAACTTAGAGTGCTAATTACTCTTGCTTTTGCTTCCTTCACATCTTTTAGTCACCATTCAAGGATTTTCTTTTCCCCCTAGCGATAAGAGTTATGCAATTTGGGAGTCTTTCAGATAGACTCACTGAAGGGGTAGTCCAATTGTTTCACCCTGTGTCCCTGTTCAGCATGGAAGAAACCAGAGCAGTCTGCATCCCGAATCCTATTGGCAATCTGGGTAACATTGTCAGTGAATGGCGTAATAAGAGTAAGAAGTAGAAATTGGTTAGGCAGTCAGGGTGAAAAGACCCCAAAGAAAAGTCACCAGTTTCTTGGCTAAAGCTCAAAATGTCCTTGGGCATCTTAGCAACATAGTCTGTTCCAAAGGCCCAAAATGTCAAATGTATTTAGGAGGTTGTATCTAATCCTTAAATGATTTTAGGGATACTTCTCGCAGGGGGGGGATGTTAGAGTAACCAAAAGCCCCATAAAAATATACAAATAAGTCAAAGAAGGTGAAAGAATACATAAATTTATCAGAAAAAAATGATGAGGAGATATGGAAGAAGGTGGAGAGGAGGGGGGTGGCATTTGTTTGATCAAAACACATTATATGCATGTATGAAATTCTCAATAAATTATTTATTTAAATAAAAAATACCTTAAAAAATAAAGACTCAGGAGAGATATCTCAGTGGTTAAGAGCACTGGCTGCTCTTGAAGAGGACCCAGGTTCAATTCCCAGCACCCACATGGTGGCTACAAACCATCCTTAACTCCAGTTCCAGGGGAACATGAAACTCTCTTCTGACTACTGCATTGCACGACATTGGTGCACTTACATGTAGGCAACACACTCATACACATAAAAAATAATTAGTAAAAAGTAGTACCAGGATTTTAGGGAACCAACATTACTACTGGGGAAGTGGTGAAAGTGGGAGTGTTCACTTGGGAATGAAGGAGGGAGGGAGATGCAAGGGACCACAGTGTCAGGGAGGACAGAAATCAGGAGGGGGAGGATGGGTGGGATGTGTGTGTTATAAAAGGGAGGTTGGGGAAATTGGGGATGCTGGATAATGGAGGAAGAAGGTCATATGGGAAGAAAACTAGTAGAGATAAATGAAATTTTGGGGACTAGGAAACCTAGAGGGAAAGGTGATGCCCCCCAAACCCCATGAGAAATGCCCATATAGTGTCTAAACATTAGTACATATATATACCTAGGGACTGTTTGGCAAGGAACAGAGTGCTGAACAGAAGATATTTCTTTTAGTGTGGTTGGTCAGAGTGGTTCAGGAGACTCCCAAAATAACACAGGCTATTGCCAAAGCTCTTGGTCATCTCTCAGAACTAGAAAGACCTACTGCTGAACACAGGACATACTTCAGATACAGGACTTGTAGCAATGGCACAGGAACTGACCTGGAAGCCTTCCACCTGAAATTTAGCTATCATAATGCTAGAAGATAATATGCCAACTGTCAAGGGAGAAAAATGATCAATGGTCCAACCCAACCCTAAACCCTAATAACCATAATGACTAATACAGCAAACTACCTCTACTGGTGTAGTAGTGGCACTGTTATGGTGGGGGGGCAATAAACAGCTATCAAACTGGAATTAAAGCCTTCTCAATGGCTGTGAACTCATGGGTGGCACTGTAAACTCAACCAAATACACATGGCAGGAGAGGACACAGATTCTAGAGAATACCCTATGTCTTTCATATCTCTAGACAAATGGAATTTCTTACCATATGCTAAATATAGATCCTTATATTTACAGACAAGCATACATACACCACTCATCAAAGAAGCTTCATTTTGCAACAGATGGAGGATCTTGAAGAAATCCACAAGTTCTTGGACACAGAGAATATACACCTGAGAGATCCCAAGAAGTAGGTGACACATCTACAGTTGATCCTCTACATCTAAAGCTCATGAAACATAGTGTAACAAGATGTACAGAGAAAATTAATGCATGCCTCAACACCCACCAGTAAAGCTTAGTTATACAACAGAGTGAAATGTACACAGAAGGCCACAACTGACCAAGTTTTAAAGAATAAGACACTGAAGAATGTATATCCTTGGGTGGGATATACATTGAAACTCATCCACCCATGGCTCAGGGACCATTGTAGAAGAGAGGGTAGAAAGATTGTAATAGTCAGGGCTGGTTCATGAACACAGGGAAGGAGAGGCTTTCAGGCCACTGGAAGCTTGCACATGTGAGCTTGTGACAAGGGTGGCATCAAGCACAGGACTTATGTCAACTCAATTTAGAAAAGGCCTAGACTGCAGGAGAGAAACGGGTGGCAGACTCTTCCAAGACTGAGAACTATCAGAGATTGTTTGATGCTGGATGAGGAAGAGTATGCCTTACATATGATCTCTAGATGGGATGAGTAGAATCCAGTGGAAGAATTTAAACTGAAGGACATCTGGGCACAAGTGGTTGACTGGATGATCTTAATGTGTATGGCACAACACATGAGGTCTGGTGGTCGGGGGTGAAAAAGCATGGATGGGGGAGGGGTCTAAATACGATTAAGAACTGTTGCATGAAATTACAAAAGTTTAATAAAGAATTTCTTAAAAGGCCTAGTACGCTGAATTTGATATAAGTAGGGAATACACTGGAATTATACAAACAGGAAAGAACACTCTAAACAGGAGTATGATCATTAATACTAACTGACAAGTGGTAACTCATGAAACTAAAAATCTGTACAGCAAATGGCACCATCATACAAAGGAAGAGGGCATTTTCAGAATGGTAAAATATCTTTAGCAGCTATACATCCTGGACGAATTATCTAGAATATACACAGAACTCAAAAACTAAACAACAAACATGCCAATTAAAATGAGGGGCAAGCAACTAAAAAGCAAGTTCTGAAATGATAAGAATAAATGTCTGAGAAATATTTTTAAAAAATATTCCACATCTGCATCCTTTCCCCATCTGCTCTTCTTGGGATTTGGCCCCTTCCTGCTGAGGCTTTGGGAGAGCATCTGACTAGCTGGGGTGAGTCAGCCAAATCCCATTGCCCTGCCCCTCACTCTGCTTTGGAAATTCCCTCAGGCCCATTGCTCCAGAGCTCATTCCTTCTCTGCTAACTAGTATGTTCCCACCCATTCTGTTTCCTTCAGCTCTCCTTGGGTCTTGGCCCTTCCCTCTGAGGCTTCCAGAGCACACCTGACAAGCTGGGGTCAGTTAGTCTACTTCTGCCACACTGCCCTTTTCCTGATTTGAGACCATCGGCAGTTCTGCTGCTCCAGGGTTTACATCTTCTCTACTAGGTAGTCAGAATCAGGTAATCAAACTCTCAACGGCCCTCATTGGGCCTTGATCCATTCCTGCAGAAGCTTCCAGAGAGTGCTGGACTATTTGGGAGAGTTAATAAGATCCCACCTTGCTAGGGCACCATTCCCATGCTATGGGACCAGCCACTACCTGGGTTCCAGGATGCACACCCTCTTTGCCTAGCTAGTTATTCTGGCCAATCTGACCTCCATAACCTTGGTCCTTGGCTCCTTCAGCCACCTGATTAGTTCTTGACTACACAACTCGGATTCATCCGATCCCTAAAATAAAAAAAAAACAAAAGAGAACCTGATGCTCAGACCAACTAACTATTCATACATGATTAGAAAGCAACCATGCTACAGGAACAGAATAAACAGAATCATTTCATTTTAACAAAGGCAGGTATGGGTTTCATATCAAACACAACCAACAAAAGAAATCCACATGCCCAGAACGCAACAACAAAAACAAAAAAAAGAGTAAAAACAAAAACAATATGTCCACAGCAAACACTGCCGTTCGGAAAGAAGCATTCTGAAATGAGGAATAACCAGAGGACACAGAAATTAAATAAAAAATCATAAAAATGATCAAAGAATTCAACAGGTTTAAAGAACTCAAAAAATGAACTCACAAAACTCAAAGAGGATAGGAATAAATTCTTGTCTGAGGCTAATGAAATTATGAATATATGACTGAATGAAATGATCAGAATAATTCAGGATTAGAAAAGCCACAGAAGACATAGAAATATTGAAATTCCAGATGAAATTAAGATTGAATTGAAAAACTAAATAAGCCAATTTGAAATCACAGGAAAACAGAATATCATGAAATGAAATTCTGGAAACAGAATATCAAGATTGAATGATACAATTAAAGAACTGGACTGCTCAACCAACCAACAGATATGAACAATCTTTTAAAACACAGGAACAGAATATACAGAAAATGTGAGATATTTTGAAAAGACAAAATTTACCCACTACAGGCATAGGGGAATGAGAAGAATCTCAGGTTCATGGCACTGACCAGATCATCAACAAGATTATAAAAGAGAATTTCCTTAAATCAAGGAAAGTCATACCCATACACATACAAGAAATACACCAAACACCAAATAGAAAAGATCAGACCCAAAACTCCCTATGGCATATCATAGTAAAAATACTAAATTTATGGTACAAAGAGAGGATATAGAAAACAACAAGAGAAAAGCAACACATTAAATAAAAGAAAAAAATCAGAATTAGAGCTGACTTTTGAATGCAAAAGTATAAAAGTCAGAAGAGCCTGGAGCAAGTTATTCCAAATGCTAAATGTTCATAAATGCCAACCCAGAATACTTTATTCAGCAAAATTATCTATCATAGTTGAGAGGGAAAGATTAACATCCCATGTCACAAATAGATTGAATCAATTCATGTCCACTAAACCAGACATACAGAGAATATCCAAAGCAATACAATGGACTAAATAAAGGAATTACCATATCCAAGAGACTACAGAAAGAAAAAAAAGAAGGCATAAAATGCATAAATACAATCCAAGACAAAATAAATACAAAGTAAGAACACAAATAAAAACAAAATGACAGTAATCAATGTAAACCATTCAATAATAACTAAATATCACTGGGTTCACTACCCCAGTCAAAAGACATAGGCTAAGTGAATAGATTAAGAAAACAAATTCATCTTTTGTTATCTACAGGAAACTCATCTCATCTTCAAGAATAGGCAGTTCCTTAAGATGAAATAATGGAAAAAATATTCCAAGCAAATGGCATGAAGAAACAAGAATGTGTTACAAATCTTATATCTTATAAAATAAAATATTTCTCATATCTTGTAAATTAAAATTAACCAGAAGAGGTAAAGAAGATCACCTCATTCTGATTAAGGGAAAAATTGACCAAGATGACATTGCAATTGTGAACTTATATGCATCTACTCCGATGCAACAAATTTCCTAAAAACAGTACTACTGGACTTTAAGATTCAGATGAACTCCAACTCAGTAGTAGTAGGTGACTTAACTATCCCACTTTCTCCAATATACAGGTCATCTGAACAAAGATTAAAAAGAGAAACTTATGAATTAAATGACTTCATATATTAAATGGACCTAAAATCATCTACAAAATATTCCACTGAGGCATTGAAGAATACACGTTCTATTCAGCAACCCATTAAAATCTCTCTAAAATTGAACACATACTTGGCACAAAACAAACCTCAACAAATAAATAATTCCATGCATTCCAAAGACAACAATGCAATAAAGCTTAAAGTCATCAGCCAAAGAAGCTCTAGTAGATACATGAAATCATGGAGATTAAAGAACATAAATCTCAATGATGAATGGGTCAAAGAAGAAATCAAAATATTTTTGGAACTAAATTTAAATGACAAGACAACACAACAAAAGTTATAGGATATGAAAAATGCTCCTAAGAGAGAAGTTTATAACTCTAGGTGCCTACATTAAAGATCATAAAGAGTACATGTAAACGACTTAATGGTACAACTCAAGAATTTGGAAACAAGAACAAAACAAACCCAAACCCAAAAGACTAAAAGAAATAACAAAAATCAGAAAAGAAGTAAATGAAATAGAAACAAAGAAAACAATACAACGAATCAATTAATCTAAGAGATAGTTCTTTGAAAAAGAAACAAGATAGACAGACACTAAGTCCAGTGAACCAAAAGAAAGAGATAACAAATCCAAGTGGACAATTCAGAGACAAAGGGGAAACCACAACAGACACACAAAAAGATCCAGAATGTTATAAGGGAATACTTTAAAAACCTTAACTCTATGAAATTTTTTGAACCATTTTATTCTTTTTTCATAGGTTCTACATTTTAGTTTTTAAGTTTTTTTTTTTATTTTAAGGAATGGTTTTAATATAGTTTTAATTCTGTTATATAATACAGAATTCAGGATACAAACAGTTAAATCATAGGATAAAGTAATTTATAAGGAAACATCTCAAACAATCTTGATTATCTTTAAACCACTGGCATGTTCCCATAACGCCCTCCTCAATGGGAGTTCATATAATCTGTAATCCCTGTTAAAGCCCACTGTGTTGCCAGTGTCCTCAGCCATTCCCCATTGCAAATCTGTCTACTCAGTCTAGTCAGCCTGTCTAGAGTCTGTTGTTTTAGAAAGATCAGCTCTTCTTCATCTATCAACAACCAGTTGCCAACATTCCTCCAGATAATATTGGGGTCTGCTGTTCATTTTGCCAGTTCTATACTGGGTTATTGTCTGCCTGAGTTTGCATGGGACTTGTATAGGCTGACACCATTGCCATAGAATCATATGAGCAAGATCCCAAGAGCTTATAGAACTGTTTCTAAGTGGTCATGCACCGCCTCCCTGTCTCCTACAATCTTTCTTCCACCTCTTCCACGATGGTCCCTGAGTCTTGGGTTGGTGAAGTTTAATAAAAAGGTCCTGTCCAAGGACAATCATTCAGCAGACTCTTGATCTGTACACTTTGGCCATTTATGACCTTTTTTGTTCCTGGCTCTTGCTGCATGAGGGATCTTCATTATTGAGAACTGAGAGAGGCATTAGTGTCCTCTTCCCTATGCTGTTCCATGAGCCTGAGGTGTAAAGGTTGCATTATAGATGAGTTTTTTAGGCCTGGGCTATTCATAGATAATTTCCTTGTGTGACCAATTGTGGTACTTGATAATAGTCTCTGCTGCAAAATCAGCTTCTTTGTTGAGTGGTGACTGGGATATTTATCTGTAAATATAAGGATACATATTTTGCACATGATAAAAAATGAAATCACAGTAATGTAGTGACAGTCTTGGGGTTTTCTCTAAGATCTATGACCACTCCAGCCATATGTAGTAGGTTATGTTTATAGTATACACTTGGGTGCCCTCCCTTTGAGTGGGGGTTTAGTCAAATTCGTTAGCTGTTGATTGCTCCCAAGATAAAAGTGCCACTACTGCACCAGTGATATATGCTGTGCTGGCCATTGATGTGGTTATTGGGTCTGTAAGCTGGAGTTGGATCATCCATTGATGTTTTACCTTGGCACCTTCATAGCACTTTCCAAAGTTGAGATCTAGCCTTCAGGGGAAGCGGTTTCAGGACTGTCACAGCTCTATTGCTCCAAATCCTGTGTCCGAAATATATTCTGACTTCGGCAATAGGGTCTTTCAAGTTTTGGGAGGCCATCAAGGGCTGTGACAATAGCTTGAGTGATTTTTGGAGTCTCTTGGACCACCCTGGCAAACAACTCAAACGAAGGTATCTCCTATCTGGCTCTGTTTCTTGTTATTTAGCCTTTAGCTATACACATGGACTCATATAGAGAATAATGTATATATAATTTGTCAGTAAGTTGTTGGGCTTATATAGTTCTCTCTGGTTCTTTAAGATTAGTCAGGTACTGTTTATGTACCCCCCTCACTTTCTAACACTTTTGCCATGTTTTCCCATTTAACATGTCCCCATTTCTCCCTTGATAATACCCGTCTTCTATGGTCCCTCCTCTCTTGAGCTCCTTCTTTCCCTTTATCCCCAAGATTCCATGTATAACCCCCCCCCATTTAAATAACTCTATTTTTATCCATTTCTCAGTTAGTAACCCCTGTTTCCTACTGTTCTTCTCGCTCAGGTTCTTTCTTTCCCTTTATCTCCCTGGTTCTGTGTCATTATTCTGGTTCCTGTAGTTATGCCTGGACACATACTCACTGATAAGTATTTGGTGCTAGTATCCACATATGAGGGAGAACACACATAATTTGGTTTTCTGAGATTGTGTTACTTCACTTAGTAGAAATGTTTCTAGTTCCATCCATTTACGTGCATATTTTATGAATTCATCTTTCTTTACTGCTGAGTAGAAATCCATCGTGTAAATATACCACATTTTCATTATCCACTCATCAGTTAAGGGAGACTTAGGTTGCTTCCATCTCTTAGCTGTTGTGAAAAGAGCAACAAAAACATGGATGTACAATTTTCTCTGCAATAGGATTAGTCCTTTGGGTATATGCCAAGGAGTGGTATAATTTGGTGAAATTGTAGGTTCATTTTTAGTTTTTAAAGATTTATCCACATTGCTTTCCATAGGCAATGAACAAGTTTGCAGTCCCACCAGTAGTGGATGAGCGTTCCCCTTTCCCCACATCCTCTCAAACATGTGGTGTCATTTGTTCTCTTGATGTTAGCCAGTCTGACTGGGGAAAGATGAAATCTTTAAGTGGTTTTAACTTGCATTTCCCTAATGATGTTTAACACCTTTTAAGATGCTTGTTAGTCATCTTTATTTCTTCTTTTGAGAGCTCTCTGTTCAGATCCTCAGCCCATGTTTTAAATGGGTTACTTGTTTTCTTGTATTCTTGATTTGTTTTTGAGTTCTTTATATATTTTGGATGTTAAACATCTGTTAGAAGTGTTGCTGGTGAAGACTTTTTCCCACCTGTGTTTTCTTCTCATTTTCTTGATGGTTTCCATTAAATTTGAAAGCATAAAAGAAGTGGATAAATTTTTAAATGTATGGAAACTAGCAAAGCTAAACCAAGAAGAGATCAACAGCTTAATCAGACCCATAACGAATGAGAAAATCAAAGCAATAATGCCGAGTGCCCTGACTAAAAGACAACATGAACTGAGATAGACTCACAGAATTTTACCAGTCCTTAAAAAGATCTACAACTAATACAATTTAAATTATTTTAAAAGATCAAAACAGAAGGAAAACTCCCAAATTCTTTCTGTGATATCACTATTAATCTAATACCAAATCTAGGAAAATACACAATAAAAATAAAGCTATAGGTCCATATCCCTAATGTATATATACTGGAGACTTGAACCCGCAACCCCCAGCGAGGTGAGGATTGGGGATGAGCAATCACACCATTTGTCAGTCCATGCCACCCCCATTACCCAGGGACACTCAGACGCAACAGGGAATCTTAGTCAGGCCGAGACTAATTTATTGCAAGTGTTCCAAATCTTTATAAAGTCACCTGGAACTCTCCCCTCCCCCCTTGAGGGTGTGTCTTAAGGATGGTCACCTGCTGATCATGCACTCCTCAGCAGTCCAGAAGTATTCTTCAGACTTTCAAAGCAAGGCAGGCCACGCCCCCAGTAACTTCCTTTCGGACCTATGCAACGTGGGGCTTTTAGGTCCCCACAAATATACAAGCAAAAATTTTCAACAAAATACTCACAAATTGCATCAAAATTATCATTCATATTCCATTCCTCTCTCCTACTGCCATCCTGTTCCTTGCCAGCCTTGGGTCTAAACGGGCTCCAATTCCTCTCTCTCAGATCTCTGGACTAGCTTCCTAATCCATACTAGCTAAGCACCCTAGCATAAATTTCTAAGTCTCTCCTCAGGTGGTCCCCCTATCACCACCATCCCTTGCTTCTGATCAGCCAAACAGACCTGCCCACCTAGGACTCTGAACTAGAAGATAAGATCCTACTGCTGAAAACAGGACATACTTCAGACGCAGGACTTGAAACAATAGAGTGAGAACTGACCATGAAGTGTTCTTCCTGAAGTTTAACTCTTATAATGCTATATAATAATTTGCAAACTATAAGGAGAAGAAATCAATCAACGGCCCAGCCCGGCCAGCCCGGCCCTAAATCCTAATAACCATAACAGTCTCTACAACTAAGGCCCATTGTACATAGCTGAACAAGGGGTAGAGAGAAAACTAATGAATCCTTCAACTCTCATCAGTACAGATTCCTTATTCAACAGAATGTGATACACAGACAAGGTCCCACAACTGACCAAGTTTTAAAGAACAGGAGACCATAGAGTGTGTGTTACTAGATAGGACTCTTATATTAAACCTCACACACCTCTGTTCATGGCAGAAGAGAGGGAAGAAAGATTGTGAGAATCAGGCCTAGTTCGTGAACATAGGGAAGCAGAGGTTTCCAGGCCACTGGAAGCTTACATTTTCAAACTTGTGACAATGGCAGCATTGAACACAGAACCCATGCCAACTCACTCAGACAAGGTCCCAGGGAGGAGCAAGAGAAGTGGGTGGCATATCAGCCCTAGACTGAGAATGATTGGAGACTGGTTACTACTGAGGGAAGGTAGGCCTTATTTGTGCTCTCTAGATTGGCTGCTTAGACTCCAGTGGATAAACTTGCACTGAAGGACATCTGGGTACAAATACTTGACTGGATAAGGCTTAACATGTTTAGTGGACTATGTGAAGTCTGGTGGGGGCTTGGGAAGGCATGGATAAAGGAGGGTGGTCTAAATTTGACTAAGAACTGCTGTAAGACATGTACAACAGCTATAAAAAGTTTTTTAAGAAAAGAAAAAAAAATAGAAACGAAGAGTCCAC
>NW_008333882.1:114925-127348 GCF_000622305.1 Nannospalax galili
CTTTAGAGATTTGGACCAGTAACATGGAGTGATTTTTCTAATTAGGACTTTTGAGCATTGGGCCTCTAAGGCACATAATAGTCAACCACCAGCCCATCTCTCTAGCCCTGCAGTTTGTCACCTTCAGTGTAGCTGACCAAATGTTTCTTTCTTCTCTCCATGGTTGTCCTCTACAGGAGGCTCCTGTCAGACCCAGTACTCTTCATTACTGAGGACACTTCCTGAGACATCACTGGATAGCAACATGGGAAGGTCTTTGGATCTGTCCTCCTTGGTCCTGACCCAGCAGAGAAGCAGCAGAACTCAGTAAGTACAGACAGACCTGTGTATATGCAGAGGGTGATTGGAAGTATTGTTTCCTTATTGTGATGAGAAACTGACGGTTTGATGTCTAGATGATGTAAGCTATATCATTTATGAGGAAGCAGAATTTGGACATTTTGTTTTTACCACAGTCCAGAAATCATATTCCAATTATCTTTCACCATTCTTCATACTGCTCCTAAATGTGTAGCAAATGTGTCCTCCTAAACTAATTCTTAAGCAGACAGGCTCATGATGGTGATAAGGAAGAAGAGGAGGATGACCGTCTCCCAAATACAATGAACCATTTTTGAGAGCTTTCTAATCCCAGGCACTGAACTATGTGTCCCATGTAGCTTGTTTCATTTCATGGGTTTCATATGTCTACAATTATGAAGGCCAGCTTATTTGAGATAAGTCTAATGTGGCCTCAAACTTGCTAGTGTCTGAGGATGACCCTCAGCTCCTGATCTTCCTATGTAGAGTTCTCAAGTGTTTGGATTACAGGGGTGTCCCACCACGCTTATTATTGTTACCTTATAACAAGAGAAAGAGCATATTATTATTGTACAACCTGTAGTAGACTACTTTCTTAGAAAATTGTATTTAAATATGCTCATATGATTACAAATGCAGACAATGCTTTTAAATTTATCCTGGCAGGTTGTACTTTTGACAATCAAGAAAGTATTTCACTTTCTCTTACCTGAGTATCACACCCCTTTCCCTATTTCTTTCTCTTTCACTCTCTCTCTCTTTCAGTTTGTGTCTCTCCATCTCTCTCTTCTTTGTATTTCTGATACTTTACCAAGCAGACACTGGGTGTACCAGGTGAATGAATTAATTGACTGCATTAATGACAGCTGCAGATCACAGGCTAAGGCCACAGTAAGAGAATATACATAGTCACTTACCTCTGTCTTCACCAGTCCTGGATAGTCCTGCAGTTTTCCACAGTCATCTTTCACATTTGTTTTATCCCACATATTTTCAAACAGAGATAATATCTCAGTTTGATCCCTGTTTAGGATCCTGAACATTATTTAAACATGTGCCTAGGATATCCCTGTAACCAAGACCTTTGGATTCTTGCTTAAGACTCGATGTCTCGGAAAAAATAAAGTGAGTTCAGTGCATCTCATACAGGGTTTATGGACAAATGACTGATAGTTTTACTTCTGATTTCCAGAGCCTTTGCTTAATTTTGTCCTGTAGTAATCCATAAAAAAACAAGACCCAATGTAAACACTGAATGGACATATCCAAGCCTTCACCACACTTTGTGGTTTCCTGCCTGTTATTTCTTCCCTTTTTAGGAATGTTCCACAGAGTTAGAGACAAGACATAACAGCTATATGTGTGTCTATGTCATGTATATTTGGAACCTATAGATCTATTGAAATGTGTAAATCACTCATAGTCTATGGTAGTTATTTTCATGGTTGTACAAAGAGATGAAGCAGTAGAATCATTGGGTTAACCTTAGCCTTGGGTGAGACACAGAACAGACACTACATTGCTCTAAGTTTCAACTACCCTTAAATTACATTGATTAATAAAGACACTATTGCCTTAATGGTAAATTTATTTATTTAAAAGGAAACCACAAAGTATGCCTTAGTAGTCAAACATATTTATTTTCACACAGTTATTGGATATATGTGTTAGTCTGCTTTTTCTGTTTACAAAAAGTAAAAGAACCATAAAATGAAGGGGGCAGGAAAGCATCAATATGCAGGCAAAGATACATTACAGAGCTTCTTTTATTTTGGGTCCATTGCCATTTGCAGACTGCACACCACTGTAATCTTGCTATTTTCATAAAAAGGAATGCTTAAGTAAAAAGTACATCAATCAGGGGCTGAAGAGGTGGCTTACTGGTTATGAGCACTGGCTGCTCTTGCAGAGGACCCAGGTTCAATTTCTAGCATCCACGTGGTGGCTAACAACTGCCTCTATCACCGATTCCAGGAGAACCTGATGGCTTCTTATGATCTCTGCAGGCATTGCACAACATGGGTGCACTTTCATATAGGCAGGCAATACAGTGATACACATAGCCAAAAAAAAATATTTTAAAAATATTTTGATCTGTGCTTATGGAGATAGAGACAGTTCTTTACTGTCACCCAAATCTTGTCCTGGGTTTAACCTGTTACAGAGTTTGAAACCACTAGGAAAAGATCACTAGACCCAATTCAAATTTTAAAATTATTTTATTTATTATTCTTATTTTATGTGTATGTGTGTATTGCCTGCATGCAGGTAAGTGCACTGGTGTCATGCATTGCCCTTGGAGGACAGAAGAGGCCATTGGATCCTCTGGAAGTGGAGCTATAGACAGATGTTAGCTGCTATGTGGGTGCTGGGATTTGAACCCAGATCTCCTGCAAGAACATCCAGTGTTCTTAACAGCTGAGTCACCTCTCCAGGCCCCCAATTCAAATATTAATTGGTCAAATTTATTAGGTCTCTATCTGTTAATGGTTCCTTAGCCAGATTCAGGGTCCACAGCCCTGAGGGGACAGTGAAACTCACTTATAAAGGCAAAAACTACAAATACCTAAAGAATTTCATCACACATGAATAGTGCCAGCTGATCCTGAGTAGGGTTGGTATGGCCCAAGTTAATAGATACTGAAACTATGGAAGCCAAAACAAGCTTTTGTTTGTCCTTCTCTTAAGGTGTTGAATGCCCCCAAGCCCAGCAGGCTTGGAGCTTCAACAAGAGGAAAACCCAAGACCAAAGTCTTGATTATATGAGAAGAGGTTTATTCTTACAATCAGGCAAGCAATCACAGGATCGCTTTTTGTTGTGAGGAACACAGATCTTATATAGGAATCAGATTTGGGGTAACCAAGGATTCACCAAGGAATCACCAAGGATATTTTACTAACAGAAAGTAACTAAGGACGCAGCACATAGCTGCATTACCTCACCAACTCTGGTGCCCAAAGACTGAACTGAAACTAACTTTCCAGAAGACCTAATTTATCATGGAGGCACAGCCTGTCGGCTCAGACTGCTGAAACAAAGAGCTCAGAAGCTCTTAAAGTGGCAATCTCCTTTTCACTAATGCTTAAGTCAAGCATGGCTTCCGACATTTCCCCCTTTCTTTTTATATTTTAAAATTTTGAGAAATGCCAAGACTGGGATGGAAAGACCATGCCTGTCTTAGGTTGTCCTCTACCAGAGTGAAAGCCATTGTAGGCAGCCGGCAACCCGCTTCACTCTGAGAAGATCTTACCCATCACTGGCTAACCTGCCTCCATAAGGCTTCCGTCACTTGGCCACTGCCAGGGGGAAGAAACGGGAAATATTGCTGTAGCAAAGTACTGTTGCAAAGTTGTGCCACTGAACTTATGAAATTCAGGTCTATAGGTCTCTTTAGGTCTAGTGCTACTAGATCAAGCATCAGGGTTAAAGGCACCAAATCGGAGTTGAGGTAAAGGAAAGAAACCTAAAATCAAATGATTACATTCTGATCATACAATTGGAAATTGAACACAAAAGATCTTCAAAGTACATATAACAAATTTAAAGATGAACACAAGTTCATGAAAGTTGGCACATCAATGGTGAACAAGCTCTTGTAGGAGTCTTGAAGAGTTTCAGCAGCACACTAAGTAAGAGCAGCCAAAGGAGCAATCAATTGCTCAATCAGGCCAGTGAGGCATTGAAGTACAAGGCCAAGTAAGTATAACGGTGGGCGCCATATGTCGGAAGAAATCTGAGTGAAGAAGAAGAAACACAGGACAATGTCATCACGATATTATCAATCAGCGTGGTGTGGGTCAGCATGGAACGTAGAGTCCTGAAATTCAGCTAGCTGTCCTGGTGACCAATGAGCTGTAAGAAAACACAAATATGTCGGAAGAAATCCGAGTGAAGAGGAAGAAACACAGGACAATGTCATCACAATATTATCAATCAGCGTGGGTGTGGGTCAGCATGGAACGTAGAATCCTGAAATTCAGCTAGCTGTCCTGGTGACCAATGAGCTGTAAGAAAACACAAACTTGTCCTCGCCCTCAAAGGAGCACTGGATCAAGCCTATTCCATTTGGAGAATAGAGCATGTACAAGAACCTTCCTTACCAAAGATCCCAATGAAAGTGTGAAGCTAATGAAAGGTTGAAAAATTGAGGAAACAAAAATGGATTACACAAACATTGATTAAAAATTGAGTAGGCGGTTTAGGTATTTCCCTAGGCTCACCCCTTCTTTTTTGTATTGTTATTGGAGGCAATTTTTCATGGTGAAAATGAAGGGAAGATAGAATAGTCTCAGCAGCATGTTTGTAATTTGAGCTTGATGCATCCAAAGCTTATGAGAGTCATCATGCCAATGCTCAACAAACATTTACATTTGAACAGATTTCTGAAGTGCCACACCAGCAGTAGTAGCAGTAGCAGCCACCACAATAGCAGCAATAATCAGACCAATCATGCATTTACCGCACTTCAGCAATCTTTTGAAAAATCTCAGAATCAGTCCTTGAGCAGGACTGCTTTCCCAGGAATGATGCATTTTCACAGGAATCCATAAAGAATTCCATTGAATTAAACTCATAACAGAGTCAAAAGATGGATTAAAGGCTATAGAGTTGTTAAGACAGGTATACAAATGACAATCCTGGCAAGGTAAGTTCATGTCTTGAATGACCACATGGCCAATTAAGATTACTAGAGGAAAATGGACACAAGCTGTAACATTGTAACTGTTAGCTTCAGTAAACCCATAAAATCTCTTATTGGGATGAGAAAGAACAAGAGTAACATCAAGACTTCCATTAAAGATTTCTTCAGGCCTAAGAGCAGCCAACAATTTCCAAATATGCATTTGAGGAGGATATACTGTATGTCCTATTCTTCATTGAGGTCGAGGATTGGCTATTCCTCCATCCACCCGAACCATAGGATTAGTAGTATTGTATTCTTGTTTCATAGGAAGAACCTTTTTAAGATTACACTGAGAGAAACAGTGCTTATAATCTTCACAATCTTCTAACCCATTTCCTAAAGGACCCCAATCAATCCAAGTATGATTCCAGGACCTATAAACTTTTCCTATTGATCCTTTACAATCTTGCCATAGGAACGGCTGTCTTTTAAATATCTGAGCATAGGGGGAACCTTCACCTTCCGAGAGTGCTGAAACAGATGTAGTCTCATACTCCGTCCAATCAGAACCTATTGACTGAGCAGATAAACGTACCACATTTGGATAACTACATTCCAGCTACCTCCTGGAATAATCCAATGTTGCTTTCTTATAGGATAACAAGGAGGAACTCCAAAGCACATAATATCAGAATTTACAAATTGAGTATAATTAAAAACCGTTCCTTTTTCATCAGGATAATCCAGCCGACCTGTTCCATAAGGAGGTGACAAAACATTCATAGGAAAAGTAGTAACCACAATAGTAGACTCCTTCCAAGCATAAGGATGAAGGAGAGGAGGATTAGGTACATGAGCCCAATAAATGTTTTCAGTTTCAACAGCAGAAATCCAAATAAGTAGAATAAATGTGCATAAAAACAGGTTTCCCTTATGTGAGAAATTCATGGTTACAGATGGAAGCAACATCATCTGATCTGGAAACAGAGCAATAAAGCCTGTAAAACCTAAAAGCAAATTGAAAAGGTAGTTTTAGAAGTCCTAAAGAAAAAGTCAAAGTTAGAATAAAGGCTAAAATTTGAAAAAGTACTGACTGAGCTAGCTGGGCTACAATAAGAAAACAGAAGAAGAATAAAACACAATCTTAGGATAAGCAATCACCACATTAAAGTTCTAAATTGTAAAGGAAGCAAGAAAGTTAAAGCATACTCCAAGATGTGGTCAACAGAAGTGGAAGCCACCAAATGATTCCTGTAAGTAACAGAGTAATCCTATATAACACAAAGTAAGTAACCAAGGCAACATAAACTTAACAAATGAAAATGTAAATTTAATGTGGCAACACTGCAGTCATGGAGATATCAATTTTTAATAGAGAGGTCCCAGTAAACAAAAGAGTGACCTTAACAACACAATATAGGTATCTAAGGTAACGAGAAACAAACATGAAAAGAATAACTTAAAATAAGTATTTAAAGGTAATGAATGAAATTTAAACTCAATATCAATTGATTTATGTGAGGTGTCTAAACACAATATTCATCAGAGGATCCAGAGTATTTTTAAATTTTGAAAGAAATCTCAAAGTAGGGTCCAGAGGCTTAAAGTATCTATAAAAGAAAATATGAACCTAGACATAAAAGGAAAACTTAACAAAGTGTATCAGTAAAGGCATGCTAAAGAAACAAAATTCCAAGATCTTGAGAAACTCTAAATGAAAGGTGAATTGTAAAAAAAAAAAAAAAAAAAAAAAAGGCTGTTAAAGTTGGAGAATCTGGCATCTAATTTTATCTCCTTGAATCCTTGCAAAAGGCAGGGGAAAGCATTAATGACCTGTAATTAACAAAGCTACCTATATCAAACAAGTTTCCAAGACAAAAATCAATAAACTAATACAGAACCACTACTCATTCTAGAAACATCTAGAAACAAGTAGTCAAGGGTGACACAAACAGGGGTGGGGAGCTTAAGGTAACATAAAACAAAGCTTTAAAATAACAAACTTAGAACAGGTAACAGGTAACTATAGAAACTTAAACTCATAAGAGAAATCACGTAGACAACTTGAAAAGAGTTTTGTGTAGCCCACTTTAAGAAAAATGTTAATCATAATGTGTTTGCATTATAGTAACTGGTACCAGTACCTCTAATTAAAGAATTTAAATTTAGAAGTGCACACAATATTAAATGGATCCAAACAGTAAGACAGACAAGACTCACAAAACGGACAAAACACATATCTTAGGCAGTACTGCACAGGTATTCGAGGTAATTTTAATCTGAGACGTGTCTACAGATAGTGAGTGTACACAATAAATTGAAAATGGAAAGTAATCTTAAGTAAAATGTTTCATGTAAAAGTGAATTTTAAAGGCACCATTTGTCAGAGTAATCCTAGTAATACAACAATAAAAAAATTAGATCTAGAATATTCCTCTATTCTAGACATAAGGTTACCCGGGTAACATCAACAAATGTGAGAGGATAGGTATCCTTGGAAATTCAAACAAACTCAACAATTGAAATTAAAGTTCCTATCTTAACAGTTAATCCATCATGCCTCATGTTGTTAAGCTGTTTTTTATTGTTTGTTCTCTTCCTATTTTCAGGACCAGAGGGCCAGCCTGAACCTGGAAACTATTGAGAACATTTTGTAAAAACAACAAGCTTAAGTCTGAAGTGAAAAGTACAGTTTCTCTCCAGAGTTAGCTTTTATCATAATTAAACAGCATATTTAAATGCTCAAATTTTGAGGCTTTTAGAATTCATCCTACAAAAATAAATTATATACATAATATATGAAAAGATATTGAATTACTCTATTTTTATGTACAATATTTACATGACTCTCTGTATCAATAACTTTTAGGAGAAACCAAACAATTCTGTTGCAGAAACAATACATTTACCTTAAGACCTGCCTATCCCAGAGGCAGAGGGCCAAGAATTTTCCTTTGCAGGGCTTATGTCTGCATTGTTAAAGCCAGCACAAAGAACTGGTTTTGCCACTGCTTGAGGTCATTCAAAAAAGCATTGAGATGAATTGCTGTCTCCCTGAAATGCTCCATAACAGTGACTTGGGGCCTGAGAATCTTGTCTCAAAGCCTGAGGCTGGCTTCTCCTCTCATTTTTCAAGAGAAGATTTCCATGTAGATCTCTTTTTGACCTACATTCATTAGCCCAGTGTCTGCCTTTTTTACACCTAGGGCAGATTCCAGGACCCTTCTTCTGTCCAAAGACAAGGTTGCCACAAGGGCAGTGTCTTTTCACATGTCTCAGTTGGCCACAACCATAACATCTTGTCTTGCTTTGCTGTTGAAATACAGGTTTGCCCTGCAAAGCAGCAGCTATGGCTACTCCCTGTATATAGGGAGGCTCAATATCAGAACAAAGTTTAATGTAACCAGACAAGCTGCTCTTCTCTCCATGAGGCCTGAGTGCAGCTTGACAGGCAGACTTAGCATTGTCATAAGCCAATTGTTTTATCAAGAATGATCTTGCATTACTGTCTCCGATAAGCCTTTCTGCAGCCTGTGAAAGTCTAGACACAAAATCCTGGTACAGCTCATTGCGACCTTGTCTAATCTTAGTCAAGTCCTTAGTCTGCCATCCAGACATTGGCAGTTTATTTCAAGCCTTTTTTGCTGCAGCACGAGTTTGAGTATATGCAGTAATATTAAAGTTTATCATCTGTGTCTCTATATTGGCCTTCACCAGCAAGCATCTCAAAAGTAATGGGACTATTTCGAGCTCTATTACTGTCAGCAAGAACTTGACACTGGTCTCTAAAATCTGACTTCCATACACAATAATCTCCTCCTGACAGACAGGCTCTGGCTATTTGCTTCCAATCAGTAAGAGGCAAAATTTCACTACTCATAGAATCTAACACAGCCTGAGTGTACAGAGCTGTAGGTCCATATTGTGCACAAGCAGATTTTAGGTCATTTAACTGTTTAACTGAGAAAGGGAAATGTATTCTAACTTTATTTCCCTGTCCATCCCCATGTTTCATAACTGGAAAGAGATTAACTCTGGACACGTCCTCTCCCTTCTCAGCGGCTGGCTGAACAAGCGTTTGTACTGGTGACAGAGACAAAGGACAAGAAGAAACAGAAGAATTGTCTGCCCTAGCAATCACAGGCTCATCTTTTATCTCTGTGGGATGTAAACCTGCAAGAACAGAAAGCTTAGAGGAGCCATTAAAATGCAACTTTCTTTGCTCCGTACTGATTTGATTTGCCAATAAATTTAACTGTTCCTGCATACGTTGTAGCTGTCTGTCCCATTCAAACTGCTTCTCCTGAACAGCATTTGCCCATCTCTCAGATTCAGCTGACTCTTGACTTATGGACAACTTTTGAACAGTCTCTGAATCTGCAGTCTTATGGACTGTATTGCTCGCGACTATATTTGCCTCCAAACAATATTCTAAGATTTCAAAATGTTTCTAAATATTTTCTAATTTTACCAGCAGCTTACTAGCCAGTGTTTCATGGTTACACTTGCACTGGCTTTCAATTCTGAAGCAGGTTTTTTCAATTTTATGTTACTTATTTTACTTATGTGCCTTGTCATACTCACCTGACTCTGGGGTCTCTCCTCAGGGGGTCCCTCCCTGGACCGTTCGGGCTGGACGTTGGGCGCCATTTGTCAAATGCCCCACAAGCCCACCAGGCTTGGAGCTTCAACAAGAGGAAAACCCAAGACTAAAGTCTTGATTTTATGAGAAGAGGTTTATTCTTACAATCAGACAAGCAATCACAGGATCACTTTTTGTTGTGAGGAACACAGATAAGAATCAGATTTGGGGTCACCAAGGAATCACCAACGAATTTTACTAACAGAAAGTAACTAAGGATGCAGCATGTAGCTGCATTACCTCACCAACTCCAGTGCCCGAAGACCGAACCGAAACTAACTTTCTAGAAGACCTAATTTATCATGGAGACACAGCCTGTTGGCTCAGACCATTGAAGCAGAGAGCTCAGAAGCTCTTAAAGTGTCATTCTCCTTTTCACTAATGCTTAAGTCAAGCATTGCTCCCGACATTAAGGGATGTATGGAGACATTGACAATAAGGAATTTCTGATTACTAATGTTATTCAGACTTCTTGGCTAGGCAAGAAGCACAGTTGGAGTGTCTGGGAGGTGAACAATGTCAGGTGCTCCAAAGAAAGCACTCTTCTAAAGGTATGCCACTAACTTCAGACTTGACCTTGAAGTGGACTGTTTTTCTAGCTTCTAAGGTTTAAAGTGGCTTTGCACAAAATGAAGAAAATGAAGTTACTTTGGCTATTACAATTTGGGGACTCTTGGAGCCATTACAAACCTACCTTTTCTATCAGTTAGTAAGATTACAGAGAAGAGAAACAGCAAGTTATTTATTCAGAACTTAATTATTTATTTGTGATCTCTAATCCCAGGACACTGTAGCCTCTACTGGAGCCTAAAGAAACATTATTCCCCATGAAGGATGCAATTTATGTTATTATAAAGTAATTGCTACTAGACCAACGGTTGTGGTATTTGATGGCAAATCTCAATAATAAAGGGACATACATCATAATGACTGAATGTTTATTATGAAAGCAAATGTAGGTTATAAATTATAAAACTGAATATGTGTCATGAGAGAAATGTTATCCATCAGTACCCTATGCAGCATTATCTTCTTTTTGACATGGACATGTATATGGATTTTGGAAATATTGTCATAATGAAATTACAAGTCAAAAGATGTCTCACCTTCAGACAATACTGTGCATTAGGTAAAGCATTTGAAATCAATACATTTATTAACTGTGATTTAAGAGTTACTTGCTGACACAAAACACTCCCTTTCATGAGGAAAAGGTATATATTACTTATATGTCCTATAGATGATTATAAGTTAGGTTTAATAACTCTTTATGACTTTGAAAGCAATACTGACATGAAAACTGTTTTCTAGCAATTTTGTCCAAGGAAAAACCATCCTTCCACTTTAGAGGGAAGCTGGGTAAACAACAATGTTCTACAGAAAGATAGACAACAGGATGTCTAAAGGGAGGTAAGGAACAGGATGCTCAATAGGGAGGTAAACAGCCTATGTTTTTAAGGTGTTCAATCCTTCAAGGAAGCTTGCTAAGCTCAGGAAGTAAACCCTTCAATAGATTCAGGAGGTCCATGTACTTGACTAGGTTCACTAGGTCACTCAATCCCTAAGCTTCTATAAGCACTAAGGACTGCTGAGAGACACTCAGGCCAGCTAAGGTATTGGGAGGATGAAGATCAGCAGAGCTGTCTGGAAGAAACAGAGATGAACTGAGCTGCCTGGAAGAGGCTGAGACCTGAAAAGGGCAATGTCTAACCTGGCGAGCTGCTTTATGGCTGTGAAGTGAGCTCTAGGTGTCTTTTTTCTTGAGTAGGGGTGGGCTTTTGGTGATGCACCTGTCTTTGAATAAATTCTTTTCTTGTAAGGAAACCATCTTTCATACTGCTATAAGTAACACCAATAAGGCTTGTTGATTCACCGAGCTGGGTTTTGGTGGTATCCTTAACTTGATTTACTGATGATCCTATATCTGGGGTAAGTAGATGTTTGTTCATGTCTCCCCTGGAAATTGTCACACAATAGAAACATATGCAAGGAAATATGCTCAGCACCCACATGGTGGCCAGTAACAGTCCATCATACCAGTTCCAGGGGACATCTGTTCACTTTGATGGCTAACTGTAAAGAAGAATGGAATCACACAGAGATTCTAAGAAGTGAAACTTTATGTGTATTTATTCAGTTTGCTATAAAAATGTCTACGGCCATATGCTTCTGAGTATGTGTCATCCTGACAGACCTCAACAAAACATACTTGATATGCAAATATATAAAGTGGCTATTATTAATAGTGGTAATAATAAATATTTATGGAACATTTTCTAAATGCCAAGAAATATTCTAAGACAGTGGTTACCAAATTTAATGAAAGAAAGAAATGCAAAAACTTTAAAAGGATTACTATTATTTAACTGCATTTTTGTCTCAGGAGAGAGACCAAATATTTAAATATTGGCACACGTGAATACATTGTTATACCAGGTTAAAATATGTAAACGATCTCAAAAGTTTTTACTGGAATTTCCACACTGCAATCATTTATGTAATATTTTATTTTCATTTTCGGTTTGATGAAATTGCTTATTTGTGTTTATAAGCCTCCCTGTACATTTGCTCTTTTTCTTTCTTTCAAATTAAATCAGCTGAGGTCAGTGTTTCAACTCAGGTGAATTGAGAGCTTCAGTCCCTGTATCAGGAAGCTTGAAGAAAAGTCAATTTAGGCATCATGGACATTGACAGGATGTAACCCTGGAGCTAATGATGCCCCCCACTGTAAATGAGACACAGGGCTTGTTATCAGAAACAGTGCTAAGCTTGAATATTGAATATTGAATATTCTGAATTACAGATTATTGAATCAACACAGTGAAGGGTAAAACTGGGAAAAATCACCACTCTGAC
>NW_008333882.1:127396-129218 GCF_000622305.1 Nannospalax galili
ATTGAATATTCTGAATTAAAGAATATTGAATCAACACAGTGAAAGGTAAAACTGGGAAAAATCACCACTCTTAAGGACTTCAACAAAAGCAAGGTTTATTTGGGAAGTCGCCTGGCATGGCTTTCAAACTCCGGGATTGAGAAAAGCCCACCAGTTTGCAGGCTGTTGGCTGGAGGATTTTATAGGGGGTTAGGGAATGCAGAAGGTTGGAAAAATAATTCAAAATAGTTTCAGTGGGATGCTGGGGTCTATATATTGTGAAACTTATCAGGAGGAAGCAGGTTGTGCTGAGATAGGTCTTGCAGCAGTTGGGTCCTGGGTGAAGAGGCCTGTTTATCTTCTAATCGTATCCAGAGAAACAGATTATGTCGAAACTGTCTCCTCATTGTTGGAGCAGCAGCTGCTGACTCAATTCCTGTTTTGCGGAGGGCCCAGGGCCTGTCTTGTGAGGCTTTACTGCACTGGGGTAGGGCTGCCTGCAGACCTGGACTCTAACACACAGCAAGGAGCCATTTTCTCACTAGCTATTTATGAGTTTGATAAAAACTGAAAGTGAACAAATAAATTTTCAGCTTTTTAAGTTTACTTTTATTGTTAGTGTGCATTGCTCATAACTGACTCCAAATTAAATAACAATCCAAATGAAATTCTTATCATTTAATCTTTTGATCAACAGCATGTTCAGTGCTCTCTAATGCTATATTTCCACTCTGACATGATGGAAAATGTTCTGTTAATTATCTATGTTTCTCAAAATTTGATGTATCCCAAAGCCAATAATAAAAGAAGTATGTTGAATGTCTTCAAATGATAATTAGTATTTGATGAAGCAATTGATGAAATGCAGGATGAAAATAGACAAGTCCTAGAATGGTAGATGTTGAGAATACAGACAGGAGCATAATAATATGTTTCCTTTAAGAAATAACTTGAATTTTGTGTCAAGCTTTGCAATTTCAGTTATTATATGATCTGCTACAAAGGATTTTATACTATTGTCTTAGGATGAAATAAAGTGTATTTGTTTGCTCCTTAATTCCATTTAGAAATTACCATAAATTCTTTTCTTAAATATGGAAGAATCTTTCTCACCCTCATATATTTTTCTGAACAGATTAAACTGTGTTTTACTATGAACATAAATTTATTACTTGTAAAGTTCTTGGCCTTCTAATTTTTTGAACTGTGTGACACTCAGAAAGGGGCATACTGCTGAAGCTTTTCTAATAATGGTAAGTATTGTTGAAGGTACGTACATATATCTGAGGTATAAATATTTCAGTTGTTAATTCTCATTGTAAAAGTACACATCATATGGTGTCCATGCTTGTAGACAGAAGATTGAGTCATGATGACTGTTCTTTTGAGAACAGTTTTCACTATGTAAGGTGTTCAAGGATAGATCCAACAAAACAAACAAAACAGAACAAAACAAAACATCATACAGTAACACATTCTGAATATTTTATAAAACCTGCCTCAAAGACAAACTCCAACACATACACACACACAGAGTGTGAGAAAGAGAGAGAGAGATAGAGAGATATATAGAGAGAATCGTGTATATAAAGTGTTTGGATCTGTTTGAAAACACTTGTAATCCCAGTGTTCAGAAATCTGTGGCAAGAAAATTGCTAGAACCATGACTTCAAGAATATCCAGTTTCATCTAGAGATAGCCAACATAAAAATGCCAAATAAACAATTTTTACATATCATGTTTGTATAAGTATGTATGCTAGTGTATATATGTATCATTCTATCTTCTTATCTATTGAAGAATTTGTCACGGTACCTACAAAATGATAATTGATTTTTTTTGT
>NW_008333882.1:129396-134177 GCF_000622305.1 Nannospalax galili
ATTCCCACCTCCACACCGCCATGTATTTCTTCCTCTCAGGCTTGTCCTGGTCTGATATGGGTTTCATCTCCACTACAGTCCCAAATTTGATTGTGAGCATCCAAATCCACAGCAGAGCCACCTCCTACATGGGCTGTCTCACTCATATGTCTCTTTATATCACTTTTGGATGTATGGATGTCATGCTTCTGACTGTGATGGCTTATGATAGATTTGTGGCCATCTTCCATCCCTTGAATTATCATGTCATCATGAACCCTCGTCTTTGGCGCACTGTACTTGTGGTGTCTTTTTCTTTAGCTTTGAGGATTGCAGATGACCAACTTCAAGGATGCTGAAATTGCTAACTTCTTCTGTGACCCTTCTCAGGTCCTTAATCTTTCTTGTTATGACACCTTCACAAAGAGCATAGTTCAATATTTAGTTAGTATTTTATATGGTATGTTTCCCATATCAGGGATCCTTTCTTCTTACTATAAAATTCTGTCCTTCATTCTGAGTTGCCATCCTCAAATGGGAGGTCTAAAGCCTTCTCCACCTGTGGGTCTCACCTCTCAGTGGTTTTCTTATTTTGGGGATAAGGGATTGGCGTATATATTGGATTGGCTCTTTCAGATTCTTCCAGAAACAATGCTGTGTCCTCATTGATATACTCTGTGGTCACCCTTATGCTGAATCCCTTCATCTGCAGCCTGAGGAACAGGGATATTAAAAGTGCCTTGAGAATGTTCTACAATAACATAATTTAATCTCGGAGTGTATGTCATCCATTTCTAATATAACAGCAAGAGCCAGGAAAATAAATAAGAAGCACATAGATAAAAGGAAAGAAAGAGCCAAAAAAGAGCGAGAGAATAGTAGTAGGAAACATGTTAACATGGAGGGAAATGGGGAAAATGGAGGTATTCAACTGAGAAAGAGGAAGAAAAGACATTCAAAGAACCATGGTAGTAAATGGGAAGAAGGAACTCATGAGAGGGGGAATAATAGGAATTACAGGTAATCAAGGGGAAAATGTGGGAAATGAGCATACTTAAACTGGGGAAGGGAGAGGGAGGTTAGACAGGGAGAGAGTGTGAGAGGAGGGATAACTAAAGCTTAGGTGATATAAAAAAACAGAGATTACTAGAGCTTAGGTGATGTAAAAAACCATGGTTGAGTGTATTAACTCATCTGCTTCCTTAAAAATACACATACAATATCTGTACATGCATGCACATGTATGCCTGAAGACTTTGTAACAACACAGTGCCAGGCAGGTTATTCCATGAGACTCCCCAAGTAACTCAGGCTATTGCTATGACACTTAATTACCTCTGAAATCTTGAAAGTAAGTCCTTATTGCTGAAGACAGGAAATACTTTGGACACAGGACTTGGAGCAATGGAGCTGGAACTGACCTGGAAGCCACCTCCCTGAATTCTAATTCTGATAATTCTAGAGGTTACTATGCAAGCTGCTAAGGAGAAAAATCAATGTTTCAATCCCAGCTCAAAAGCCTAGTATCCACTATAATGACCAACACAACACATGTATCAGTGCAGTTGTGGCACTTTTATCTAGGGGGTAATGAACAGCTTTTTAATTGGACTTAAAGCTCTCTCAGTGGGAGGGAATTCATGGCTGGCACGGTAATCATACCCAAACACACATGGCTGAAGACATCATAGATCATAGAGAAAACCCTATCTCTTTCATGTCTCTAGACAAATGAACTTTCTTATGTATATTAAATATGGATCCTTATATTTACAGACAAATATACCATGCACCACTAATCATAGAACCTTCTTTCTTGCAACAGATGAAGGCTATTTCAGAGTTCCACAACTGGTCACACACACAGAATATATGTCTGAGAAATGCCCAGATCTAAGTGACACATCTACAGTGGAACTTCTTTACCCAAGCCTCATGGAACATAGCAGAACAGGGTGTAGAGAGAATACTGATATACCACTCAAAGCTCACCAGTGAAGCTTCCTTGTACCACAAAGTGTGAGGTACATAGATGGCCACAGCTGACTAAGTTTTAGAGAACATGATAGTGCAGAGTGTGTGTCCCTGAATAAGACTTATAATTAAACTTTTCTTAACCATATCTCAGGAATCATTGTCAAAGAGAGGACAGAAAGATTGTAAGAGCCACATTTGGTGCCTAAAGATAAAGGAAACAGAAGCTTTCAGGTCACTGGAAACTTGTTCATATGAACTTGCAACAATGGTGACAGCATGCACAAGACCTATGCCAACTCAATTAAACAAAATCTGAGCATAGAATGAGGGAAATTGGTAGCTGGCTCCACCCCTAGCCGAAGAACTATTGGTAACTGATTGCTGCTGGGTAAATTAGCATAGTTCTTCTTTGAGGGAATGATAAAAGGTAGGCTGACTAGATGCCCGTGAATGAATTCACTCAGAGTGGACATCTGGGTACAAATGCTTGACTTAACATATATGTCAGAATGCATGAAATCCAGTGGGGGGCAGTATGGGAGGATACAGATTGGGGAGGAGTCTAAAGTTGATTAAAATCTATTATATGTATTGCAGAAAAACTCAAAAATATTTTAAAAGAAAAAGTAATAAAATTTATATGCATGTTTATAATAAATTATTTGTTCACATGAATTATTAATGCAATGTTTTAATTTTTATTAAGCTTCATAATACAACCATGTTTATTAGGAGTGAGGAATGAATGGAGAGTTATTTTAAATGATTACAGATTCCTCTATGGAAAGATGAGAAATTTCTAGAGATGGATTATAATGGTCATTTATCAGTTATAATATAATGTCATTGTACTGTGATACTAATTATGAGTAGCTAGAATGTCAACATTTTTTCCTTTATCTTATTTATCTATCATCTATCTATCTATCATCTATCATCTATCTATCTGTGGGTACATATGCACTACCACAGCACTTGCTTAAACATCAGAAGACAACTTGTTTGAGTGGTTCAATTGTTACTCCATATGGCTTCCTGGCATCTAAAAATCTTGTTGCCAAGCTTGTTGGCAAGGATCTTATCCACTGAGCCATCTCACTGTCCAAGAACATTAATGTTTTTAAGATAGGGTCTTCATGTGGACTTCTGGCTGGCCTAGATCTTACTGTTTAATCTATTCTAACTTCATTATTTTCTCTTGGTGATCTAATGAGTTTCATTAAGGTTACCCACAGAATCATGAATGAGGGATTATTTGCAGGAGCAAGTGCAAATTACTAGTGGGTACTCACTCCATTGAAGACAATGTCTATTCCTGCTCCAGAAACCATTAGCAACTTACACATTCTCAGGGATTAGTGTGCCTAATGAGTCTCTCCCTCTAAATAGTGTTGAATGCTTATAGATTAATGAAAAAGCTGAGTCCTGAGGAACTTCTCCATTTTCTATGACCGAATGTTGATGGGCTCAATCTTATGCAAATCTTGTGCATTTAATCACAATTGATGAGTTCAAGAATGACATGTGCATGTAATGCTTCATAGAGAGCCTTGCACAGCACTCCACCCATACTCTTCTCTCAATGCTCCCTCCTCTGTGATGATATTTCCTGAGCCTTGTAGGCAGTGATGTAGATGTCACATTTAGAGTTGAACATTCAACAGTTATTCTATCCACTTTTGACCAGTTATGAGCCTCGGGAACAAGCAGCCATCACCTATGCAAAAAGAAGCTTCTGTAATCAAAACTAATTGCACCACCTATTTATGAATGTAACCATAAATATTTAGAAGGTAATTTGACGGGTACATTGTGTCAATTTAGCAACAGAACAACAGTAACTTCCTTACAAGGTTCCAACTCCTCCCCACCATGGACTTTTACTGGGATTACAGTACATGATAAGGAATGTCCTCCTCTAGAGCAGGCTTCAGTTCCAGGAAGAAGTGCTTTTTACCCCCTTAACAGTCATGCCATGATTGCACCAATGGGTATATCTTACTGGCAGGCCAGCAGTGTAGCTAGTACACAGGTCCCACAGTTGAGTGAATCTGTTGACAATCATCTCACAGTAACCTGCATTGCAATTTACAGCACTATGAAAGCCAGGCAGCAACAAGGATGCTTCCATCTCAGGCCCGGCTTCATTTCTCTATATCCTACAACCAAAAGTGTGGTGTCTTCAACAATGATATCTTACCATGTAGTTCTGATGGGCAACCAACATCAGTGGCAATGGTCTGTATTGTTTTAGGGAGCCTCAGAGTGCTTCCTGATCAACAATTCTTAGGAAGGTATTCCATCTCTAGCACTGGGATTTCCATTTCATAACTTCATGGCTTCATCCACCCACCCAAGGAACTACTTTCAAACCCCTCTTTTCCATAATTTGATTTTTAATTAGCTTAAAAGTAGCTAAGTAAAAGTTTCCTTATGGCATTTTCACAAGTTTTGATTGATGCTCCTCACAGCTCCTCCTCTCCCCCAAGAGAAGGTCCTTCCCCCTTCTTCTGCTAATCCTACCTTTAGTATTTTCCTGTCTACTTTCATGTCACAGGTGTCCTAATTCCTCACCCCTCCACCCCTGCTTATTAGACTATTTCTCCTTTCCTGGCCTCTACACACATTTCATCCCACATAACCATGCACATATAAATACTAGGAGATAGTATAAGCATATTGGATATGAAATCAAGTTTTTTTCTTTCTGATGTTATATATTATACCCTAATAGATATAATATAATGTTTAAAAATTCCATTCACATTTCTGTGTATTTTATTTTTCTTTATAGCTGAATACAATTCCATTGCATATATATATAT
>NW_008333882.1:134202-134773 GCF_000622305.1 Nannospalax galili
CTAGGCTCATTTCATGAATAGAGCAGCAACCAATATTCACATTCAAGTATCTCTGTGGTCAAATAAGCAACACTTTTTGTACTTTCCCTGGAGTGGTATAGTTCTAAGTTAGTTCTTTAGAATATCTACACTTGTTTCCATAGAGCCTGTCTGAGTTTGTACTCCCATCAGTAATAGATAACATTCATCCTTTCCCCCACATCCTCAATAAGATTTGGTGTCATTGGTTTTATTTCTTTTAAATATTTTGTCATTAGTTTAATCATTTCTCACTTTTTGTACTTTCCCTGGAGTGGTATAGTTCTAAGTTAGTTCTTTAGAATATCTACACTTGTTTCCATAGAGCCTGTCTGAGTTTGTACTCCCATCAGTAATAGATAACATTCATCCTTTCCCCCACATCCTCAATAAGATTTGGTGTCATTGGTTTTATTTCTTTTAAATATTTTGTCATTAGTTTAATCATTTCTTTTGTCAATGTGTGTGTTTGTGTGTGTGTTTGTTTGTGTGTGTGTGTGTGTGTGTGTGTGTGTGTGTGTGTGCATTTACCTTGCTTGCCATGAGGAACTGA
>NW_008333882.1:134902-142749 GCF_000622305.1 Nannospalax galili
AATGCATATTTGCTGTGCCCCCTTACTTACAGTTTATTTATGATTTTTATTCACCTGTTATTCTTTGAATTACTTTATAATGAGCACCATGCTTCATAGTTTCTGAGGTTCAGTGTCCTTTTTAAATCTCCTCTTCCCGATTTGATTATTTTATAATTTACCAGCTTTACTGATGTACAAAATTCTATTTTTTCTGTGACTTTTCTTAAGACCTCACTCTTTTCTGCACAATTCCTTCAATGGCATTGCTAGATATTTTTCTGGTGCCATATTTTCCTGCAATTTCTGAATATATTTTCTTTAATTTTAAAATGCTTTCACCTATCCTAAGAATCCTAAAATCAGAGGAAGCATGAAGCACATCAGAGAACAGTCTCAGTAGGCATGAAATTGATTGGAATATTGAAAAAGCAGTAAAATTATCCTTTAGACTTATGAATTCTGCCTTTTTGTGATGTTATTTTTTTATAATTACGTGGTTTTAATTCCTTGGGATTTTCTTAGTGTAATTGTGATTGCTAGGATTGGCTTGTGGAATTAATGAAAATTTACAAAATGAATATGAAAATGATTATGGAGGGACATGTAAGGAGGAGGTGTTTCACAGAGTAGGAAGCAGATAAAATTGGCAGGATGTGAGAATAATCAGAATGTGTTATAACATGTATGGCATTGTTGAATTATAAGTTTCATGAGCATGTAATTCAAAACATTATAATATTTAAGCTTGGAAAAATAAAAGTTTAATGAGACACATGACTTTAATACTTTCATAATGCTGAGAATTTTTGATGCACTTTTTCCCCTAGTAAAGGTCAAAATAGAAAACAGATTGAACTTTAAAAGTAATTAGAAAGAAATGAATTGAACGGCCTACATGAGTTTTACCTTGGAACTGTGACATTTGTTTTCTCCACTTTTTCCTCCATTAATATCAGGAAATTCTTAGAGACTTTGACCCGTAACATGGGCTAATTTTTCTAATTAGGAGTTTTGAAAAATTTGGCTTCTAAATCCATATACTAGTCCTATCACCAAGCCATCCCACTAGCCCTTCAGGTGCTATTGCCAGTGTTGCTGGCCCTGTGTTTCTCTCTGTCCTTTCCATGGTTGTCCTCATCAGAAAGCTCAGAGCTGATACCAAGTTCTTTTCATTCCTGAGGCTACTTCCTGAGACTTCACTGGGTAGTAGCATGGGATGATCTTTGGAACTGTCCTCCTTGGAACTGATCCAGAGGATAAACAGTGTAATTCAGAAAGGACATGGGGATCTGGGGTGGGCAATTGGAAGTATTGTTTTCTTATGATAATGAGAAACTGACAGTTTTATGTCCAGATGATATGAAGTACATAATTTAAACTGTATGATTTGTGGAGAATCTGTAGTTTGTTATTTTTACTTTACTAAAGTCCCAGAAATTGTATTACAATCATCTTTCCATCACACTTCTTGCTGTTCATTAAACATCTCTTCACAGTGGCAGCAAATGTGTCCTAAACTGATTGCTAAGCAGACAGGATTATGATGGTGATAAGGAAGATGAAGAGATTGATGGTCACCAAAAGAATGGACTGTTTTAGAGAGCTTCCTAAGTTCTAGGAAGTGTGTGTCCAGCATTCTTTGTTTTATTTCATGTGTTCCATTTTATTTCATGTGTTTCATTTTTCTATAGTTATGAATGCCAACACGTTTTGGCCTTAAATTTGTTAGTGTCTGAGGACAACCCTCCGCCCTTGATCTCCCCATCTACTGTTCTCAAGTGCTCGGATACAGAGGTGTCCCACCTTGCTTGCCTTAATATTGTTAACTTACAGGAAATGAAAATATACATTCTGATTACACAGCCTGTAGTAGATTGTAATTTAGAAATCTGCACTTAAATATAAAGTTATTGTTGCAGAGCACGTTAAGAAGTGGATCCTGGCAAGTCGTTTCCTTGACAACCAAGCAGACTTATCACTTTCTTTCACTTAAGTATTATCGCATGCCTTTTTCTACTTCTCTCTCTCTTTCTCTCTCCCTCCCTCCCTCTTTCTGTTTATGTTTCTCTCTCTCTCTCTCTCTCTCTCTCTCTCTCTCTCTCTCTTCTCTCTCTCTCCCTCTCCCTCTTTTTATATCTGGTACATCATAAAGCTGAGCAGCATGAGTGCAGCTGAATACACTGTATGAATGATGGCTGTAGATCATAGGCTGAGGTCAAAGAAAGAGTATACATATTGTTTGTTTGGGATTGGCCAGGGTTCAAGAGGATGAAATTGAAATAAAAAACCTACCTCACCAAGGCAGATTGTTCTTTACTTAGAACAACGAAGGGTGACAGTCTCTCTGCATGGAATACACACTTGAGGCAGAATGAGTTTAGTATTTGAAGGGCTCAGAAAATGTCTGGGGGCAGAAAGAGAGAAGGGGGACCAGGTAGAAAAAGTGGAAGGATCAAGGTAGAAAATATCTTATCAGCAGTTTTGTTTTTTGCATCATGGGACTAAGAACAATAGTGGCTAGCAGATGCTTTCCCAGACATTATAGTGTCTCCTCAGAAATTGCAGTTTCTGGGCTGGGGATTTCTTAGCTTGGGGATAGGGATAGGGACTTGGCTTTTCTCAATTCAGCCTGGATCTTTCCAAGATGATGCATTTGTTCTTCACAAAAAATCACACATATGTGTCTTGTTGCCAGTCCTGGATATTGGTTCAATTTCCTCAATCCTCCATCATGTTTGTTTAATCCCACTTTTTTTAAAAAAAGAAGATCATGTCATAGCTCAGTTCAATTCCTACTTCAGAAACTGAACATAATAAAACATGTACCTTGGATGCCTCTGTAGCCAAGACTTTTAGATTCTTTCTTTAAATCTGATGTCTAGGAAACAAATGAGTTCAGTGTCTGTCATACAGGATTTCATAACTCAGTGTTTAATTCTGTCACTTCACTACATCTGTGGTATAGAACAGTTTGTTAGTATCTCTGAAGTGAGCATTATCATCTGAGTACATTATCCCTAATTACTAATGATGTTGAACACATTTTAAGATACTTAGCCATCTTTATTTCTTCTTTTGAGTACTTTCTATTCAGCTTCTTAGCACTTTTAATTGGGTTACTTCTTTCTTGATTCTTTGTTGTTTGAGTTCATTATATATTCTGGGTGTTATACCTCAGTCAGAGGTATTGCTGGTGGTTTTCTCCCACTCTGTGGGTTTTCTCTTAACTTCCTTGGTTGCTGCCTTTGATGTACAGAAACTTTTCAGTTTAATAAGTTCCCACATATTGATTATTGACATTGTTTCCTGAGCAATTGATGTCCAGTTTAGAAAATCCTTTCCTACATCCATATCTTGTAGGTTATTGCCGATGTTTTCTTCTAACAGCTTCAGAGTTGCAGGCTTCACGCTGAGGTTTTGATGTATTTGGAGTTGACTTTTGTGCAGGGTGAAGGATAGTGGTTTAGCTTCATTCTTCTATAGTTGGAGATCGAGCTTTACCAGCAGTGTTTGTTGAACATGCTGTCTTTCCTTCAGTGAAAGTTTTCATCGCTTTTGTTAAATATCAGATTGCTGAAATTGCACGTACTCAGATTTGTGTCTTCAGATTTGTTCCATATATCTACAAGTCTATTTTTCTGCCAGTACCATGTTGTTTTTATGACTATAGCTCTGTCATACAGGTTAAAAGCTGGTATAGTAATCCCTGCAGCATTGCTCTTAGTGCTCAGGGTTGCTTTGGCTATCCCAGGTCTTTTGTGCTTCCATATGCATCTTAGGACTTTTTTTCAAATTCTGTGAAGAATGTCTTGGGGATTTTCAGTGGCATTGCATTGACTGTATAAATGGCTTTTGGTAGAATGGTATCTTTCATTATATTAACACTTCCAATCCATGAGCATATGTTGTTCTTCCAATTTATGGTGTCTTCCTCAATCTCTTTCTTTAAAGATTTAAAGTTTTCATTGTTAAGGTCTTTAATGTCTTTGGTCAGATTTATTTGGAGATTTTTCCTTTGAGGCTATTGTGAAAGAGAGTGTTTCCATGTATTTGTTCTCTGATTACTTGTTATTGGTATAACTCTTCCTCTGATTGCTTGTTATTGGTATATAGAAAGGCTACAGACCTTTGTAGATTAATTTTGTAAACTGCCACTTTACTGAAAATGTTAATCATTTCTAGAAGTTTTCTGGTGGAATTTTTGGGGTCTCTTAGATATAATATCATATTGTCTGCAAAAAGGGATAATTTAATCTCTTCTTTTCCAATTAGTACTTCTTTAATTTCCTTGTTTTGTCTTATTGATCTTTCAAGTTTTTCAAGATCTATGTTAAAAAGGAGTGAAGATAGTGGACATCCTTGTCTGGTTCTCCATTAAAAAATCCTGTCTGGCTCCTGATTTTAATGGAAATGCTTCCAGTTTTTCTCCATTTAGAATGATGTTGGCTGTAGATTTGTTGTATATAGTTTTAACTATGTTGAGATATGTTCCCTCTAGTCCAATTCCCTCTTGGACTTTGAACATAAATGCATGTTGAATTTTGTCAAAAACCTTCCCTGAATCTATTGAGATGGCTATGTGGTTCTTGTCTTTGAGTCCATTTCTATTATTTATAATGTCTATTGACTTACATATATTGAACCATCCCTGCATCTCTGGAATAAAGCTGACTTGATCATACTGGATAATCTTTGTGATGTGTGTCTGTATGTGGTTTGTAAGTATTTTGTTGAATATTTGTGCCTCTATGTTCATTAAGGATATGGGTTCACCATGGTATTTTTTGTTGTATTTTTTGTTAGAGTGATGCTTATTTTATAGAAGGAATTTGGAAGTTCTCCCTCCATTTACATCTTTTCATATAAATTAAGTTGCCTTGGACATAGATTTTCTTAAATGTCTGGTAGAATTCTGCTGTAAATCCATCTGGTCCTGGGCTTTTTTTAGTCAGGAGGTTTTGTATTGCTGTTTTAATTTCCTTATATGTTATGGGTCTGTTTAAGCTGTTGATCTCTTCTTGGTTTAGTTTGATGGTCCCCAGGCTTTTAGATACCTGTGCATCTCTTTTAGGTTTCAAATTTAGTAGCGTATAGGCTTTTAAAGTATTCCCTTATAATGTTCTGGATGTTTTTGTTGTCTGTTGTGATGTTTCCCATTTTGTCTCTGATTTTGTTGATTTGGAATTGCTCTTTCTTTCTTTTGGTTAACTGGGCTAGGGGCCTGTCAATCTTGTACTGATTTCAATGTGTACCAGGGTTTTTTGTGTGTGTGTGTGTTGTATTTTCCTTTTCATTTTGTTCCAAGAATACTTTTATTCACAAAGGACCAGCTCTTGGATTCGTTGATTCTTTTACTATTTTCTCTGTTTCCATTTCATTAATTTTGGCTCTGATTTTTGTTATTTATTCTTGTTTGCTGGGTTTGAGTTTGGTTTATTGTTGCTTTTCAAGTGTGTTGAGTTGCAATGTTAAGTCATTTATTTGTGTTCTTTCCAACATTTTTTTGATGTAGGCACTTAGAGCTATAAACTTCCATCTAAGAACCGCTTTCAGCGTGTCCCAGAGGGTATGTGGTCAGTTTTGGAGAAGGTTCCATGGAGCGCTGAATAGAAAGTGTATTCTTTGGTGCTTGGGTGGAATATTCGGTAGATGTATGTTAGGCCCATTTGATGTTCGGTATTGTTTAATTCAGATGTCTCTCTGTTAATTCTCTGTCCTGTTGACCCATCTAATGGAGACAATGGGGGAACTAAAGTCCCCTAATATTAATGAGTTGGGATTAATCTGGGTCTTAAGTCTTGTAGTACTGTTTTTATGAAGCTGGTTCACCAGAGTTTGGTGAATATATGTTCATGATCATATCTTCTTGGTCAGAATGAAGTGCCCTTCTCTATCTCTTCTGATTAGTATTAGTTTGAAACCTATTTCGTCAGATATTAGAATTGCAACTCCTGCTTTTTTCTTAGTATCATTCGCTCGGAATATTTTTTTCCATCCTTTCATCTTATGGTAGTGCCTGTCCTTGAAAGTGAGATGGGTTTCTTGCAGACAACAAAAAGATAGGTTTTGTTTCTTAATCCATTCAACTAGTCTGTGTCTTTTGACTGGGGAGTTAAGTCCATTGATATTTAAAGTTGTTAACGAAAGATGTATATTGATTATTGTCGTTTTCATTTCTGTTTGCATTCTTGGTTTAGCTGTGCGTTTCCACAGTTATAGCTTCGTTAAGTTTCTTTCTGTTACCCCTTGGGTATGGTCATTCCCTTCTTCAGCTCTTTGTGTTGCTTCAAGAACTCTCTGAAGGGCTAGTTTCATGGACATGAATTCTTTTAACCTATTTAGGTCATGAAAGATTTTCCTTTCCCCTTTGACTATAATAAACATTTTGGCTGGGTAAAGTTATTTGGGTTGGCATCTGTTGTCATTTAGAACTGGGGATACTTTGGTCCAGTCTCTCTTCTAGCTTTCATAGTTTTCACTTAAATTGGCTGTAATTCTGATGGGTTTTACTTCATATGTGACTTGTTTTTCTTTTGCAGCTTTCAGTATCCTCTCCTTGTTCTTTATGTTTAATGTTTTTACTATGATTTGCTGTGGAGAGTTTCTTTTCTTGTCTATTTGGTACTCTATGTGCTTCTTGTATTTGTATGGCATGTCTGCCTTTAAATTTGGGAAATTTTCTTCACAATCCTGTTGAAGATCTGGTCCATACCATTATCTTGAGATTCTTCTCCTTTCTCTATGCCCGTGATGCATAAGTTTGGTCTTTTTATGGTGTCACACAATTCCTGATTATTCCATTCTTGTTTTCTTAAACTTTTCATAATCTTTGTTTCAGGGGTCTAATTCGTCCACTTTATCTTCCAGTCTTGATAATCTGTTTTACATTTCATTCATCCTATTGATGAGGCTTTTTCCTCTTTGTAATTGTTCTTTTGAATTCCATGTCCTGTGTTTTCTAGGGGATTCTCATTGTACAGGAATATTGGTACTTGGTGGGGATATATTATTTGGGTTTTTCATGCTATAATTTTTTCCCTGTGACTTTGACATGTGGATTTCTTTTGTAGTTTCTGATTCCTGTACGAGAGTGAAGCCTTCCTTTGTTGAGTTTAGGTCTGCTTTTTTTAAAATAAACTTTAAGGGCCTTTGTGGTTTACCTGTTGGGCATGAAAAGCTGGCTGTTCTATGCTTCAGGTTCTCTCCTTTGATTTTATATTGGGGGACTAGATGGCTTTCATCCTGCTGCTCAGGCGTTTCCACAGAGGTCCAAGTTGGATGAGGATCAGAAGCTTTCAGAATTTCTCCTAAGGTCTGCTTCCTCCAGGAAAGATGCTAGCCTCAGGAAATAAGAGGCTGGGCTGGACTGTGTGAAAGGCCTGTCTCAGGCATGAAAGATGAGGTGGGAAGGGAACAGGCCCCCTAGGGCTCCCGGGGTCTAGATCAAGTAATTGGGCTGGTCTGGGTGCAAAGGATCAGGAAGAAGTGGGGAGTCTGGGCCAAGATGGCGTCCAGAGGTCTGGGGTGCCAAGAGATGAGATGATCCAGTGCCCTACAATAGGAAGAGAGATGGGGTAAGGGAAGCTAGGGGATGAACGTCACTGCGGGAGTCAAGGCACAGTGGGCTTGGCCAATCTCATCCAGGAAAGAAGGTGGCCCCAGCAAGGACATCTTATTTTTGTCATTGTATATTTGCTTATCTTTGGAGATGGGTAAGTTACTTTAACTTCTGATTTCCCAGAGCCTTCATGATGAAGTAGTACCTGTAAGATGAAATAAACACTTTCATCTTCACATTGCTTTTGGTCATGATATTTATCACAGCAACTAAAACTAAACTAGAAATCAAACTCTCCTGGATGAGA
>NW_008333882.1:142964-147000 GCF_000622305.1 Nannospalax galili
GGGGACGTCATAGGCCCTAAGGGAGAAACTACTATTATTTTGCTAAATGGACATTGTTTCGAACTGCCTGTTTGATTGTGATGTGTTTTCCAATTATATAAACCAAATAGGATCCCACGGGAATTTAAATGAGGCTGCTTTGCTAGAAATTCTCTACAGGGCTCACTTGCTCCTTGTGCTGGATAGCTTTAGTTGTCAACTTGATACACCTGGGCAGAGGGAGCATATATTGGAGAATTGCCTCCATTGGACTGACCTGTGTCCATGTCTGTGGGATATTTTCTTGATTTTTGATTGTTGTTGGAGGGCCCATTCCACTGGAGGGGGGGGCAATGCTGAGCAGGTTGTCCCATTTTGTATAAGAAAGCAGGTTGAGCAGGGGTGAGGGAAGCAAGCCTGTAAGCACAGATCCACTATGGCCTGTGCTTCATTTCTTGCCTCCAGTTTCCTGCAGAGTTCCTATGTTGGGCTCCCTCAATGATGTACTATGATCTGGGAGATGTAAATCAAATAAAGCCTTTACTTGCCAAGTTGGTATTGGTCTGAAAGTTTTATCATGGCAATTGAAAGCAAACTAGAACAATGCTTATGTTGTCAGGGTGCCGATGAGAAGGTTCAGTTGGTGATACTGTGAACATTGTCCTTTTTGCCCAAGATTTTTTGGCTATCCAAGATCTTTTGTGCTTCCATACAGAACTTTGGATTATTGTTTCTAGCTCTATGAATAATGTCATGGGTATTTTCTTTGGCATTGCATTGAATCTATAAACTGCTTTTGGTAGATGATCATTTTTCATAATATTAATTCTACACACCATGAGCACAGTAGATCTTTCTCTTAGTTCCTTCCCCTAATTCTCTCTTTAAATATTTAAACTTTTCATTTTAGAGAACTTTAAGGTCTTTGGTTAGGTTTATTCCGAAATATTTTATGTTTTTTGAGGTTATTGTGAATGGGTGGGTTTCCTCAATGCTTTTTTGGTTACTTCTTACTGGTATATAGAAAGTCTACTGATTTTTTAAGTTGATTTTGTAACCTGCCACCTTACTGTAAGTATTAATCATTTCTAACAACATTCTGTTGGAATTTTTTGGACCTCTTATATATACTATCTTATTGTCTGAAAATAGTGATAATTTGGCCTCTTCTTTTCCAATTAGTACTCCTTTAATTTTCTTGTCTTATTGATCTTACAAGACTTTTAAGCACTGTATTGAAAAGGAGTGGGGATGATGGACAGCCTTGTCTGGCTCCTGATTTTAATGGGAATGTTTCCATTTTTTCTCCATGTAGAATGATGTTGGCTGTAGGCTTGTATATAGCCTTCATTATTTTGATATGTTCCAGTTAGTCCAATTTCATCTAGAACTTTTATCATGAATGCATGTTGGATTTTTTCAAAGGCCTTTTATGTGTCCATTGAGATGATCATGTATGTGTGACTTCGGTCTTTAAGTCTATACAATTTAATATATTTCCTGACTTATTTACATTAAACCATCTATGCATTTCTGGAGTACAGCTGACCTAGTCATAGCAGATGATCTCTTTGATGTGTGTCTATATGCAATTTATATTTCGTTGAGAATTTTTGTAACTGTGTTCATTAACGTTATATGCCAATATTTTTCTGTTTTGTTTTGTCTTTACCTGGTGTTCGTAATATAGTAATAGTGACATCACAGATGGAGTTTGGAGTTCTCCCTCTGTTTCAAATACAGTTCCATGACCCGATTCCAGGGCACAGTTTCATAGGACGTCTTAGTGAACAGATGCCCTCTGAGTTTGGGCCCACTCCTAGAACCTAATTTAAGAGTCAAGCTGTTTTATTTAGGCAACAGTAATGCTTCATACAGGGTCTAGTGTTGAGCAAGGCCACTGATGTCTTTTCTTCCCTCACAGCCTTCATAGCACCTACATAGCTGGCATACAGGGAAAGAGAATCCCTGGTTAGTAGAGGTTGATATCTCTATGTCCTAAATCAAAACTGTCTTTATCAATAGGATATCATTATCTACTTATGGTGGTCAACAAAGAACAATGCCTATAGCCTGTGTTGCTATATATATGTCTGGAGCCTCCCTAACCAATAACTCATAGGGACATCCACTGGAGCATGATTGACCTACCAGGGGCCATACCATTAAAGAAAACTGACTATTCCTCCCCTAGAAATCATCAACTGTCAATGGTTTCTCATTTAGTGGTGGGGCTCATGAATCCCTTTCCACTCCATGCTTGAATACTGACTGGCTAGATCTGTGTAGATTTTATACAGCTAAAAACAGCTGTTGTGATTTCATGAGTATGGAGGTTCTGTTGTATCCAAAATGCTTTTTTTGTTCCAGTCTTCCATGACCTCTGGCTCTTACAAACTTTCTAATCCCTCTTCTGTGATGGTCTCTGAAGCTTTAAGGTGTGTGATAAAGTTGCTTCATTTGTAGCTGAGAATGCTATAGACACTTATTTTCTGCATTTTACCTACTCGTGAGTTTTTGCATTGATATGTTCTGTGTGCTACACTAATCTATGGATATAGAGGCCTGAATTCAGAGGTCGCTGATTAAGAATATGGATAAATTTCTGCTCAGCACCGTATATAGCACTTTCTAGTACTATGAAAGCTAGCAGGTGGGGCAGAAGCTTCTTAGTTAGTACCAACTTGATTTCTCCACTTCCTGTGACCAAAGTTTGTATTGCCTTCAGAAACAGAATTTTTCCATTTAGTTCTGGTGGGCAATTTAACAATCACAATAGTCTACATTGTTTGAGAGGTCTCTGAAACACCCCTGGCCAACAACCCAAGGAGAGGTATTCCATAACCAGCATGTGTTTTTCTATTTGGCAACCTTTGTGTAAGGTTCAATTAAACGTGTGTGTGTGTGTGTGTGTGTGTGTGTGTGTGCGTGTGTGTGTTTCTATAAATCTCATAAAATAGTGAGTTCCTGTGTGTCTCTCTTCCCTCTTGGGTCATTGGCCAGTGACCCATGAGGACAAAGGGAACAGAGGCAGTTAGCAGGGTCAGGACAATCATGAGTATGATGGAAAAATCCTTCCAGGAGATAGCTACAGTGAGACAACTCATTTATTCAACGTGTCGGGGGAAAATATAGGTGAAGACGGCAGTCAAAAGTTCACATGATAGGTGTTCATAGTATGCTTTATTTGCATGTGGCAAGGGGACCCTATCATGTAGAAAGGGAAGGTGGGATTGACTGGCTGTAGTGCAATGCGTAATTATCATACAGGAAAACCAGGGGCAGCTTTCACAGGGAACTATGTCAAAGGTCATGTTCCAAATAAGTTCAGGCATCTGTGGTTGGAGACACTTTCCAAATAAGGTCAGGCAGAGAGTAGGAAGCCCCTGCTGAGATATGGTGGACTGTGACCTTCATAGCAGGTCCCCCCAACATCCCCCCACTGTTTTGTTTTATAATGGAGAGGTGTCATCACAAGCTTTAAGAACCAATTTTCCCCCCTGTTTAGTTTTATAATGGAGAGGTGTCATCACAAGCTTTAAGAACAATTTAACTATATCAGGAGCATCCATGGTCTGATAATGGACCATGACCTGATTGGTAGCAATTTTAGCATTGGTGGCAATTTGTCATCCAAGACATTGTATAAGGCAGGGAGCAAGCTTCAGGATAACACATAGCATAATCAGGGGGCTATTGATATTGTAACACTCCCCCTTCTGAGGAGGTAACCCTGAAATCTTTTTTGGGATAAGAGCTCCCAAATACTTTTAATGTTTTTGGCCTTTGGGACAGAGTACTTTGCTAAAAGTCCCAAGGACATTTTGACTTTTAGCCAAGAAAGAAACTGGCTACTTTTCTTTGGGGTCTTTTTACCCTAGCTGCCTAGCCAGTTCCTACCTCCCATTCTTATCATGCCATCCTCTGGAAGGGTTACCCAAATTGCCAGTAGGGAATAGGGATGCTGACCGCTGTGGCTTCTTCCATGCTGAACAGGGATGCAGGGTGAGGCAGTTGGAGTACCCCTTCAGTGGGTCTATCTAAAAGACTCCCAAGT
>NW_008333882.1:147088-159741 GCF_000622305.1 Nannospalax galili
GAAAATGTCCAAATTAAAGTCCATTGGAATTTCTTGATGAGGGCTTCCAAAAGCATCCATCTACTGGGTTCTTCCTCATTTTGATTTTTCCTGCCAAGCCTGCACTGATGATTGATGAACTCAGGATTTGTTGTCAGGCACTTTGATAACTGTTGGAGTGGCTAGAATCAGCTCCCTCTTAAATGGCCTCTAGATAGGGAGAGAAAACAAATTTAGCCATCATTTTAGAACAATATTGGGTTGTCACCCTAAGCTGTAGGTGGGCACTACAGCATTGCAGACCAAGATTCAAAGTCCTATACCTGAATAGCACTGTTCTATTAGTAACAAAATCATCAGTGAGAGACAACTGTCAAAATAACATCTTATAAGAACTTAAGTTTAATATCTGGGATGTGCAATCCCTTGAACTCTTAACAAAATATACCGATGACTTTAATCTTTGGTTATACTTTCCTTTTGGGTGTTTAAGGCCATACAGTTGGCCATTTGAGGATCTGTTCCTCAGGGGACACATTGGCTTGGGAGGAGCCCCTGACTCCTCAGGCTTTTCTTTTACCAGTTCCATTTACGTGAAGATAAGTCAAGAGGTCCTGCTTGACTTGGGCTTCGCTTGGAAGCACGGAGGTAATGGTTCCTCTGTATTGAACCTCCTCTCTCCACATTGGACACTGGTTCAAACCATCTTCTGGGGTCTCCACATCCTTCCTGTACGACAGGACAAGCTACTCACCATAGTTACAGGAAATTTTGAGAGATGCTCCATAGTTCCTGGAACTTGTTTGACCTTGGAGGGTAAGGAACAAAAATTTGTCCCTTTCAATCCCTCTGACCAGATTAGTATAGGCCTCAAAGTCTGGTTATTAAACACCCAAGAAGGTTAGTTACACCAATCTGGTACTTTTAATTACCATGTGCCATGTAGATTAAACTTGTGCAAAAACCAAACATTTAAAAATAAACCTTGATGAGACATCTTAAACTAGTGGACTAAACTGTGACCTTAGAAATTTTAAGCATATTTATATATTATCTTTGTCTCATCCTTGTTATATCATGACAACCTTACATAGACCTTCATCACTTGCTTAGGCTTTCTCATTTTTCTGTCAATTCTGGAAATATCCAGCCATCATAATTTTTATACATAAGTCCTTCTTAAAAATGTCTCCATTCTCATATCCTTCTAACACCTTTTAACTTTCCATTTTCTTTCTTAATAACCATGAGACACAATAACATTAACAAATTTTACACCTGTTCTGAGAATTATTTTCCTGGGGATACTAAGTAATGTTTTTCCCCTTTTTAGGTTGTATTATCAAACCAATGTTTGATTACTTACTTTAAAGTGTTTTCTGGGGAACCAATAAATTTATTGAGCTTATTTATAGAGATGACTGACTGGTTGCTGAGGTGTTTGACTGACCTGAGAGTACGTACACTGGAAAACCTTAAGCAGCATGGATCAAGCCTTTTTCTTCTAGCGTTCCCCAGATAATATACTTTAGTTCTCCCCGAGCCCAGGAGACCATATGTTTTTAGGTCCAAAGTACATACATTTGGCTGGGAAGAGCAGCTGGATACTCAGGTGAGGGTCTAATGACCCTGTTTACCTCCCCCCTTTAGTTAAAGAAAGTGATTCTCAAGTCAAAAACTCCAATTGCGATGATCTTTTGTAGTGGACACAGCTGAAGTCATGAAGATAGTAGTTTTTTGACTCAGAAGAAAGTAGCGTACAGCATTATTTTATTAAAAGAACATGGAATCTAAATTATACATATAAGATAAGGTAGTAAGTTAATTTTACCCATGTACACAGTATGCTTTACACATTTTCTGGTAAATATAGAAAATACAAAATAATTAAAAATCTTTTTTACCTTATGTAGTTTAGAGAGTGGTCTATCAATACCTTGCTTTAGGAAGAAAGAAGAAATTGGTACATAGTTTTAGATATTATCAAATTAATGTTTACAACCTCCAGCATAATCAGTGTAAGAAAACTGTCATGCTTTAGTTACTGTCAGAAATTTTAGGCAGAAGATTCTCTCTCTCTCTCTTTTAAAAAAAAAATCTATCCTGTTGGTTTTTTTATTAAGTAGTCAAATTTATCTTTGTATTTACCATACATTTTACATTAGTTTGTGATAGTGACTTTACTCAGTATTGTGACCAAATAGAGAATCCCATTAACTACTTTTACTATAGACAGTAATAACCTCTGTTGACATTAATTTACACCTTAGCTGTTTTCAACTGTACAGTGCCTTTACTTAGGCTGTTTTGTTGTTTTCCTTTTACTTGTTACAGTGTCAGGGGGCCAGTATGAACCTGGAAAAGAGTCTTGGAGAATATATCTTGAAATAATAGGCTTGAGTCTGAAGTGAAAGGGCCAATCTCATCTCCAGATTCAGAGTTTCAGAGAGCTCAAACAGCATGTGACAATTTACCAATATAATTAATACAAAAAGGCATTTGTTTTTCTTTAGCCTTAAAGTTTTGAATTGTTTATCCATAGTTTACTTTTAAACTAAGGCAAGACTCTTAACTCGCATGGTGAATCCTTTGACGAGGTCTGTCAGTTTGGATTAGAAAAAAACATTTTATAATTTATTATACATAATCTTCGATTAAGTACCCATGGCAGAAAACAATGGTACCTAAAAAAACTTGCAAAGAGATAATACCATAGCACTCTTTTCCTTAGTCTGTTTATGACATTCTAAGTAGAAAGTACCCAGGGAATAATGTGGGAAGGACAAAAGCAAGTGAACAGCAATTGAGCATCAAAGATGGAAATAACTCTATTCCAGAGAAAAATAGACTTAGAATCACATGTAGAAAAGGGGAGTGATTAATATCAGTGGAGCCTGCAACTTATGCCCCCCCCCAAGTAGGCTGTCCCTTTATACCTCCCATTGGTGTAATTATGTATTGGTAACAGCTTGTCTCTTGTATGGTTTGGCATGTAATACAGTGAATTTGCATGAGCTTTTTAAGGTCTAGCCATCACAAAGTGTCAGCTCCCTTTGTACATGGATAATCTTGAATGAGTATGGCTAGAAAAAGTTAGGTTTCTTTAGAAAGTGACAAATATTATGTAAAACAATAAGAATTTAAAATATTTACTTTTAGAAATCAGCAAATACCATATAAAAAGATGTTAAAATCCAAATAATTCCTTTAAAACTATTAGGTAAAAATGTTATGCAAACAACGTTAAAAACTAAAAAATAATTTCTTTAAAAAAAATCTCTAAACATTTTAAACAATGTAAATACTTAAAAGTCATCTTAAAAAACCAGTGAATATACTATAGAAGTAGTTAAAACTCAAAGTAATCCCCTTTAGAAACAGGGAAAAATCTAGGCTTCCATTGTCGAGATCTGGCATTTCTTCCTTAGTCTGAAATAAAAATGTATTGCTTTTATATGATCCCATGGGGAATCCAAAACAAAAATAAATTGGCTAGTAGGTTTTTTGGATATCACCATTTTGAATCATGCCATGTGGTTGAATTAAGATGGGGGCAAGGTATCACAGGTCACTGCCATTTTGAAAAGTCACTGTCGAAGATGGTAACCAAGCCATGTGACTGTACCTATATTGATGATGTCATCAACCAAGATGGAGCAGGCCACATGTTTGCCTCCCTCTTTATAAGGTCAGCAGCCATGATGGTGACCAGGCCACATGGCCATGTTAGCGAGCACAGTCCCATGATAAAACAGTCTCATCCCCCATCAGGATACAAGCCCTGTGGGATTCACATGTCTCACAGTTTAAATGTAGACAGCAACCATTCTTTTACAAAGCACCCCAGTTAAGTTAGACTACAAAGTACTTTTATATATCTATATATCTACATCTATCTCTCTATCATCTATCTATCTATCTATCTATCTATCATCTATCTATCTATCATTTATCTATTTATCTATCATCTATCATTCGAAATTCTTTTATATATCTATATATCTACATCTATCTTTCTATCATCTATCTATCTATCTATCTATCTATCATCTATCTATCTATCTATCACAAATAACTTACAGGTGCATCTATCATTTATGGCCCCCAAATAGCTCAAGCATGGCTCATGACTTTCCATGTACACTGAGATTTAAAGTGCTAGGATCCAGTTAGGAAAGCAGCTGCCTCAGGAACATATGGCCTGAGCACAGCTTGTTTGGTGGCCATTAGAGCCTAAGAATTAAATTTTGACCCCTACTGAATGAGAAAGTTTATGGAAAAAATGGCTTTTAAAATCTTTTTTCTGTCTTTCCATGGGGCAAGCCACCTGAAATTCTTTAAAGACTCTACAGCCACCTGTCTCTTTAAATATCTTGCTTTTGTTCTTTGTTTTTTGTTAATGGGCTGTTTTATATTCTTTAAATGCTCCAATAGTCACCCAGCCATTTTAGCCTAAGCCAGAATTCCCTGAGGCAAGATAAAAAAATGAATAAGGAAGCTTGTCTGTTATCTTACAAGCTGAATTCAGTGTGTGTGAAAAATCCCTGCAAGATCATCAAAATAAAGAAGTTATTAGAACTTTGGGTATCCTTTATTTCTAGGGGTGTTGTCCAAGAGAGAAAAGGAAAGGGAGGTGAAACCTGAGTCCTAGTGGAATGTTTCTGAGACCCAGAGCTCACAGGGAATTGCTAACTAGTCCAGAGTGCAAGCCTGACAGCAAATTTCAGGGAACCGGTGACTGCCATAGGAGCTTTTAACTGGTAATTGTGTAACTGGGTTTTTCAGTAGAAAGATGTATAGATAGGAGGTCTTTGTCAATATCCAGGTGGGCATTCAGGGGTCTGTTCAGATGGCTAGGAGCCTTCAGCTAACATCAGGGAGTGGCCCTGATCAGAAAGCCTCAATTGCCCTTTCATCTTTAATGGTCCCACGTGAAGACTCAGACAGAAAGTAAAAGGGGGAAAGGAAGGGCTGCTGATCCTGTGTGGGATGGCCAAGGGAAAAATGCCGCTACCGTAGAGGGGGTACTCACAAACTCCATGTGTTCCAGGAGCCCCACGTTGGGCACCAGCTGTGGGTCGCTCTCCCTTTGTGGGTTGTTGGACCCTGTTCCACAAGGACAAATGAAGCACAGGCAGCAAGCAGGGTCAGGATGGCCATAAGTATGATGGAAAAAGCCTTCCAGGAGTCAGCTTCAGTGACACAGCTCGTTTATTCAGGGGGTTGGGGAAAAATATAGGGTGAAGACAGTGGCCAAAGCTTCACCTGGTAGGTGTTGATAGTACGTTTATTTGCATGTGGCAAGGGGACCCTATTTTGTAGGAAGGGGGGATTGGCTGGCTGTAGTGCAATGCCTAATTATCATATGGGAAAACCAGGGGCAACTTCTTCAAGGAATATTATCAAAAGTCATGTTCCCAACAAGGCCAGGCATCTGTGCTTGGAGACAATTTCCAAATAAGGTCATATAGGGAGTAGGAAGCCCCTGCAGAGAAAGGGAGTCCTCCATTCTGGACATGGTGGACTGTGGTGTTCATGGCAGTGTCCCCCAACAAGTTTCCATATGGCTTTTTCAAACATCCTTAGTGCTACCCTCCACAACGCACTGAGTTACAATTAAAACCAGCAGGTCAAGATATACCCATCAGTGCAGTAGTGGTATTAATGGTATCAAAGTAACCAGTCACTTTTGGTTGGCTTTAAGGCCTGCTCCTCAGGAGGAAATATATGCCTGGTACTATAAATTTGTCCAAGGATCCATTATTGGAGAGCTCATAGGCCCCAGGGAGGAACCTACTGCTATTATACTGGTAAGTGACAGAGTATCAAAATGTCTACTTTCAATGTGACAAATATATGTATCTACACAGACGTTTTTCCTGAAAAGTTATGTCTTTTCTTCATAGACCAGAAAAAGCAAATGGTTATTATTTGTCTTTCTATCTTTTTTAGAAAGCATTTCTATTTAGAATAAATATCATTAATACATAATACATGCATACATATCAATTTCTCAGTTGTTGGTTATAAAATACTCCTATATCCTGCATGAAGAAATATTAAATTACTATCAAAATATCTGTCTATTTTATTGCAAAGAGAATAGTTAGTAAAATTGAGGGGTATGTGTCTGTCAAGACTCCTGTAAATATTGTTCACTAAGTAACAGACTTTGATAAACTAATATTTTTTCCATGATTATTTTTGCAACGTTTTTATTTGAAAATTTACTTTTTTACAACTGTTAAGTGCCCAAATCACTGGCATTACTGTATGCACACTGTTCTGTCATTGTTATCCATCTCAAAAGTTTTCACCTTCCAATTTAAATATTTTTACCCAGTTCTTTAAATCACCCATATTAATTCTTTGTCAGTGGCTACTATCATTATACCATAAAACAAGATGAAAACTTAAACCCATTGAAAGAAAATGCTGATTTTACCAGAAAGCAAGATTTTCAAGATAAAATGTTGAATTTCTATGCATTTCTCAACATAAATTCCACCTAGATTCCATTAGTAAGATTAGACTTCTCCACAATCTGGCCCTGGATTTTTTAAATGTACTCTTTCCTCAAGCTGCAAATGAAGGGAGATTAAATTTGAGATCACAGTGTAAACAAGTGAGCCTCCAAATCTTGTTTGTGACAGTGCAGAAACAAAGTACACACCAACACCTGTTCCATACAATAAGCAAATAACTTACAGGTGAGAGCCACAGGTGTCAAAGGTTTTATACTTGATGCCTGATGAAGGAATATAAGAGAATAGGATCCAGGAAATGGGGAAAAGTCCATATATGGTACCTAGAATATATTTGGCAATGCTGTTAGAGATGGAGTCACAAGAGTCAAGACTAAGGACTTGAAAAGAATCACAGAAAAAGTTGGAGATTTCTGCTTCTTTTAAGCAGGTGCTGTTCAAAGAAATTATGTGTCTTGGAGTCCGAAAGACTAGCAAGAAACCAGAACTCATATGGTGCAGAGGTAAGGGGTCATGAGTACTAGTAATTCAGAGGGTGACAGATGGCTACAAATTGACCATGGGCCATCACTGTTAGAAGCATGTCATCCACACATACAAAAATTGTAAATAGAGACATAACAGTGAGGCAGCCCTCACAGGAGGTCATTCTGCTGTGAGTTTGGTGGCTCACAATCATCACTGGCACAATAGTGGAGATGAAGCAGATGTCAGAAAATGACAGGTGTTGAAACAGGAGTCACAAGGATGCCAATTAGATTCCCAAGAACTGCTTTAGGTACATGGACAGGAACAGCCCAAAGAGGATGAGCTTTAGTTCTGAATCCACTGAGAGACTCATAATTTGGAAGTCATGGACATGTGTTAGATTGAGTAATTGTGTATTGTTTGGACACCATTTGGAAAAAAACAGAGGGTATGAGGAAATACCCAAATAAGCTAGCATCAACATATATCCAATAATACAAATATTTTAATTCGAGCATCTACCACCAAAGTATTTACATTTGACAGAATCTGTTACATCTACTACATTTCCTTTTTGTAAAAACTCCATGTGCTTAGACACTCTCATTGTTGCTTCCCTCATTCCTTCCACTTCTGCTTTCCATACATTTGGCTGAATGATGTAGAAAGACCATGAACATGAGAGATAAGAAATCCACAATCAAAATAAAATGAAGTCTGCTATGTTAAAAATAAATAAAAGTATGTAATAGCTTTCCTTATTTTGAAATAATATTGTGATATAACTAAGAAGGATAATGTTCCTCATTTTACTATAAGACTTTGGAATTGATATACTGACTAGCAATATTTTTTTCTTGTGTGTGTGTGTGTGTGTAGTTCTGTGTGTGTCTATGTATATGTTTATATATATGTTAAAGTGTATTTTTGCATGCATGTAAGGGGGACAGATTTCAATGTCTGGTGTCTTGTTCAATGGTTCTCTGCCATATTTTTTCAACGTGGAGTTTGCCAATTATTTAGGTTGAATGGATACTGACCTCCACAGATCTGACTGTCTCAGGTCTTCATGTTTGTACAGAAGACACTTCGCAGGCTAAGTCATCTCCCCAGCTCAAATTACAATATACTCAACTGTACAGGTTGCATTATCTGACACCTAAATTAAGGTTTATAATACATAATTATTGAACACTCTGGGACTCTAGAGATTGCTCAATGGTAAAGAGCACTGGCTTCTGTTGCAGAGGACCTGTCAATTCCTAGCCCCCACATGGTGGGTAACAACAATCCTAAATCCAGTTCCAGGGGATCTGCAACCCTCTTATGACTTTTGTGTGCATTACAAGACACAGGTGCTCTTACATACATGCAAGCAATATCCTCAATACACAAAAAATTAAAAAATATGAAAACTTTTTTTCTTAAAAAGTGCTTCATGACCTAATATTCATTTTTTGTGGATTTTTTTCTTCAGAAATTTTATAATAAATAAAACATACAGTTAACAGTGAATTTTGAATTTTAATGAATATGTTTTAATTAAATGAACACCATCAATGACAGCAATGACCACAAATGTGACATTTGTCCATGTTTTTTAATGGTGACAGCATGCATAATACCCATGTAAGCTCAAACCTCACAAAATTCCAGCACAGAAGTGGGGAAGTGGGGAGGGAAGAAGGCCCAATCATAGCTGTCCAACTATTGGCAATCAATAGCTCCTGGGAGAGGAAGAGTCCATTTTCTTTAGGACATGATGCTGGGTATGTTAACCAGGCTTCCATTGATGGGCCCATATCAGAGAGAATTTGCAAAAACAAATTTTACTTGATAGATCAGAATATATTGTATGAAATTCACAAAAAAATCAATAAAAATAAAAAAGAAATCTCAAACTACTACTACAACTTAGGGAATGTTTTTTGAAAAAAAAGGAATAATTCCACCATTGTGAAAACACTGACATATTTATAAGTACAGATGTTAAAAGAAACTTGGATTAGAAATATTGTAGAATAAACTAAGCATAAACTCTCATAACAATAAAATGTGCCAACCAGAAATCCGAAAAAATAAACTTCAGTTCACAGGGTATTTACCTACATGATATGCCAACTAACCTCATTTTATTTAGTAATAATAGCTACATCTTATTTTTCATATTTAAGATGCAAATTACAATTAATTCCAAAGGGAGCAACCATTCTTTGTACAAATCTTACTCAGTGTCATTGTCTCAACTAGAAATGATGTCTGATGACAATGCTGAGTATCAGAGACACTAAAAAGCACTCGTAAGTCATAGAAACTCTAAGTAGCATACACAGGATTCAAAATCGAAATGTCAGATTATGGGTCCATATCATCAACTGTTTATTGTTTTTCAGCCATCACAAAGTTTTAACTCAAGGTCCAGTAGTTGTCCACAGACATAACTCAGAAATATTTAAAACTCCAGTTCTCTGAGTAAGAATTAAGTCAAAATTGAACTATTGTCTCCTTTTGAGACCAAGTGGGATGATTACAAACAAGAAGATTCTGTAGCTAGGTCCAAAGGGACCCATGCTGTATTATTGTTTCTCTATATTTTCTGTTATCTGTCCAGTGATTGCCATCTTGGCTCCAATAGCAGAAGAAACTGGTTACACTCACTGTTCAGTCCTGTAATTATAAGTAAATGGAAAAGGGGAAAATACAATGATGGTTAGGTTGGGGGATTTTTGTAGCTTTCTTTAATCAGTTTCATTATTTTTAATAAGGAGTGAAATATATAGTGAAGACATCAACCTTGAATGAGCAAAAACCTATAGCTTTAAAATACATTAATCAAACACATAAGAGAAAAAGAGGGCATTTTTTAACAGACATCAACACAAAACACAGGGCATGATGGAAAAATGGTCATTCAGGTTTGATTCAGTGACCTCAGGCAACAGGCAGCAGCATGGGGGCTTGTTTCCTCCCCAAGCTTCTTTCTACTTCTAAAACACACGCTAACATTGTGGGGAATTATTTATTTTTATTTTCTCGTGTTCTGGTTTGTTTCTTCATTGCTGTGACAAAATACTCTGACCACTACCAACTTGGGGAGGAAAGGGTTTATTTAGCTTACATATCCCTGGTCACAGTTCATCTGAGAGCCCAAGGTAGAAACTCAGGGCAGGAACCTGGATGCGGGAGCTAGAGCACAGGCCATGGAGGAATGCTGCTTACTGGCTCGCTCTCCTGGGCCCTGCTCAGCCTGCTTTCTTATGCAACATAGGCCCCCCTGCCCCGGGTGGCAGCACCCACAGTGCGTTGGGCCCTCCCACATCACTCATCAAGAAGATGCCCCTCAGACATGACAACAGGCCAGTCCAATAGAGGAAATTCTCCAATTAAGACTCCCTCAACCCAGGTGTGTCAAGTTGACACTAAAGCTACCCATCACAATTGACCCCTTGTCAACTTGATACACAAACATCACTATTAAACCATAAACCATAACTTTTTGTCCCCAAGATATGATGTTAATATCACAACCTATGACAGTACAATCTTAAAAACCCTACAGTCCTTAAAAAATCCAAACACCTTAAAGTCCATAGTCTCTTTTAAAAGTCTCAACTGTGGGTGGGCTTCTGTAAAATTGAAAACAAGTACTGTCTTATTTCAAAGGGAAGAATCGGGTACACCTAAGCAAAACCAAAGTCCAGCAAAGTAGCTCGAGGCTGGACATCTGCGATTCCCTCACGATCTTCTGGGCTCCAAAGGGTACTGGCAGCTCCACTGCTCTAATTCTGAAATCCACAGCACACTCAGCTCGTCTCACAGACCCTGGCCAGATCCATTCCACACTTACTGCTGTCCTTGGTCATCATCCCATGGTCCTAACATCTCCAAAAGCTGGGGTCTCCACTGAAACTGAGGCTACACTTTCACCAATGGCCTCTTCTTACCTCTTCAGGTGCAAAGCCTCATTCTCTCCATGACCCCTTCAATCCTGGGGTCTTCGCTGCAACTGAAGCTGTACTTTCACCTATGGCCTTTCCTGACCTCTCAGAATGCCAAGCCTCAGCTGCTCTCTGTGACCCCTTCACGCTTTCAACACCAGAACCATGCAGGAGACTCTTACACATTACCAAGTCCTGCTTCAAGCTTAAGATAGAGGCTCGGGTCCCCTCTGTGTGCTGACCCTGAGGAAATACCTCCCAGAAGACTTCTCCCCAGTGATGATGGTTTCTTGTTACTTACAGCTGACTTTTCAGCCCCAGCTAACCAGCCATCAATTGTCCCAGTAAAGCAAAGGTTTTGCTTCGGGTTCTGGTCTCCTCTTCATCACAGTGGTTCTTCAGCCTCAGCCGACCAGAACCCACATATTCTCAAACCAAAATCTCACGTGAACAGCCCTGGTAGTCTCCCCTTCCCTTTGAAGCGTCACAAGCCAGGTCCCCATTGTCTACAACTCCTTCAGCATAACTGTTCCAAGCTCCACAGCAACAAACTCTGAACACGCAATGGCTTTTCCAGCCCAAAGTTAATCTCTATATATCTGATTATTATTAGATACAGTTGGTTACTTTCTGAGCTCCTTGGCATCTGAGCATGGATATAATGTCATCAGGTAGATTCCAATGGTAATGTTTTCATACCTGCTAACTATTAAGGAAAAATTTTTATGCTTTGAAGAATTATTATTTTTTTAAATAATAAAATGAAAAATGAAATTAACAATAAAATTACTATGTATGTAATAGTTATACTTTTCACTATGTTTCATAATACACTGGCACTAATCAGGTTGGAAGAGGAAAGAATGGGAGTTATTCTAAATGGTTATAGATTCCACTATGAAAGATGAGAACTTTCTAGAGATCAATGATAATGGTCACTTAACTGAAGTTCAAACTTATGAGTAGCTAGATGGTTAATGTTTATATATAAGTATATGTATTTGTGTATGCAGTCACTGTGTATGAGCATACATCAGAGAACAATTGTCAGGAGTCAGTTCTTTCCTTTTACAACCCAACCAGTCCCTTTTCCCCCTGCAGGTCATCATCCCCCCCCCAAATCTTCTTTCATTTGTTTTAATGTCACATGTTTGTTTTATGTATTTATGTATTTATTTATATAATCATTTATTTTACACCCACTTCCCAGGTAGCACCCTCCCATAGCCTCCCTCCCCCCACTAGAGCCCTTATACTTTGATATCCCTGCTACTGTCTGCTGTGTTGTTGGCACCCCCAGCCATTCCCCACTACGTGTCCTTCTGGTGAATCTAGTCAGCCTATCTAGAGGTCTTTGTTTTAGGGGAGTCAGCTGTTCCTCATCTAGTGGTAATCAGTTGTTAATATTCCTTTGGTTACAATTGGGGTCTGCTGATAATTTTCCCAGTTCTATGCTGGGTTACTATCTGGGAATCCCTTTGGCCACCCTGGCCAACAACTGAAAATCAAAAGAAGGTATCACCTGTCTGGCATTGTTGCTTGTTATATAGTGTTTAGCTATACATATGGACTCTTATGAAATTATATTGGCCCCTTTAATCTTTGGTTATACTTTCCTTTTGGGTGTTTAAGGCCATACAGTTGGTCCAGATAAACCGATTTATTTTTACTCTTAAGGTAGTTTGAGGATCTGTTCCTCGTGGGTCAAATGGGCTTGGGAGGAGCCCCTGTCTCCTTTCTATTAGCAGTTCTGCCTATGTGAAGATAAGTCAAAGGTCCTGCT
>NW_008333882.1:159976-161558 GCF_000622305.1 Nannospalax galili
TATGTCTGTTAAACACCCAAGAAGGTTAGTTCCACCAGTCTGGTACTTTTAATTACTGTGTGTCATGTAGACAAATCTTGGGCAAAGCCCAGTTGTTCTCAGATAAACCTTACCTAGACATATTTCTTGATCTGCTACGTATAATTTGTCAGTATGTTGTAGGAATAATATGGCTCCCTCTGGTTTTCAAAACTAGCTAAGAATTGTTTATCTTTCACATTGTCTCACCCCTCCATCATGGTTTTCCCACTTAAGGTGCCCCCATTTCCCCCCTTTCTCCCTTACTAACACCCTTCTCCTATGGTCCTACCTCTCTTGAGCTTCTTTCTGTTTATGCCCTAGGTTCTTTGTATACCCTTCCCTTCCCTTGCCCTTAAAGTAACACAGTTTTTATCCATATTTCCCTTATTAAGGCCTGTTTCCTACTGTTCTCTTTCAGGTTATTTATTTTCTTTTACTTTGTTTCCTTTACATTATCCTGGTTCCTGTACTTATATCTGGTTGCATACTTATTTATCAGAATCTGGTTCTAGAGTCCACATATGATGAAAAACATATGTCAATTTTTTTTTCTGAGCCTGCATTACTTCACTTAGTATAAAAGTTTGTAGTTCCATCCATTTACCTGTAAATTACATGTTTCATCTTTCTTTAGTGCAGAGTAAAACCCCATCTTATAAATGAATCACATTTTCATTATCGACTCATCAATTGAGGGACACTTAAGTTGCTTCCATCTCTTAGTTCTTGTGAAAAGAGCAGCAACAAACATGGATATACAAGTGTCTCTGCAATGGGATGAGTTCTTTGGGTATATGCCAAGGAGTGGTATAAATGGGTCAAATGGTAGGTTCATTTGTAGTTTTCTAAGAGTTCTCCACACTGCTTTCCATAGGGGTTGAACCATTTTGCAGCCCCACCAGCAGTGGATGAGTGTTACCCTTTCCCCACATACTCTCCAACATTTGGTATTATTTGTTTTCTTGATCTAAGCCAGTCTGAGTGGGTAAGACAAAATCTTAAAGTGGTTTTAATTTGCATTTCCCTAAATATTAGTGATGTTGAACATCTTTTAAGATGATTCATAGCTGTATTTACTTCTTCTTTTGAGGACTCTCTGTTCAGCTCCCCATCTTTTAATTGTGTTGCTTCTTGTCTTGGTTCTCTGTTTTTTGAGTTTATTACATATTCTGGTTATTATACCTCTGTCGGATGTGTCACTGGTGAAGATTTTCTCCCATTCTGTGGGTTTTCTGTTTGCTTCCTTAGCTGTCTCCTTTGATTTACAGAAGCTTTTTAATTTAATAAGGTCCCACTTCTAATTCTTGCCCTTGTTTCCTGAGCAATTGATGTCCGGTTTAGAAAATCCTTTCCTACGCCTATATCTTGTCAGTTTTTCCCAATGTTTTCTTCTAATAGTTTCAGAGTTTCAGGCTTTACATTGAGGTCTTTGAGCCATTTTGGAATTGAATTTTGTGCAGGGTGAAAGATAGGGGCTTAGTTATATTCTTTTACAAGTGGAGATCCAGTATTGCCAGTACCATTTGCTGAACATGCTGTCTTTCCTCCAGTTAATGTTCTT
>NW_008333882.1:161758-168083 GCF_000622305.1 Nannospalax galili
TTAGAATTCCTACGTCTGCTTTTTTCTTAGTGCCATTTGCCTGGTATATTTTTTTCCATCCTTTCACATCGAGATAGTGTCTGTCCTTGAAAGTGAGATGAGTTTCTTGTAGACAACAAAAAGATGGATTTTGTTTCATAATCCATTCACACAGTCTGTGTCTTTTGACTAAGTAGTTCAGTCCATTAATATTTAAAGTTATTAATCAAAGGTGAGTATTGAATCCTGTCATTTTTATTTCTTTTTACATTCTTGATATAGCTGTACGTTTCCACAATTATACCTTCATTGTATTTCTTTCCACAGTCTCTTGGGTATAATCACTACTTTCTTCAGCTCTTTGTATTGCTTCCAGAACTCCCTGAAGGGCTGCTTTTGTGAACATGAATTCCTTCCGCCCATTTATGTCATGGAAGATTTTTCTTTCCCCTCAACTATCATGTCTCTTCTTAATCACAGCTGATTCTTCAGCCCCAGCTGACCAGAACTCACAGATTCTCAGAGCAAAATCTCATATGAACAGCCCTGATAGTCTCCACTTCCCTTTGAAGCTTCACAAGCCAGGCCTCCATCATCTACAACTCTTTCAGCAAAACTGTTTGAAGCTCCACTGCAACAAAATCTGAGCATGCAAGGGCTTTTCCAGCCCAAAGTTCCAAACACTTCCACAGTCCTCCCAAAAACACCAAGGCCAGGTCTGTCATGCAATACTCCACTTATAGTACCAACTTCTGTTCTGGTTTGTTTCGTCGTTGCTGTGACAAAATACTCTGACCACTACCAAATTGGGGAGGAAAGGATTTATTTACTTTTCATATCCCAGGTCACAGTTCTTCCGGGAGCCCAAGGTAGAACCTCAGGGCAGGAACCTGGAGGCATGAGCTAGAGCACAGGCCATGGAGGAACGCTGCTTACTGGCTTGCTCCCCTGGCCCTTTCTCAGCCTGATTTCTTATGCAGTATAGGTCCACCTGCCCAGGGGTGGCACCACCCACAGTGGGCTGGGGCCTCCCACATCACTCATCAAGAAGATGCCCCTCAAACATGGCCACAGGCCAGTCCAATAGAGGAAATTCCCCAGTTGAGGTTCCCTCAACCCAGGTGTGTCAAGTTGACACTAAAGCGATCCAGCATATCTCGTTTGATATTATTTTCTTTGCTCTTTGAGATAAGGTCTCTAAATGAAAGTCAGTGTAGCCTCAGACTCCTGCTCTCCTGTTTCATTCACCAAACTGCAGCTATTAAATAGAGGTTCAGTTTCGGCCTCTGGTGGGACCACACCTGGTTTTCACTCGAGTTTTTCTAATGTTGGCTTTAGATGTTATAAGCAAAGGAATGATACAATTAGGCACAAAAAGAAAGAGTGGCATTCATCCCTCAGTCTTGGCTTGACATATATATTGATTTCTTCTTCATTTATTTTTTCATCTTCTCCCAAATACTACCTCCTGTCTGCTGCCATCTTAGAGGGCAGATTCCTTTGCAGATCTGATGTCTAGCACTGTGTCTCTTAATTTATTACATTGGCTGTAGGTAACAAAGATGTGTCAGTTAGACCATAAATCATCAGAAAAGCACAGTCCTTTAGAGGAATGTTGATAAAGAGAGTGTGCATGGTGTGGTTGGTGGTTGTGGAAAATATGCAGACTTTATCTCCATTTCTCAGGGAATCTGAAAATGCAAGTAAACATGTGACATGAAAACAGAAGGAAGAAGATTTTGGGAGGGGAATGATGACCTTCAGGGGGACAGGGGACTGGTTGGGCTGTAAAAGGAAATAATTGACTCCTGACAATTGTTCTATGATGTATACTCATATTCAGTGACTGCACACACAAATACATATCCTTATATATAAGCATTAACATTTTAGCTGATCATTAATTTGCAGTCCAGTTAGGTGGCAATTGTTATTATTAATCTCTAGTAATTTCTCATCTTTCATAGTGGAAATCTATAACCATTTAGAATAACTCATTCTTTCCTCCTCAAACCTCATTAATTCCAGTGTATTATGAAACACAGTGAAAAGTATAACCATTACATACATATTAATTTTATTCTTAATTTCATTTTTCATTGAATTTTTGTGATTTTCATATAATACAGTTTGATGGTATTTAGATACTCTCCCCTATTTGCATCTCCCCTCACTGTCCCCACCCAATTTAATGTATTTTCCAAAAGTATATTAAAAATGAATGCCATATAGCCGGATATTGCCATGCCTTCTCAGGGCACTTTTCGTGTCCCTGTTCCTCAGGCTGTAGATGAAGGTATTCCACATATGGGTGACAACTGTGTATGTCATTAAGGACAGAGCATTGATTCTAGATGAATCAGACATAGTAGTTCCAACATATAATCCAATCCCTGCTCCTCCAAATAAGCAAACCACTGACAGATGAGACCCACATGTGGAGAAAGCTTTATACCTACCACCTGAGGATGGCATGCTCAGAATGAAAGAAACAATTTTATAATAAGAGAAAAGGATCTCTGAGATGGAAAACATACCGTATATTATACCAACCAAATATGAACTATGTTATTTGTGAAGTTGTCAGAACAGGAAATATTAAAGACCTTGAAGGGTCACAGAAGAAATAATCAATTTCCACATCCTTGAAATTCCTCATCTGTAATGCAATCAACAGATGTAACTGGGTTTCCACAAAGCTAAAGAAAAAAGACAGAAGAACCAAAGCGACACAGAAGTGAGTATTCATGATAACGGAGAAATTCAAGGGATGTCAGATGGCCACAAATCGGTCACAGGCCATCAAACTCAGAAGCATGACATCCATAAATCCAAAATTGATAAAAAGAGACATCTGGATGAAGCATCCTGCATAGGAGATGACTGTGCTTTGACTTTGGATGTTCAGAATCAACTTTGGAATGGTGGTGGAGATGAAGCCAATGTCAGACCAGGACAGGGTGGAGAGGAAGAAGTACATGTGGGTGTGGAGGTCAGAGTCAGTGCTGACAGTCACGGTGATGAGGACGTTCCAAAGCACTGTAGTCATCAGCAGAAATCTCAAAATCTTGGCCACAGGAATATTCCAGGCATGTGTTTGAAAGTTCTCTAGTTTACTAAGTAGAAACAGATTCTAGATATGTGATTGTGTGGGATAAAGAAAACATGGATGGAGAAAATGGAAAGCTGCAAGAAAATCCAGGGTGACAAAAAGTCAGTGATATGTGACTATGTGTCTACCCTTTCTGTAGCCTTAGCCTGTAATCTTCAGCCATCAGTCATACAATGAAATCAGTTGCTTTGCTTTCAGATATATCAGAAAAAGTGGAGAGAGAAAGAGAGAGAGAGAGAGAGAGAGAGAGAAGACAAAGAAGAGAGAAAATGACAGGAGGGAGAGAGAGGGAAGCATTCACATGTACACACACACACACACAAACACACACACACACACACCATATAGGGCAAGAGACAAAGAAAGAGACACAGAGAGATAAAGAGGAAGAGAGAAGGGGGAATGCTGCTCAGGTTAAAAAAAAGTGAAATGCCTCCTTGGTTGTCAACGAAACAACCCTCCAGAATACATTTGATAACATGCTCTGCATTTGAAATCATATGAGCATATGTAAGCACAGTTTTCTGTATAACACCCTGCTAAAATTTAGGCAATAATAATAATAATGATAATAATAATAATAATAATGTGCCCTTTCATTTGCTGTAAGCTAATACTAATAAGCCAAGCATGATGGAGCTTACCTGTACTCCCTGCACTTAAGAGCTATAGATAGGATGATGAAGAGTTGAAGGTTATCATGGGATACATTAGTCCAATCTCAAACAAGGTTGGCCTTTATAATTATTGTAAAATGTAACACAGAAAATGAAACAAGTTACTTGGGGCACACAACACTGCCTGAAATTTGAGAAGTTCTCATAAACAGTTCATGGTGTTTTTGGAGAGTGCCACCCTCCTCATCTTCCCTATAACCACCATCATAATCCTTTTCACTTCTTAGGAATCAGTTTAGAAGGAACCATTTGCTGCTACTGTGGGGAAATGCTTATGGATAGTGTCTATGAAGATGCTTATGAATAGTATAAGTGAAAATATAATCTGAATATGGTTTCTGGGATTGTGATAAAGCCAAAATCCAAAACTTTACATCCTTCACAAATGATACATTTTAAATCATCTGGACATCAAACACTTAGTTTTTCATTATGATGAGGAAATAATACTTGCATGCTCGCTTCCCAGATACATGGGTCCCTCTACACTTACAGAGTTCTGCTGCTTCTGTTCTGGATCATGATCAAGGGGGACAGATCCATGAAGTTTCCCAGGGAAGCCTCAGTGTCATCAGGACTGATGAACACTAGGGTCAAATGGGAGCTTCCTTTTGCAAACAAGCAAGGAGGATAAGATACATTTGGTTCCAGCTACATGAAGATATCAAACTCCAATCTAGAGTGATGGGTTGGTTATTGACTAGTACATTAGCTTGGAGGCCCAATGCACAAAACTCCTAATAAGAAACATTAGTCCATATTACTGCTCTAACTCTCTAAAGATTTCCTGATGTTAATGTAGGAAGAAGTGGAGAAGACAAATTTTATAGTTCTCCAGTGAATCTCATGTCGATTGTTCATGTCTTTGTTTCTATTTATTTTTAAAATATTTTTATTGATTCTTTCAAACTTTCATACAATAATCTTTTTGGTTTTTTGAGACCGGATGCCCCTGTAGCCCAGCTAGCCTGGAATTCCCCATGTAGTCAAGTTCACAGAGATCTACCTGCCTTTGCCTCTTGAGTGCTGGGATGAAAGGCATGTGCCACCATGCCCAGGCTTCATGTAACGAATTTTGATCATATTCGGACTCCATCCCCCATCTCCACCATGTTGTGTACTATTATTTTTCTAAGTCTTATCGAGTCAAATTTGTGTTCACCAGGTACTCTTGGGTGAGGGTCATTCCCCTAGAGCCTGATCAACCTCCCAGGCACTACACCCTTAAATAAAATTGCCTCTCCCTCTCTCATGAGCTATCTATTACCAATAGATCCTAAGATTCCATGGGGTCTTCTTGAAGACTGACCCTCCATGCTGGGTTTTCATCTGGCTTGGGTTTTCACAGGTTAAATGCACACTGTCACAAGTGCAGTGGGTTCATATGTGCCACAGCCCTATTGTGTCTGGACAACACAGTTTCTTTGTATTTGTCCCCAGTTTCTGGCTTTTAAAAACTTTCTGCCCCCTCGTCTACAATAATCTCTGAGCCTTGGGAGGAAAGAGTGTTCCACAGGTGTCCCATTTACGGATGAATCCTCCTCAGTCTCCTATTCTCTGACTGTCCCACCAGCTGTGGATCTCTGTATTAATTACCACTACCACAAGAAGTTTCTATGGTGAGTATTGAGAGATGCAGTATCTATTGATATAACAAGTCATTAGTAGTCAATGTAACACTATGTTTATTTAGCAGGATAATAGTAATAAGATCTCCCCTATGGGCTTCAACTATTACAATAGTTGCCATAATTTTCCAGGACAGTTGTTATTTTACTTCACAGGGCTAATACTTGGATAACTTTGATAATCATTTTTCTCTTCTAGTAGCAAGAATACAACCTTCGATCACTATGAAAAATTGCTAGTAGTGTTAAAGCTTCAAAGTCAGCATCAGGTTGATTTATTATTGTTTGTTCTACAACTCACCAATGTAGTGTCTTCAGGAGTAGAGTCTTACTGTAAAGTTCTGATGGGTAATTTAGAGCAATGGCAAAGGCCAGTATTGTTGGAGGGTCTATGTGAACACCTAGTCAACAACTCCAGATGAGTGACGCTAGGTTTGGTATTGGATTCTTTTTATTTGATAACCTGTAATGTCTGGGAGAGCCATTGAACTTGTAATAGGGTAACTACATTTAAACCCTTTTATAGTGTATAGGTATATACATATATATTTTTGGTCTTTTTATAGGAATAAGTTTCCATATGACTTTTAAAAAGCCTTTAGTGTTAATTTGTCCCTCTTCTGACCCCCTCTTTTACCCTGTCCTCCTATTCCCTACCCCATTTAACACTTCCTATTTAATTATTCCTTTTTCCCACTTTCTATCACTGCATTTTATCTCCTCTCCCTATTACTCACCCATCTCCTTTGCTTCTTATCAGCTTCAAGACCTCTGCAGATTTACTGACTGAAACACATGGATCTAAATATTCAAGAGTAGCATCCACTTACAAGAAAGAATATGCAATATTTGTCTTTTTTTCAGGCTGGTTGTTTCCAGTTTTATGCATTTACCTGAAAAATTTATTGGAAACAAGTCAGCACATTCAA
>NW_008333882.1:168199-172234 GCF_000622305.1 Nannospalax galili
GAATAGGCATTACCACTGGGGGATGGGGAAAGTGGGAGTGTTCATCTGGGTTGGGAGGAGGGAGGGACATGCTAGAGATCACAGTTTAGGGGGGATGAAAATTAGGAGAGGGAGTATGGTGGGAGGCAGGTGTTATTGTGGGAAGGCTGGGTTAATAGGGGCACTGGGGCTGGGATTGGATGAGGGTGCCCAGATGGAAAGAAAAAGATTAGAGATGAATGAATGAATCTTGGGGGTATAGGAAACCCAGAGGAAAATGCGATGCCCTCCAAACCGCATAAGAAATTCCCATAAAGTGTCTAAACATTCGTGCATATATATCCCTAGGGAGTGTCTGGCAAGGAACAGAGTACCAAACAGAAGAGATTTCCCTTCGAGTGGTTGGTAATAGGGCTTCAGGGGACTCCCAAAATAACACAGGCTATTGACAAAGCCCTTGGTTATCTCCCAACTAGAAGACCCTATGGCTGAACACGGGACAAACTTCAGATACAGGTCTTGGAGCAATGGTACAGTAACTGACCCAGAGGCCTTCTACTTGAATTTTAGCTATCATAATGCTAGATGATATTATGCAAACTATCAAGGGAGAAAGACAATCAATGATCCAACTCAACACTATACCCTAATAATCTTAATGTCTTGCATGGAAATCTACCTCTATTGGTGCAGTAGTGGCACTATTATGGGGGGCTGCAATAAATAGCTATGAAAAGCTCTCAATGGGAATAAACTCATGGATGGCACTGTAAACTCTACCAAATACACATGGCAGGAGAGGACATAGATTCTAGAGAATGCCCTATGTCTTTCATATCTCTAGACAAATGGAATTTCTTACCATATGCTAAATATGTATTCTTATATTTACAGAACAGCATAGCATACACCAATCATCAAAGAAGCCACTTTTTTTAACAGATGGAGGCTACTGAACAAATCCACAACTTCTTGGACACAGAGAATATTCAAGAAGTAGTTGACACATCTACAGTTGAACCTCTACTCATAACACTCATGGAACATAATATAACAAGGGGTAGAGAGAACACTAGTACATCCCTCAACTCTCACCAGTACACTAGTGCATCCCTCAACTCTCACCAGTAAAGCTTCCTTATATGACAGAGTGCAATGCACACAGAAGGCCACAACTGACCAAGTTTTAAAGAATACGACACTGCAGAATGTATATCCTTATATGGGACTACTACATTGAACTACATCCACCCATGGCTTAGGGAACATTGCAGAAGAGAGGGCAGAAAGATTGTAAGAATCAGGGGTGGTTCATGAACACAGGGAAGCAGAGGCTTTCAGGCCAGTGGAAGCTTGCTGATATGAACTTGTGGCAATGGTGGCATCAAGCACAGGACCCATGTCAACTCAATTAAACAAAGGCCCAAATGGGAGGAGATAAATGGGTGGCAGCCTGGTCCTAGACTGAGAAGTATTGGAGATTGTTTGATGACGGATGAGGGAGAATATGCCTTACACACGATCTCTAGGTGGGATGAGTAGACTCCAGTGGACAAATTTACACTGAAGGGCATCTGGATACAAATCCTTGTCTGGATGGGTCTTAATGTGTTTGGTCGAACACATGAGGTCTGGTGGTCGTGTGAGAGGGCATGAATGGGGCAGGGGTCTAAATATGATTAAGAACTTTTGCATGAAATTACAAAAGCTCAATACATTTTTGAAAAAAGACCTAGTACCTGAATTTACTATAAGGGAAAGTAGGGAATACAGTGGAATTATACAAACAGGAAAGGACTCTCTAATCAGGAGTATGAGCATTAATACCAACAATTGACAAATGGTAACTCACAAAACTGAAAATCTGTACAGCAAAAGGTACCATCATCCAAGTGAACAGGACACTTACAGAATGGAAAAATATCTTTATCAGCTGTACATCTGCATGAATTATTTAGAATATGCACAAACTCAAAAACTAAGAATCAAACACCCCAATTAAACGAGGGACAAGCAACTCAACAGCAAGTTCTGAAGTGATAAGAAAAAATGGCTGAGAAATATTTTTTAAAACTATTCCAGATCTGCATCCTATTCCCATCTGCTCTTCTTGGGATTTGGCCCCTTCCTGCTGGGGCATTAGAAGAGCACCTGAATAGCTGGAGTGAGTCAGCCAAATCCCACTGCCTGGCCCCTCACCCTACTCTGGAACCACCCTCAGGCCCTTTGTTCCAGAGCTCATACCTTCTGTGCTATCTAGTAAGTAACTGGCCATTCTGTTCCCATCAGCTCTCCTTTGGCCTAGGCCCCTTCCCTGTGAGGCTTCCAGAGCATACCTGATAAGCTGGAGTCAGTTAGTCCAATCCTGCCATAGCACCTTTCCCCTGATTTGAGACCGTTCTCAGTCCTGCTGCTCCAGGGTTTGCATCTTCTCTACTAGCTAGTCAGAATCAGGCAATCCTACTCTCATTGGCCCTCCTTGGACTTTGTCCCTTCCTGCTGAAGCTTCCAGAGAGTACTGGACTATTTGGGAGAGTTTGCCAGATCCCACCTTGCTAGGGAACCATTCCCATGTTATAGAACCTGCCACAGTCCATGGGTTCCAGGACTCACACCCTCTCTGCCTTGCTAGTTAAAGTGGCCTAGCTTATTTGCATCACCTTGTGCCTAGATTCCTTCATCCACCTGGAGATATCTTGACTAGCAACTCGGATTCATCCAGTCCCTACAACAACAACAACAACAAAAAAAAAAAAAAAACCAAAAGAGAGAACATGATGCACAGACCAACTAACTATTCATACCCAGTAAGAAAGCAGCCATACTACAGGAGCAGAAGAAAGAGAATCAAACTTCAATTCAACAAAGGCAAGCATGGGTTTCATATCAAACATACAACCAACAAAAGAAATCCATATGCCCATAACACAACAACTGTCAGGACTAAGGTTTGCTTTGCTCAGTGGGGGACCAATTGGCTTAGGGGCAGAGACTTGATTGGCAACAGAGTCTTGGATCCTCAGGCTTCTGTCTTTTCAACAAGCCATTTTATTTTAAAATTCAGATGATTTTTATACATCCCAAGGCAGTCACATACTAAGATTTAGGGTACAAAGAAGCAGGACATTTAGACTGTTATTTGGCGCCAGTAGGATTCTTGAACTTTTACTCAAGGTTATCAATGTCAATCTGGTAATTTATAGGGCACAATGTTTTCTTTCTTAGAGTTAAAAGCTTGATGAACTTTTATCTTTTAGCTCGGGAGTAAACCTTTAACCTGGCCTAATCTCTTAGGTATGTATAGCTGAGTTATTTGTTCAGGACAAGGAAATGAGCTAAGGGTTGTTGACCAAGACACTTTCCCACAGAGCATATGAAGCAGGCTGCTTCCTCCTGGCAGTCTCACAGTGTTCTGCAAGACAGAGATTATCAGAGCCACTGATTTCAGTGCCCCTCCCTTTAGCAGAGAATGCAGCCTGGACTTAAAAGTTTTAGGCTCATCTTAACCTAGGGCCTGGTATCCTGGTTTCCTACAAACAACAACAACAACAACAGAAATAAGTGGAAAAACAAAAATAACACATCCCCACCAAACACCATCTTTCCTACAGAAACATTCTACATTGAGAAATAGCTGGAAGAACCTAGGACACATAAATTTTTTTAAAAATCATAAAAATGATCAATGTATTCAACAAATTTAAAGAACACATACACACACACACACACAAGAACTCATGGAACTCAAAGAGAATATGAATAAACTCCCATGTGCAGCTAATCAAAATATGAATATATGAATGAATGAATGAAATGACCAAAATAACTCAGGATTTGAAGAGTGTATTCACAAAAGATATAGAAATATTGAAATTCTGGATGAAAAGAAGACTGAATTGAAAAACTACATAAGCCAATTTGAAATGACAGGAAAAAGTCTCACAAAAGAATATACAAAACAGAAAACAGAATATCAAGATTGGATGACACAGTTAAGGAAATGGACTGCTCAACCAACCAAAGAATATGAACAATCTTTTCAATTACAGGAATAGA
>NW_008333882.1:172359-172589 GCF_000622305.1 Nannospalax galili
ATTCTTAAGTAAAGACATACCCATACACATACAAGAAATACACAGAACATCAAATAGACAAGACAAGACCCATGGAATAACATAACAAAAATACTAAATTTTCATAACAAAGAGAATATAGAAAACAGCAAGAGAAAAACAAGTTAAATAAAAGAAAAATAACCATCAGAATTAGAGCTGCCTTTTGAATGCAAAGTATAAAAGTCAGAAGAGCATGGAACAAGTTATTC
>NW_008333882.1:172725-174036 GCF_000622305.1 Nannospalax galili
ATTCCAAGTGCTAAATGATCATAAATGCCAACTAGAATACTTTATCCAGCAAAATTGTCTATCATAGTTGAGGGGGAAAGAATAATGTCTCATGATATAAATGGGCTGGAAGAATTCATATCCACCAAACCAGCCCTACAGAGAATATCCAAAGCAATACAATAGACTAAATAAAGGACTTACCATATCCAAGAGACTACAGAAAGAAAACAAATGAAGGCATAAAATACAAATTACAAACTAAAACAAAATAAATACAAAATAACACAAATAAAAACAAAATGACAGTAATCAATACACACCATTCAGTAATAACTATATATCACTGGCTTCACCACTCCAGTCAAAAGATATAGGATAATGGAATAGATTAAGAAACCAAATTCATCTTTTTTATCTACAAGAAACTCATCTCATCTTCAAGGCAGTACCTAAAGGTTAAAGGATGGAAAAAATATTCGAAGCAAACAAAATGAAGGTGTTGCAACTCTTATATCTTATAAAATAAAACATTACTAATACCTTACAAATCAAAACTAACTAAAAGAGATAAAGAAGATCACTTCATTCTGATCAAGGGAAAAATTGACCAAGAGGAAATTACAATCATGAACTATGCTTCTAACTCTGTTGCAACAAATTTCATTAAAAGAGTACTACTTGACTTTAAGATTCAGATTAACTCCAACTCAGTAGTAGTAGGTGACTTGACTATTCCACTTTCTCCAATAGACTTGTCATCTGAACAAAGAAAAAACAGAGGACTATATGAATTAAATAGACTCATATATTAAACGGACCTAAAAACATTTACAGAATATGCCACTCAGGCACTGAAAAATACACATTATACTCAGCAACTCATTGAAATTTCTCTAAAATTGAGCACATGCTGGGGCACAAAACAAAACCCAACAAACACAAGGAAATTTAAAAAATTTCATGCATTCTATCAGACCACAATGCACTAAAGCTTAAAGTCAATAGCAAACAAAGCTCTAGTAGATACATGAAATCATGGAGATTAAAGAACACACACCTCAATGATGAATGGGTCAAAGATGAAATTAAAATATTTTTTTGGAACTAAATTAAAATGACAAGACAACACAACAAAAGTTCTGGGCTATGATAAATGCTTCTAAGAGAGAAGATTGTGACTCTAGGTGCCTCAGTTAAAAATCAGAAAGAGCTTGTGCAAAAGATGTAATGGTACAACTCAAAAATCTGGAAAGGCAAGAACAAAACAAACTGAAACCCAATAGACAAAAAGAAATAACAAAATCAGAAGGAAATAAAAGAAATAGAAAC
>NW_008333882.1:174711-181143 GCF_000622305.1 Nannospalax galili
CCCCTCTTCCATGATTGTCCCTGAGCCTTGGCTGAGTGAAGTTTAATAAAAGGGTCCTGTCAAAGGACAATCATTCAGCAGACTCTTGATCTCTACACTTTGGACATTTATAACCTTTTGTGTTCCTGGCCCTCTTCTGCATGAGGGAGCTTCATTATTGAGAACTGAGAGCTTCATTAGTGTCCTCTTCCCTATGCTATGTTCCATGAGCCTTAGATGTAGAGGTTGCATTATAGATTTATCCCTTAGGCTTGGGTAATTCATAGACAATTACCATGTGTGACCAGTTGCGGTAGTTGGTAATAGTCTCTGACTGGTGCAAAATGAGCTTCTTTGATGAGTGGTGACTGGGATATTTTTGTGTAAATATAGGAATACATATTTTGCACATAGTAAGAAATCACAGTAGTCTAGCAATATGACTGTCTTGGGGTTTTCTCTAAGACCTGTGACCACTCCAGCCATGTGTTGTAGGTTATGATTACAGTACAGACTTGAGTTTCCTCCCTTTGAGTGGACGTTTAGTCAAATTCGTTAGCTGTTGATTGCCCCCAAGATAAAAGTGCCACTATCGCACCAATGACGTATGCTGTGTTGGCCATTGATGTGGGTGTTTGGTCTTGAAGCTGGTGCTGGATCATCCATTGATGTTTTCCTTGACACCTTCATAGCACTCTCCAAAGCTATAAGATCTAGCCTTCAGGGGAAGTGGTTTCAGGTCAGTTGCAGCTCTATAGCCACAAATCCTGTGTGGAAAGTATGTTCTGTCTTCGGCAGTAGGGTCTTACCTTCAAGGTTTGGGAGGCCATCAAGCACTGTGGCAATAGCCTGAGTAATTTTGGGAGTCTCTTGGACCACCCTTTCCAACAACGCAAAGGAAAGTATCTCCTGTCTGGCATTGTTTCTTGTTAGGTAGCTGTATTAGTCAGGGTTCTCTAAAGAAACAGAACTGGTAGAATGAAAAAAAAAATATGTATAGAGATGTATCAGCTTAGCTCACAGGATAGAGTCCGAGTGGTCCAACAATGGCTGCACCACACTGGAGAAGCTGAGAATCTGTAGTCACTAAGTCCACAAGGCTGGATGTCTGAAGGTCTGACAAATTCCAAAAGATCAGCTAGTCTTCAGTCTACAGCAGCAAGATGAACTCACCAGCGAGAGAGAAGTCAAGCAGCAAGAAGCCTGGCATTCTCCTCTGCCTTGGTCTTTTATACTGGCTGCCATCAGAAGATTACACCCACATTTAGGGTGTGTCTTCCGGCTTTAGATGATTCAATCAAGAAGATCTCTTTAATTTCAGTTAATCCCAGATCCAATCAAGTTGACACCCTGGATTAGCCATCACAGTAGCCTTTTAGCTATACACATGGACTTATGTAGAGAGAATATTTGTATAACTTGTCAGTTGGTTGTTGGACTTATATGGTTCCCTCTGGTTTTATAAGACTAGCTAGGCATTATTTATCTCTCTCCTCTCTCTCTCTCTCTGTGTCTCTCTTTCTCACTGTCTAATCTTTCCACCATGGTTTCATCATTTAAAGTGTCCCTAATTCTCCCTTGATAATCCCATCTACTATGTTTCCACCATTCTTGAGCTCCTCCTTTCCCTCTATCCCCAAGTTTCCATGTATAACCCTCCTTCTCCCCTCCCATTTAAATAATCCCATTTTTATCCATTGCTCAGTTGGTAACCCCTGCTTTCTACTGTTCTTCTTGCTCAGGTTCTTTCTTTCCCTTTACCTCCCTTGTTCATTTTCATTATCCTGGTTCCTGTAGTTATGTCTGGATACATACTCACCTATAAGGATTTGGTGCTAGGATTCACATATGAGGGAGTACATAACATTGTTTATTTTTCTGAGTCTGTGTTACCGCACTTAGTATAATAGTTTCTAGTTCCATCTACTTACCTGAAAATTTCATTATTTCATCTTTCTTTACCGCTAAGTAGAACTCCATTGTGTAAATGTACCACATTTTCATTATCTACTTGTCAGTTAAGGGACACATAGGTTACATCCATCTAATAGCCATTGTGAAAAGAAAAGCAACACATATGGCTGTAGAAGTGCCTCTGCAATAGGATGAGTCCTTTGGGTCCATGCCAAGGAGTGGTATAACTCAGTCAAATGGTATGTTCATTTTTAGCTTTTTGAGAGTTGTCCAACACTGCTTTCCATAGGAGTTGAACAAGTTTGCAGCCCCACCAACAGTGGATGAGTGTTCCCCTTTACCCACATCCTCTCTAACATTTGGTATCATTTGTTCTCTTGATGTTAGCCAGTCTGACTGTGGTAAGATGAAATCTTAACTTGCTTTTAACGTGCTTTTCCCTAATAACTGACGATGTTGGACACCTTTTAAAATGCTTCTTAGTCATCTTTATTTCTTCTTTTGAGACCTTTATCTTCATATATTTAGGCCATTTTTTAACTATGTTACTTGTTTTCTTGATTCTTTGTTTTTTTTTGTTCTCTATATATTGTGGATGTTAAATCTCTGTCAGATGCATTGCTAGTGAAGATTTTCTCCCACTCTGAATATTCACCTCACTATCTTGATTGTTTCTATGAAATTTGAAAATTTACAAGGAGTGTACAAATTTTTAAATATATTCAAAGCACAAAAGCTAAACTAAGAAGAGAGGAAGAGCTTAAACAGATCCATAACAAGTGAGGAAATCAAAGCAATAATACAGAGCCCCCCGACTCAACAAAAACATAAAACAAAATAAGATTCACATTTCACCAGCCTTAAGAAGAAGATCTAAAACCAACACCATGTAAATTATTTTAAAAGCTTGAAACAGAAGGGAAAGTCCCAAAATCTATGATACCACTATTACTCTAATACCAAATCAAGGAAAATACACAATAAAAAAGAAAGCTAAAGGTAAATGCAAAAGTTCTCAACATAATACTCGCAAATTTCATCAAAATGATCATCCATATTTCATGCCTCTCTCCTACTCCCATCTTGTCCCCTGCCAGCCTTGGCCCCGTGCAGGCTCCAATTCCTGTGCTTCAGATCTCTGGACTAGCTTCCTAATCCAGACTAGCTAAACACCCTAATATAGATTTATAAGTCCCTCCTCAGGTGGTCTCCCCATCATCACCATCCCTAAATACTGATCAGCCAAACAGAACTGCCCTTCTAGGACTCTGAACGAGAAGAGAAGACCCTGTTGAAGACAGGACATACTTCAGATACAGGACATGGAGCACTGGAGTGGGAACTGACCTTGAAGCCTTCTACATGAAGTTTAACTCATATAATGCTAGATGATAATATGCAAACTATAAGGGGAAAAAAAGCAATTAATGGTCCAGCCCAGCCATTAAGCCTAATAACCATAACAACCGCTACAACCAAGGCTCATAGAACATAGCAGAACAAGGGTAGAGAGAAAACTAATGCATCCTTCAACTCTCATTAGTCCAGATTCCTAATTAAACAGAATGTGATATGCAGAGAAGGTCCCACAACTAACCAAAGAGGGGGCAGAAAGATTGTGAGAGTCAGGACTGTTTCAAGAACACAGGGAAGCAGAGGCTTTAAGGCCACTGGAAGCTTACAAGTGTGAATCTGTGATAATGGCAGCACTGAGCACAGGACCCAGGTCAACTCACTCAGACAAGGGCCCAGAGTGGAGCTAGAGAAATGAGTGACATGCACGCCCTAGACTGAGAATTGTTGGAGACTGATTACTACTGGGTGAGGAAGGGTAGGCCTTACTTTCAATCTCTACATAGGTTGCTTAGACTCCAGTGGATGAATTTGCACTGAAGGATAGCTGGATACAAATACTTGACTGGATAAGACTCAACATGTTTAGTGGAATACATGACGTCGGGTGGGGGGTTGGGAGAGCGTGGATAGGGGACGAGGGTCTAAGTTTGATTAAGAACTGCTCAAAGTAATGTACAGCAGATCAATAGAAGTGATTTTTAAAGAAAAGAAAAAAATAGAAACAAATGAAATGAAGAGTCCACATGGGTTTTATCTGAGTGTTGTTTCATTTGTTTTCTTCACTTCTCCCTCCATTAATATCAGGAAATCTTTAGAGATTTGGACCAATAATATGAAGTAATTCTTCTAATTAGGACTTTTGAGCATTGGGCCTGTAAGGCCACTTAATAGTCAAGCACCAGCCCATCTCTCTAGCCCTGCAGTTTCATATCTTCAGTGTAGCTGACCACATGTCTGAGTGTTGTTTCATTTGTTTTCTTCACTTCTCCCTCCATTAATATCAGGAAATCTTTAGAGATTTGGACCAATAATATGAAGTAATTCTTCTAATTAGGACTTTTGAGCATTGGGCCTGTAAGGCCACTTAATAGTCAAGCACCAGCCCATCTCTCTAGCCCTGCAGTTTCATATCTTCAGTGTAGCTGACCACATGTTTCTCTTTCTCCTCTCCATGGTTGTCCTCTACAGGAGGCTCCCATGAGACACAGTACTCTTCAATACTGAGGACACTTCCTGAGAAATCATTGGATAGCATCATGGCAAGGTCTTTAGATCTGTCATCCTTTGTTCTGACCCAGCAGAGAAGCAGCAGAACTCAGTAAGTACAGAGGGACCTGTGTATCTGCAGAGAGTGATTGGAAGTATTGTTTCCTTATCGTAATGAGAAACTGACAGTTTGATGTCTAGATAGTTTATGCTATATCATTTATGAGTAAGTAGAATGTGGACATTTTGGTTTAACCACCCAGAGCAGTGAGTGTACCAGCGAAATGCATTAATACACTGCATTAATGATAGCTGCAGATCACAGGCTAAGGCCACAGCAAGAGTACATACATGGTCAGTTATCTCTGTTTTCTTGCCAGTCCTGGATAGCCCTGCAGTTTTCCACAGTCCTCTTCCAAATTTGTTTTATCCCTCCATATTATTTAAAACAGAGGTAATATCTCAGTTCAATTCCTGTTTAGGAACCTGGACATTATTTAAACGTGTGGCTAAGGTGTTCCTGAAACATGACCTTTGGATTCTTGCTTAAGACCCGATGTCTGGGAAAAAATAAATGAGTTCAGTGCATCTCATACAGGGTTTCATAATTTAGTGTTTAATGATGTAATCTCCACTTACCTCATCTGTGGCATAAAACAATTTGTTAGTATCTCTGTAGCTCAGCATTGTCATCTGAATGTGTTATGGCTTTAGACCACTGTATTTTGTAACGAGAATAGATACTGATTGTTCCGTGTGGTTTTAATGTGTATTTTGTAAAATTATGGAAAATCTGAGCTGAGATAGCCTAGTCAGCAGAGGACTTGCCTCAGTAGATTGTGTTCCTCAAAAGCATGAGGGTCTTAGTTTGATCCCAGAATCTACATTAAAAAGAAGCTGGGCATGGTGTTATGTATTTGTTGTCTAAGCATTGGGAAGGTGGGAAGATTTGAAAGGCATATCCCTGTTTCTTGCTGGGTATCAGCTCTATCTTACTTGAGTTTCAGGCCAGTGTCAAAGTTTCTCAAATATAAAAGAAAGTGGAGAGTGCCTGGGTATGACAGCAGAGTTAGGCTGCTGGTTTCCACATGTATACACACACTTACAAGTGTATCTGTATACACATGAACATTCACACATAAACATAAACACACATATATAAACACAAAATTAGGGAACATTTTGATAGTAGTAACATTGAAAGCCATAGATTTAATGTTAACAGCATTCCATTAAAATTGCCTTTGATATGAAGTTATCTTGATTCTGTGTGAGGACATTTTATTTTTGTCTTTGTCTATTTCCTTATGTTTTTAGACAAATGACTCTTAGTTTTACTTCTGATTTCCAGAGCCTTTGTATTATCTTGTCCTGTAGGAACCCATGAAAAAATAAGATCCTAGGTAAACACTAAATAGATGTATCCTACATTGACTTTAACACACTTGGTGCCTTCCTGGCTGCAGTTTCTCCCCTTTTTAGGAATGTTCTACAGAGTTACAGACAAGTCAAAACAGCTCTATGCGTGTCTATATCTTTTACTTTTGGGACCTATAGTTCCCAGATCAGACACTACACTTTAATTACATTGATTAATAAAGACACTATTGCCTTAATGATAGATTTGTTTATTTAAAAGGAAACCACAGACAAAATATGCATTAGTTGTCAAACTAGATTTCTTTTCACACATTTACTGGAGATATGTTTTAGTCTGCTTTTTCTATTTATAAAAAGTAAGAGAACCATAAAGAGAAGGTGGCAGGAAAGCATCAAGCTGCAGGCCAAAATACATTACAGAGCTTCCATAATTTCAGGTCTGCTGCCATTTGCAGACTGCACACCACCATAAACTCACTCTTTCCATAAAAAGGAATGCTACATAAAAAATACATTAATCAGAGGCTGAAGAGATAGCTCAGTGGTTATAAGCACTGGCTGCTCTTGCAGAGGACCCAGGTGTGATTTCAAGCACTC
>NW_008333883.1:0-6736 GCF_000622305.1 Nannospalax galili
AGTTGGCCCTGCCTTCTGTTCCCTGTGGATTACTCAGGTTTCTTGACAGACTGTGCAGTGCTGTTCCCTTCCCACCTTCTTGCTGGTGCTCCTTGAAGCTCTTGGCTGAAGAAGGTGACTTTCCCTGAGAATATGCTGGTGTCCTTTTTGCTGGATCCCGGAACCATAGCCCAGTTCTTCCCGATTTTCATCTTTGGGTGCTCCCTGGTGACTGGATGCCTCTTACCTTAGGTGGTCTACTATGTTTTCTGTCATTGGGATGGAAATATTCCATGGCAAAGTCTGCTTCTTTGACCTGAATTTCACAGCTCCTGATGCCCTGGTGTATGGGAACCCAGCCTTAAAGAGGTCAGATTTTGCACAAGACAGGTACTGCAAGAACAACTTCAATTATCTCACCTCCTCCTTCGTTGTACTGATGGAGCTCACGGTGGTGAACCAGTGGCATGATATCATTTCTGGGAAGACAGTGTGACACACAGGGGATCAGCACTTTGGGTGGGTGGGGCATGTTGATAGCACTCCTAGGAAAAGGGTAGTGTCTTGGCATCTGTGCCTAAGCTCAGGGAACCCACTAAATTTTTCAGAAGTCTGGATCCTTAGCCTCCTACTTCTGGCAGATGGCTTTGCCCTGGTGACCCATCAGGTGGCAAAGCTGTACTTCATCCTGTTTCACATCGTGGTTGTCATCCTCATTGTTAAGTGAGCTTCCTCCTGCTGCCATGGGAATCTGGGATCCCTCTTCTTCAGTATCTAACTGCTGGTTTGCCTTTGTTCAGCCTTAGTGTAGGTTGTGGGAGAGCCTCATTTTCTGACAAAGGGAGAGGCCTTACTCCTGTCTGTGGTCCTCATAGTGTCCACCTATGCCTTGCACATCAGTGTGTATCACACCTATCACAGCCTCCCAAGTCACTTGGGGTAGAAGGGATTCGAGGCCCTGCCTGGTCTTTCCCACTGGGATGGGATCACCTTAAACACACCACTGTCAAACTGATGCCCAGTCTCTGCGTAAACTAACCCAACTTCTGGGACTTTTTAGAACCCATGAAAGCTGGTTACCTTTTAAATTATTTTTGTTTGGTACTTAGACTTCCATTGGGTAGAGTGAAAATATGCCATGAGGGTCCAGGAGGATGGGACTGTGGTCTTAAGGGTTCCAATGGGATGGAACATGACCCCGGTGGGTTTCAGTGGGATGGTCACCATGACACTGGTGGATTCACTCCACTGTTTCCAGGTCTGTCTTGTCTCTTTCTTTGAAAGGTGCTGTGACACCCTACCTCTCAAAAGGCTCTCCTCTCAGCTGGAGCCTCTAGCTTTCACTCCCCAGTTCTTGTGTGGCCTGCATTTGAATCCCTGTGCCCACTATGGTTCTCTTCCACAGAGCTGTCTGTAGGCCAACCCCATCTCAGAGCCTGGGCCTGGGTTATTGAGTTGATTGCCCAGCACCAGTGGGCCCTTGACACCTCCCGTCTCATATGACATCCCACTTTCTGCTGGAGGTTCCAGAGATGTCTTGATTAGAGGACAGAAGAGCCTGGTGGGAACCTGGCCAGACTTGTGTGTCCCATGTGGTCTGAGTGGAACACTTGGGGAAGAGGGTGAGCTACACCAAGTGACTCATAGAGAGACTACTGGAGTGCCAGCCTGGACCAAGGTATGAGGCTTCTTCCCTCTGCTAAAGGACTTGTGAGTGTCTGACAGCCCTGACTGTGTCTTCATTATGGGCAAGTCAGAAAAGGTCAAGAGTTTACCCTACTGCAAGCTAATGGACTGGCCTGGGCTACTGCACTACACACTGACACGAAAGATCTTGGAGATCTGGGGTCAGAGACAAAGACAGTTTGCTATTTGTGGTTAGAGCACCAGCCAAAGAATCACTGTATCAGTTCCCTGAGTCAGTCTCTAACCCAGAGAGGCCAGAGCTAGAGGAAGCAACTGTCAAAATGGGAAGCTCCGGCCCTAGTGAAGGCTGCCCTTCCTCTGGGGAGGAGAGTTCATCTTTACTCTGGCTTTCAACTTGGGGATGGAACCCAGGGCCTTGCACATATCCCGCAGATGGTCTACACTGAGCTTCATTCCCAGCCTCTCAGGTTTACTCTGGAGTGGAAGTGTCCTCACTCCTGGGAGGGGAAGGTGAGGGGTTTTATCTTTGCCACTGCAGGCTGCACTGAGTGGGGCGATCTCTGGGCATCTCTCTCCTGGAATCCTCCCCTACACCCAAAGACAAACATTCCTCAGTTGGTCCGAAATGCCTTTGTCCAAAGGCCCTGGCTTCAGACACCTGAAATAGTCATGGAACAGTCTCACTCAGCAATGGGCCCAAGATGCTTCTTAGAACAGAGTGCATTGTCTTCTCCACATTCACTGCTGGATTTTTCTAGTGAAACCTATGCAGTCCCTTCTGGCCAGGCAGCAACAGATCACCCTGAACGCCCCCTCCCGCTCACAGTATTTTCATAGCATTCATCTTGGAAGCTGCCTTTGTGGCATATTAGAAAAAAGTGAAATTGAAACTGCCATTGAGAAGACGATTCAAGAGCTTGGAGTGGGGATCCAAGAGCGAGTAGCCTGTTGCTTTGATAACGCTGACTTTGAAGTGGGATGGAAGGGAGACATGCTGTATTGAACCTGGCTGTACCCTGTGAGCTCAGCCCTGTCCTGCCTACTGTTGGGCAGCCCCTCAGGATGTATGCTCTGGATGTGGTGGGACAGTGATCATAGGAACATGTCTGGGAGGCCATGTGAGGGACTCTGTGGGTCATGACCATGTTCCTGTTCTCTCTTCCTCCTTGAAGGGAAGATGTGCAAGACCAGAAGCTCAATGATAACGCAGACGCCAGGGACAGTGGCCTTGGTGGGAAGGATGGAGACAGCAGAAGGGAAGCCATGAAAGGGCTATACTTCAGAATTGCATCAAAAAGTACGTGGTCACCCAGTGCAGAACCAGAACTAACCTTTCTCCAGACAACCACCTCCTGGTGGCCAGAGAGATGATTCCAAAATACAGAGCTGGACTTCGTTCTGTTCTTATCAGTCAAGGATAAAGACCGGGCTCCTTGCCTCTGTGAACTTGGTGTGTCTCCATGTCTGTCTCTGCTCCCTCCCACCCAGCCATCACCTGTGTTGCCCCTCAGTCCCACTAGCCTTTCAGCTCCTCCATCCTGTTGTGGACCTTTGAAGATCTTGCTGACCCTCTCGCCCAGCACTTTCCAGGAAGTCCCTGAGCTTGAGGCCAGGTGCTCTGTGAGGCTTCCTACTTTGCTTTCCCCTCTTTCTTCACATGGCTGGGGCACCTGCATCTCTCAGTGATGGCTTTGGTCCTAAACTATCTTCCTTACAGCTTCAAAACTCCCTATGTGCGAGGCTGTGGCTTTGTTGTCTCTAAATTATCTGCAGGGCCTAACAGTGCATTTGACATAGGTACCCTTAGCAAGTCTTTACGTTAAAAAGTCTTTACTTTTGTGTATGTGTGCGTGCACAAGTGCACATGCGCACACCATGGCACACATGTGGAGGTCAGAAGACAACTTGGAGTTGGTTCTCTCCTTCCACCATGTGGGTCCCAGAGGTTGAACTTGTCATCAGGCTTGGTGGCAAGCACCTATACCTGCTGAGCCAGCTCTCCAGCCATTAATGAAACTTTTAAAAAATTACTTCATTAGGGGCTGTAGAAATGGGTCAGTAGGTAAGATCACTTGCTGTCCTTCCAGAGGCCCTGAGTTCAGATCCTAACACCCACACTGGGTGACTCACAACACCTGGAACTCCAGCTCCAGGGGATTTGACGCCCCTGTCTCACCTCCATGGGCACCCTCATGCATACAAACACAAGAAAATAAATTTAAAAGTAAAATTATTTCATCAATTACTTCTCAGACTTTTGGCTGAGATCACGGGTAAAAATCACTTCATCCTTTTGCAATGGTTTAATGATTGTGTGCTCCCAGTTTGGGTTCTGGCAACAAGAGCAGTCTGAGGAGTGGAGCATGGATCCCAGGAGCAGCCCCGAGGCATGGCTGTCCTCCCTCATCTCGTAAGAAGGGCCTTCTTGGTCTTCATGGCTGGAGGACTCTGTGGAGTCCATATTAGGGCAGATTAGTGATTCTGCCAACTTCATCCTTCCTGTCACAATGCTGGGCTACAAAGCTCAGGGCTTTGCCTTCAATTCAGGGGCCATCCCAGAGGACAGTGCTGGCCTGTCAGGCTGTGTGCCCCACGAGCCTCAACACAGATGGATTCCATGTGTCTCTCCTTCATTTTAGAGTACAGGACTGTGGACGCCTTGCCACAGCAGATGTTTGAGTCTGAAATAGCTCCCGACAGGGAAGGCCCTTCCTGGGATGAGATTCTGAACCTCTCACCTAGTGACATATATCCCAAGAATCCCAGTTTTGAAAACTGCATGATTCTGGGCTTGCAAGGATTCACAACTGGAAACCAAGAGAAGCTGCCATCTTTCTTTCCATATGCTAGGCTGGAGATGATTCTTCCAGCCCCCACTCTCTTCTGTGCTCGAGTCTGTGACTGGCCTCACCTGTCCTGAGGGCACAGCTGCTCTTCTGCACCCCACCAGGGATTGTTCTTAGAGCTGTTGATGGAAGTCAAGTCAAGGAAGCTGATGGAGACGGGGTTGTCCTTCAGCTGGCAGTGCTTGCCTAGCACATGAAGCTCTGGGCTCTAGCTCCAGCACTGCATAAATCATGGGTTGGGGTACACCTGTGTAAATCCCAGCACTCTGGAGGTGGAGGCAGGACATCCCAGGTCATCCTCAGCTACACAGCAAGTTTGAGGCTAGTCTGGGATGAGACCTTGTCAACCCCCTGCCACCCACACAAACAGAATGGAATGATTATTCTATACATGTGTGAAGTGGGTTTATAGACTTTTCATTTATTTTTATATGGTATTTTGCTGTTCTGTCAAAACACAGTGCTACAATGTTACAAGAATGAATTATGCATTTTCAAATGTGGAAAAGGAATAGATTCTAGTAAAGTAGCTTCAATGTGAAGAGAAATATGAATGTGAAAATGTTATAAGTTTTCCTTGGGGGCAGTGGGACTGTGTTCTGAAAGCCTCTTTAATTCAGCTATAATTATAGCAAGATTTTGAGTAAACCATTCGTTGAGGACAGTTTTCTGGATTTAATCTGAAACAGTGGTGACATGTCTCTTCTGGGAATTTTAGAGATTTATTTAATTAAACATTTTAATCATGGTAAAATCTGAACAGAATGAAATTCACGGTCTTAGAGCTGGCATGATAGTGCATGTTCTGTAATCCTAGCACCTAGGAGGTAGAAACAGTAAAATTAGTTCAAGGTCATACTCAGCTAGTAATTTTGAGGCAGTGTGGGTTGAGACCCTATCTACCTACCATCCTTCCATACTTCATTTCTTGTGTATCTAATATAATTTTTGTTTTGTTTTGAGACAAGGTAGCCTAGGCTGGCCTTGGAATGACATAGTCCAAGATGGCTTTGAACACGTGGCAGTCCTGGGATTACAGGCATAAGATACTATTCTTGGCTAATATCTATAATTTTGTAAAAAAAATATATATATTAGCATGAATTGAATGAAATGCCTGAATTGAATTATGGTTTTTAAAATTTGACATATAAAGAGCATTTCTTTTAGTTTACAGGTTATTTATTGTCTTAAGGAATTCAATGCAGTGATATGGTAAAAAATTACCCTTAAATATCTGCATTCTTCCCTTCTCACCCCTTTCATTTTCTCACTCAGTTTGATCATTTTTCCCAGTGGTTTCTGCTTAAGTTTGTTATCCATCCTCTGGAACTAATTTACAGCCATGTGGATTGTGTATATTAACATGTAACTGTTTTAAGTGGGTGCCGTATTTCATGTTTTCATATATATTACTCATCCTGCCCTTTCCACTTGCCAATTGTTATTATTGCTACACACACAACCAAGCCTTCCATTCCCAGCCATGTTTCGTGGTTTAAGAAGTCACCTATTGTGCACGTATATGCTGTTTCACATGGTCAGCATTTGGTAGTAATGGAGTAAACCTTGTTATACAGGTTTTATCAGGTGGGAGCCCTTCAGCAGGGGTTTGAGTCAGAAACTGTTCTGACTGGCTCCACCAGGGGGCATCCTACTCCAGCCATTGCTTACAAGCTTGCATAGAGGGGATGCTGTGCAAGGAACTGCCCTTTCACCAGCTATCTCAAGCTTTTCAGTAAACCAGTCTCTATGGGTTATAGAATTAGGAGTCTAGCTGGGCCCTATTTCCCAGAGGGCTGGGCAGAATGGCTATACAGGTCTGTGGGCTGCGCTTGGCCATCTCCCTCTTTGCATTGCTTTGCCAGCTGGGGAGTAGCAACAAGCAGACCATGGAAACCTCCTCTGAGCATGGCACATCAGTGCCAGTGCAGTATAGCTCAGTCCAAGACTGTTCTGGAAGAAATGACTCTCATCTTCTTCCACTGTGTGTTGTTTTAGTAGTTTAGCCTAACCAATCCAGGAATGGATCTGCGTTTAACATTTCACAATGGGACAAATAAGAAAGACACGCTGGACTTGAAGGATGAGAGAAAAGAAGAAATAAGGACACGGACTCCTAGGCTATGTGCAGAGAAAGATGTGGAAGGAAGCTTTTCAGGTGTGCTTATGTCTCTGCCAAATGCCCAACCATCTCAGTTCTGATGGTCAAAGCCCACATTTTTGCTTTTCCATCAGGAATGTCTCAGAGGGAAAAAGATGTC
>NW_008333883.1:6931-12609 GCF_000622305.1 Nannospalax galili
AGACCTGGGTCCAGCCAGCGTCTGAGCACTCAGGATGAGCTGGTGTGCTAAGGTAGAGAGGTGAGCTCTGTCCTTGAGGAAGCTTTAGTCTCACTAGTGGAGTGTGGTGGAAGGTTCTGGTCTCCCAATACTGACTTGTGTAGCACCCACTTCAGGTGCCTGTTAGATGCAGAGCTTTTCCCCTCATGTTGATAAACCATGTGTGAATGTAATCCAGATGATTGCAACTAAAGGGAGTTGACCGCCTGTTTATACTGAGCATATGGTCAAAACCAAATCAAAACTACTTGGCTAAAGTGTTTAATCGTTGGTGTGAATCACATGAAGGATGTTTTTAAATGTCATATAAATTGAAGATCCAGTAATGGCAAAGGGCCTGGAGTTGACGAGACTCCAGGGATGGACTCACACTGAAGAGCATTTCAGGACACAAGTTAAGACTTGATAGGTCTTAAAAAAAAAATAGGGGACATGAAGTTGTGGGAAAGTGGGTAATAAGGTAAAGGTGGAGATTGGGGGGAGGGTCTGAATATGATCAAAATATATGAAGTTCTCAAAAAATCAAAGCAAAAACAAACCAAAACCCAGAACTTTGGGGTCCTATCCAGGTAATTTAGCCCACACCGCAGTTGCACTTACTGTTTTGTAGCAATAAAAGCATGAAAGCGGGGAATCCGGCCTGCGTTCCGCCCCAGGCGGAGGGCCCTATTGGGCTGGGAAAACTACTATTCCCGGCATGCTCGGTCCTTGGTGCGCCTGCCTACCAGAGCAACCTTGCCAAAGAGCGGGTTGGTTTAAAGCGCTGTTTTAGTTCCATGGAAACAGACCTGCTTGCAGCTCGGTGGAGCTACCTGCTGATGGATGGATTAGGGGTGAGACTGCCGGAACCGGTAGGGGAAGCCCAGGTGCATATGGAAACTACAATGTGCAGACCAGTCCTGTAGGGCTGGGAAAACTACTATTCCCGGCATACTCGGTCCTTGGTGCGCCTGCCTACCAGAGCAACCTTGCCAAAGAGCGGGTTGGTTTAAAGCGCTGTTTAGTTCCATGGAAACAGACCTGCTTGCAGCTCGGTGGAGCTACCTGCTGATGGATGGATTAGGGGTGAGACTGCCGGAACCGGTAGGGGAAGCCCAGGTGCATATGGAAACTACAATGTGCAGACCAGTCCTGTCTCCAACCCACATCAATGCTACAGCCTCTGAAACAGTCACAGTACTTCAGACCAGTCCTGTCTCCAACCCACATCAATGCTACAGCCTCTGAAACAGTCACAGTACTTCAGACCAGTCCTGTCTCCAACCCACATCAATGCTACAGCCTCTGAAACAGTCACAGTACTTCAGACCAGTCCTGTCTCCAACCCACATCAATGCTACAGCCTCTGAAACAGTCACAGTACTTCAGACCAGTCCTGTCTCCAACCCACATCAATGCTACAGCCTCTGAAACAGTCACAGTACTTCAGACCAGTCCTGTCTCCAACCCACATCAATGCTACAGCCTCTGAAACAGTCACAGTACTTCAGCAGAGGATGAGAAGAGGTGAAGAACAGACCAGTTCTGAGAGATGATCGAATAATGTTGGGCTATGGTGACAAAAGAGATCAGTTGGAAGCTTCAAACTATTTAGAAGACCTCACCAGCCAGAAAGTCATCAGTCCTATCCCAAGTGAAGTGACTTGTCCCAAAAATAAAGACATTTTATGGAAAAACTGTGAGTTTCTGGTAAACCGAATGTGTCATTTGGAAAGCCTCATCCAGTCCTTAAAGATGAACATCTTTCATCTACGAACTGGAAAGGAACTAAATCCACAGAAAACAGCCTTCCTGAAGGATCAGCTGAACACAATACAGGAGGAGCATTCCAAGGACCTGAAGCTGTTGCACCTTGAAGTGATAAATTTGTGCCAGCAACTGAAAGATGTCAAAGAGGAAGAAGACAAGGCCCAAGATGAAGTGCAGAGGTTGACTGCCACTCTGGAAATAGCCTGAGACAAAGAAGAAAGCAGCTATTATTGAAGAGGAGCTTTAGCGACCGCGAAAGGTAAAACGAACCTTAAAATTCAGGAGCTAAGGAGACAGTTGGCTCAGGAGAAGAATTTCAGGGACTCTCTTGAGAAATCTGCATCTTCCATGCTACTCAAAATACAAGAAATGGGGTCAACAGTGGAGGCAGAACGGAAACAGGCACATCCTCTGCAGCAGAACTGTATTGCCCTGCGCAGTTCTATACAGACCACCCAGGAGCTTCTGGCACAGGAGCAACAGAAGAATGGAGAGTTGGAGATGGCTACCTCACAGCTCAAATCTGACCTAATTTCCAGAGATGACCTCATTTGCAAGTTGGTTGAAGAAAATAAGAGCGTGCAAATGTCTTTCAACAAGGAACATGAAGAAAACACATATTTGAAATCTGAAATGACATCCCTTCATGATGTATCAGAAAAAGCACAGGTTTTGAATGACCACCTGACCAGAAAGTGTTCAGAGCTAAGCAGCACGCTTCAGACTGTTAAAATGGAAAATGCCAGAGTTATTGCTGAACATCATGCCGTTCTGCAAGTGGAGCAAAAAATGGTAAGAGACATTTCAAGAGCAAAATTTACTATTAGACGCAGCCCATGGCGGCGTCACTACATGCCAGGTGAACTACAGACTGTTCAGAATGAAAAAGCCCAACTCCAAACACACCTGGACCATTTAATCCTTGGGCATAACCAGTGCATCCAAAAAGCTCAGGATGCTGAGAAGAGGGCAGCTGCACAGAAAGAGCTTCTAGAATCAACTATTGCAAGACTGTGAGGTGAATTGGAAGCATCCATGCAAAAGAAGAGGTCTCTGGTGGAGAAGAGTGAAGGTTTCCAGAGGGAGGTTAATAAAACAGAAAAAGAAGTAGCCAGAGAAAATGCAATTTGGAAAAGGAATTAGCTAAAAACAGGGTAGACATAAACATATTGAACCAAAACCTGCAGATTCTAGTGGAAGAAAACAAACAGCTGACAGATAAAATGACTTCGCTTGAACTTCAGAGAACTACTTCTGATTACCATGGGCTTGCTCAGCAGAAAGTGGAAAAAGCCTTGGGAAAAATTACTGATGTAAAAATAAACTGGCCTATGAAAAGGGAAAACACCAGATAAAAGTTAAACAGCTAGAAGAACAACCACATTCTTTTACTGAAATGAAGCTACAGCAGGACCGTCTACATAAATTGGACAAGGCTTTAGAGGCCAAATATGCTCAGCTGTAATCCATTCCTGAAAAAAATGAGGAAGAGCTGTCCCAAGCAGTGAAGTATCGAGATACAGCCCTGAAAGAGAGCCAGAAGTTGAAAGGGGACCTGGAGGCTTTGGAGGACAGGGAAAACAAGAAGGTGGAAACTTTCAGGGACAGTTAGCAGAGGCTAAAGAGGGCAACTGCAAAGTCACAATAATGTTGGAAAACATGCTGGCTTCTCACAGTAGGATGCAAGGAGCTCTGGAGAAAGTACAGACAGAGCTTGGGTGAAGGGATTCAGAGATTGCAGGCCTCAAGAAAGAATGGTCTCTAAATCAGCAAAGAGTGCAGAAGCTTGAGGCCAAAGTGGACCAGTGGCAGGACAGAATGCTTATTGTGGAGGTGCAGCACAACAGCGAGATGGAGCCGCTATAGAACTCTCTAGCTAGAGAAGACAACAGGAAACTGGCCATGAGCCTAGAGCAAGCTCTCCAGACAAATGGCATCTTCAGTCTAAGCTAGACCATGTCCAAGAAAATCTGGAAAGCAAAGAACTCGAGCAGCAGAATTTGGAAACCTTCAAAGAACGGATGGCTGAGGAATCCAAAGTAGAAGAAGAATTGCGTGCTGGCCACATAGACGCTCTAAGAAAGCAATGTCAAACTGAGAGAGAAACGTCAAAGAAAGCAGCACAGCGGGAAGTCTCTGAGCTGAAGAAAGCCCTTGATGACGCCAACTTCAGATCAGTGGAAGTGTCCCGGACAAACCAAGAGCTGCGACAGAAACTTACAGAGCTGGAAAAAATAGTGAACAGTAACAAGGAAAAACTATAGAATCAGAAGGCCCAAATAAGACTGCCTTTGTTAGCCAAAGTGAATTATGCTCAGAATATGGATAGGATAAAGCAAATAGAAACAGAATTGAGGCAAATGGAGATGATTGAGGATCAGTATCAGAAAAAGAACTATGAACAGTCACTGAGTATCCAGAGATTTGTATCAGAAATGAATACCCTGCAGAAAGAGATGCAGCTGTTAGCCCCGAGCCAGTTTGAAGCCTCCCCGAGGAACAAACAGCAAGAGCTGCGACTAGCGACAGAGCGGAAAATCAGGCAGGAACCAGAAAACCGGTGCTGGGAATTGGAAGAAACTATCAGACACCTGAAGAAACGTAAAGAAGCAACTGAAAATAAGCTAAAAGAAGCCAGTGTGGAATCAGAACAGATAGATAACAGCTAATCTGGAAGAAGCTCACCACAGGTTTAAGTGCAGGTTTGATGGTCTACAGCTTGAGCAGACGAAAAACTGGCTGCAGAAGCTTCCCCGGGAAGACAGGTGGCCAGAAGAGGATCAAGATATAAGGCGCAATGTGGTATCCAGCCAGCCTATTCTGCATCGATGGGAGACCAAACAGAATCTTGGGCTTATGCTCAAAAAATATCATTCTGAGACAGAAAGAAGAAATGTCCCTGACAAGGAGCTTCTTCGTGTGAAGCTGCACAGCCTGGATTCTGCTGGCCAGCAAGTAGGGCTGGCCTGTCTCTGCATCCTAAGAACATGATGTGGGCTGAAGATCTGGACTTCATCCTTTGTGAACTCTTATATTACTGCAGAACCCACCCATCTTCTTTGTCCCATTCCCTATTTTCTACCTAATACATTTAGTTTGTTTTATGATGTTAAAAAAGTGTGAAAGCAATTGTCTTTAAAATATGGAATTAGTAAACACTTGCACCAATACAGATGGAAATTTGGGCAGAAACTTGTATGGTAGTATTATACTTCACAGTAGTATCAATAGATACTTATAATTTAAAATATCCATTTAAGGAGCTGGAGAGATGGCTCAGCAGTTAGAGAACTGGCTGCTCTTGCAGAGGACCTGGTTTGGTTCCTAGCACCCACACGGTGGCTAACGACCATCTATTACTCCAGTTCCAGGGGATCTGACATCGTTTTCTGGCCCCAGTGGGCACTGCATGACACAGGTGCGCTTACAGACAGGGGAGGCAAAACGCTCATATATGTAAAGAAAAATTAACTATCCATCTCAAGAGCGTATCATGAAGTGTAACAGATAAATGTTGTAAAGGTGAGGAATGTCCAACAGCACCCACCACTATTTAACATGACTTTCAAGGTACTAGCCAATGATACACAAAAGGGTACAGCCAAAACCTGGAATGACATACAATACACATTTCTTTCACAATTATGGTAATTTGGAAACTTCAAGAGTTACCTGAGATCAATAGGTTTCATTCAAACTGTCAGCTAGAAAAAAAGCATGGGAGTGGAAGGAAGCTAATTTAAATTGATTTAAAATAGCAACCAAAAACATCATCCTAAATATTTAGTTCTTAAAAACTAGAAGACTCTTTTTTTCAGTTGAGGATAGCATTTTAAGGCATAAAATTCAAGAGCTATTAAAGCCTATAAATCAGAGTATAAAATAGAATT
>NW_008333883.1:13087-14919 GCF_000622305.1 Nannospalax galili
AGAGCAAGCCAGTGAGCAGCATTCCTCCATGGCCTATGCTTCAGCTCCTGCCTCCAGGTTCCTGCCCTGAGTTCTTACCTTGGGTCTCTGATGACTTGTGACCTGGGAGATGTAAGCCGAATAAACCCCCTCCTCCCCAAGTTGGTATTGGTCAGAGTATTTTGTCACAGCAATGGAGAAACAAACCAGGACAGCCTTGGTTAATCTGAGGACCTCTCTGATCTCTATGGCCAACAGCTCATGGGGGGCGGGGGGGAGGCAACCCATCCCTGGTACTGTAGTGTTTTTCTTAACAGTTGTACAGTTTTGGGAGCCTTTGTTTTTGTTTTTATACAGGATTACGTATTGTAGGCTTTTCCCAACCATTCTGGTGGGTATTATTTGTGTCTTATCCAACCATAAAGCTCCCAAGAATCTTACAACTATAGCTGGCCTTTGTTTTGTCAGGTGCACTTGATATCTTTCAAATGGATTTCACATCTTTAAAGCACTCAAGGGTTAACATCATACATTAAATCAATCATAGACTGGGTTTAACACCGTGTAGAAAGGTTTTTATCCATTTGTATTAATGGTTTTCTCCATAGATGTCTGTTGGGTACCACAGCATAGGTAAGAGGCATTAACTATGGATTTTACATGGAGTCTCTTTGTATCTTTTTTATCCTTGAGACACTTACAGGTGCTGGCTCAAGTTGCCTGACCCTGCACCAGGCTAGAGAGACAGAGGGCCCCTCTTGTCCCTACTGCACATGTTGACTCCCTGAGTCAGGCAGGCCCTGGGTCTGCCTCCTGGCTGAAGCAATATCTGCCGCCTCTCCATTGACCATACCTGGCTGCCGGGGGAGGCCCTGGAGGGAAAAAATGTCTTCACCCCTAGCATAGCCATTCTCAGGAGAGAAAGCTACCTTGTTTAATCTTTGGGGATCCTTAACCAACCCTGGGACAGTTTTAATCCTCTGAATGACTTTTGTGAACTGTTCTTCAAGTTTTAAAGCTGTCCAGAATCTCCTTAGTACCGAATTTGGTTTTCTATCAATTTTTCCTTAGGAACTTGGGCTCGACATAAACCTTGCCACATTTGTCTTTGAGTAACTCAAATGCACCTCTTTTTTGGTCTTGGATTTTTAAATATCTCTTGTAGGTTGTTCTGTTATTCTACAGATACATTTTACATGTTGGTTTGAGTCACTTAGATCTGCCAAAGCCCCCCTCACTTTACAAAGATCCTATCCCATTAAGGGACATAGCAAAACCATTAAGCTCTATACCATTCTCGAGGTCCCAGTTGAATGAAGCTTTCCTTTATATCTCTGGTGAACAGAGCCCTATCTGGCCCAGTGAATTGGGCATCATATATTGCTTTTCTCATACCTAGTTCTCTCAGTAATGCCTAGCCTTCTTTTATAGTCCTCCAGCCCCTGCTAATCATGGGAGTCTCCATCGGTGAGGACCACGTATCTTTAATGCCTCGCACATGCCATTTCATTAGGGACTACTTCCCCCTGTACTGGCATAGGTTAAACAGTCTGTGTCTCAAGGATGGATATAACTCAGTTGTGATGCTTCTGAAGGACTTAAACTGACAGTTATTCCCATGTCCCATACCCTCACAAGACACGATGTGAGGGGCTCTTTAAATGCTTGTTTGAAGTTCTTTCTTAGTCCCAACAGCTCCAGTATGGAGTATTTTCTCCTAGCCACAGTAGTAATAACCTTTTCTCTTTTTGTATCAAAGGTTGAATCTGAAGGGCAGCTTTAGCTACTTTCATTTCTAGGTTTTTTTTTTTTTTTTTTGGTCTTTTTGAGACAGGGTCTCTCTGTAGCCCCAG
>NW_008333883.1:15459-20392 GCF_000622305.1 Nannospalax galili
GGTCGTATGGACATTGGCCACACTCTCCCCTGGGTTCCTGCCAGCTTTTCCTGGACTGGTCGCATTACCTCACAGGATGCCTTGCAGCGCCCTTCTCAGCCCTTCTGTATTTGGGAATCTGAACCCAGCTCCCTTTCCACTGGCTCTAGATGCTGCAGGAACCGCTACTCTTTCCAAGGCCCACACCACCATTGTTTTTCCTGAACTCCCGTGGTTTGCCTATCCTGCCACGCTATGCCAACTGTTTCACCAAATTCCCCTCCCACTTCTTGGGACGGCCGTGCACCCTCACCCTCCAGCCCTTCTGTATTTGGGAATCTGAACCCAGCTCCCTTTCCACTGGCTCTAGATGCTGCAGGAACCGCTACTCTTTCCAAGGCCCACACCACCATTGTTTTTCCTGAACTCCCGTGGTTTGCCTATCCTGCCACGCTATGCCAACTGTTTCACCAAATTCCCCTCCCACTTCTTGGGACGGCCGTGCACCCTCACCCTCCGAGGTTCCAGGGCTGACAAAACCAACAGAATACCTATTTAAGGTGTTGCATAGTTTGACATCCGGGAGGGGGTGACTTACAAAGGCATAAATTCTCACAGGCTTTTTCTTTTCCAAATCTGAAATGCATGCACCATCAGTGTGTCCGGCCCATGGTCTCCCATCAGCTTTTCACACCATTTGAGGCTCTGTTTCCAAAATGGCAATGATTCCATGTTTCAGTCTGTCCTCAGGCCTGCCTCCCCCCCTCATACGATTGAAGCTGACCAATGATTGGGTGGGAGGATTGGCTGTCTCAGAGGACACACCGACGCAACACAGTAAAATCCTTTTCTTCCAGTCGGTAGGATCCCCCCACCAAGGCCAACTGGAAAGTAGGGGGTAATCATGGGTCATTCAGCTTCACAAGATTGATCTCATTTTCAAGCAATTATTAAATGCATGCTAAAGTCTAGAGGACTTACGGGCACAGAATCTCAAGGAAAGGCCTTTTTAGATAGTACTATTACTATAAGTTGTAACCCTTGGTTCTCAGTAGAGGGCATCATTGATTTAGAAACATGGAAAAGAATAGGGGACAAGGTGCAGCTTTGCCTCAAGCCAGGAGCTGCCATATCTGTTTGCCAATTTCCCCTCTGGTCTGCTCTTTGCCAGTTCATCCAGCTAGTAGAGGGACACCCGTGCCCACTGGTCATTGGCCTTCCTCTGATCATGCTAAAGAAGAGTTACTTTCCCTCCGAGATCCCCCCTCCAGCGCCTCCATCTGTAGATTCTCCCAGCACTCCCGTTTCCTCTGCTCATTCAGCACCTCCTGTGGCTTGTGTCTCTTAGCCTTCCTTCTACAGGTGATCCTGATTCCCTTCTGCCTATGCTTTACAATCTACTTACTGGGGACACCTTTTGGAGAGAACGCTAATTTGCCACTCTCTCCCTCCCCCCACTTTTTCCCAGTGACCATCCTGGATGGAGCAGCAGCGGCGGCGGCCGAAAATCCTTTGCTTAGAATGCATACTCCCTTTGAAGCCCTTAAAAGGTATTCATAAAGCTGTGATCGAAAACGGGACGCATGGCCCCTTTACCATGACCATTTTTGACCAGTCTAGGGCTAAGCTGGGACTTTAAACACCTTGCCCAAACCACCTTGTCCCCATTGTCTGGTGAGCCCTGGAGGCTGAGGGCCCTCATTTAGAGGCTGCTCGAATTTTAACAAAACAACCTGCCTTATGGTGGATCAAATCAGGAATGCAAGGGAGTAATTGCATCTGAAAAGAGCCAAGAACCCTCCTCATGGGTCACAGCTACCCAGGACATAGGCACAGTTTCTGAGCAGGCTAGCATAATGGCCACCACCTTAGCAGAAGCTTTTGCTGCCAAGATGAGAGATCCATGATTTAAATGTGGAAAATTTTTTCACGTGTGCCTAGCTACCCACAAATCACTAGGCTGTCATTGGGAGTGACATTTATTACCTCAGCCTAGGATGAGAAAATACTGTGAGCCAACTAAGACAACTTTGTCTGTTTCGTTTGGAAAATGGTACTTTGTTATTTCTACATGATGAATGTCTTTTGGGAAATGCCTCAATATCCTGAGATGAAGCATAAATTTGTGAGCCATAAACATTAGCCAAAAAGAAAATTCACTTTATTGGAAAAAATAAATTGTTTTAAACTGTTGCCACGGTCTTATGTTTTCCCATAGCTTTATTACAAACACTGCAGCAGGAAGCACAGCAACAACATTAATATCATGAAGAGGATCAGTACACCTCTAGTACCAAGAACCGGAGTGGGTTCAATAAGGTGAACAGGATCAGAGGCATCTCCAGGAGCAGGAGCAGGAGCAGGAGGAGGAGGAGCAGGAGTAGGAGGAGGATCAGGAGCAGGAGCAAGCAGGAGCAGGAGCAGGAGCAGGAGGAGGAACGTGAACAGGATCAGGAGGAGGAGAAAGAGGAGGAGCAGAAGCAGGAGGAGGATCAGGAGCAGGAAGAGGAGGAGGAGGAGAAGGAGGAGAAGGAGCAGGAGGAGCAGTGGGAGGAGGAGGAGCAGGATCAGGAGGAGGAGCAGGAGCAGGATCAGGAGGAGGATCCGGAGGAGGAGCAGTAGGTGCAGGAGCAGGAGGAGGAGTGGGAGCAGGAGTGGGAGGAGGAACAGGAGCAGGATCAAGAGGAGGAACAGGAGGAGGAGCAGAAGGAGGATCAGGAGCAGGAAGAGGAGGAGGAGGAGAAGGAGGAGAAGGAGCAGGAGGAGCAGTGGGAGGAGGAGGAGCAGGATCAGGAGGAGGAGCAGGAGCAGGATCAGGAGCAGGAAGAAGATGGGGAGGAGGAGCAGGAGGAGCAGGAGGAGCAGAAGTAGGAGCAGAAGCAGCAGGAGGAGGAGCAGGAGGGGACGAGGAGTAGGACCAGGAGGGCAGGAGCAGGAGCAGGAGCAGGAGCAGGAGGAGAGCAGGAGCAGGAGGAGGAACAGGAGGAGGAGCAGGAGCAGGAGGAGGAACAGGAGCAGGAGGAGGAGCAGGAGCAGGAGGAGGAGGAGCAGGAGGAGGAGCAGGAGCAGGAGCAGGAGGAGGAGCAGGAGCAGGAGCATGTACAGGTTCAGGCTCAGCAGCAGTATTTGGTGTATTCTCTCTGGGGTCAGTATGAAGGTCAACAGCACAGGTTATGGTAAGGCAAGGACTGTGAACAGGAATTCTATGCCGGAAAGAGCTGAAGGATGTGACACCCAGAGAGACTCTCTCCATTTCTTCAACCTAATGAAAATTTGACGTGTTAGTTTCCATTAAATTTTTTTTCTATTTTTATTATTTGTGTGTTAGCTTCATTATCTTGATTTTAGTTCACATAATATTTGTATGCTCGGTTTCATGTTAGCACTATGGGACACTGACAATTTAAAGATTCGACTTCATTTCTGCTTGAGAAAATGACCAGAGTTTTCAGAACTCCAAAAAAGAGCCAGCTTCATTTTATGCCCTTCTTTTTCTGACTCGTTGCTACCAGACACCTTCACTCTGTAAACTGGAAGAACTAAAAAGGACAGGACAGGATATGTCCTCTCTTGTCCTTATGACCTAGATGTTACATCAAACAGTCAGATTCAGAGACTGTAACATTGTGGGGCTTCAGGAACTAAAGGAACATCTCCCTTTCTGTACTACGTCATGCTTTTCCCCATCACTTTTAAAATTCTACAATCTGCTGGGCTCCTAGGATATCAAAAAAGTGAAGGTGACCTTTGAAACGCATGAACAAGACCCCTGCACCGTGCAGAAGGTGAGGCTGCTGAGTTGCAGGTATGGACTCTGGAGACGCTGTCTCAATTGCACACTCTTTAACCATGAAATTTTACACCTGGAGGATGTGTACGCAATTGCCTGCTCCCACCACCATCCTCTACTTTCAGCTGGAGTAATATCAACAGGGCTTGAGCAATTCATTCAAAGCTCTGAAGAGACATTGCCCAGTAGATGTTATCACCAAAGACATGATACAATTCCACAGTGCTGCTCAGATAAATTACAGAATATACCCATCAAATTAATCAGATACAATAAAGAAATGTGAATCTTACAAGCTAATTTAATGCCTGCTTGGTAGATGGGAAGCTTCATGTACTTTTATAATAGGAAATATTTCTAGGTTGTCATTCTTTGCAACTCACAGTATCTTGTAACTTAGCAGTGTACGTTGGAGTCCATTACAAAATTTGCTGGTCACATATGCTACTATGTGAAAAAACAGCTACATTCTAAAACCTATGAAACATCATAATACAAAGAGGTGAATAAAATATTTAAGAAGTATTGCTGACAGGAAAATGTTCAAATATATATACAAAAAAATTTAAAGAGCCACTGTAGGAATTTTCAGTTTGGTGATTTGACAGAAAAAAGGTGAACTTGAACCCATGTAAGTGCAATGAACAATGAGTTTGCATAGGGGTGGATGTCAACCCTAGATACATTTCCATACGTCTTGTCCCTCATGACTTCCTCCCCATTAAGTGTGTTTAAGCTAATTATAAAAGGCCACATGGTACAGGGCTAAGTTAATTTCCCAGGATACATGACATGTACAAAAAATGAAGATGGCTGATAAACAATTTACATAATAGGAGTAAGTCACATCTAGACATAGAATACTTAAGAAAACACACCCTTTTATATGCGAGTTGAGAAATGTATTAATCATCATGTGTGATGTGTGAGTGCAGGTGTACATGCTCAATGGTGTGGTGTGAAGGTGGCTTTTTCCTTCGACTTTGTTGTGCCAGGGTGTGCTGTTTCCTCAGCACTGCGCACTCCAGGCTAGCTGGTCCATGAGCATAAAGCAATTACCATGCCTGTCTACTGTCTTGACTTTAGGAGTTGTGGGACTTCACCTGTAAGCCACTGCAACACTCTGAGAGTGTGTGTGTGTGTGTGTGTGTGTGTGTGTGTGTG
>NW_008333883.1:20780-29885 GCF_000622305.1 Nannospalax galili
CTCCCTATTTGTATTAAAGACAGTCACTTTCTGGTTATCTTCATATCTTAATGTATCTTCCCTTAACTGTAAGAAGACGAATGGCCAGTGGGGGCAGAAATGATGGTTCAGCGATTAAGAGCACTGGCTGCTCTAGCAGAGGACCTGGGCTCACTTCTCGCACTCACATGGTGGCTGAAAACCATCTATAACTCCAGGTCCAGCAGATCTGAACCCCTCTTCTGACTTCTGCAGACATTTCATGCATGACTGCACTTACATACCTACAGGCAGAAACACTCAGAAAAATTTTCTAAAGTTAAATTAAAATTAATAAAGTATTTCAGAATCAGGTAGCTGGCTGGCATGGGTATTTCTGGAACTGGGAACATTTAAAAAACAAAAACAAAAACAAAAACAAAACAACCAGGACATCTTAGGGCTGGCTTTGCTTTCTCTGAAATGCTATAGAGACGGGCCCTCCAGATGCATCTTTCGCTCACAATCAAACACATGACTTTTCAAATTAACGGGAATTACCTTTAAGCACATTTTTACTTCAAAGACATCAGGTAGGGGCTCCTTGGAACCAATGATGTCATTGGAATAGTCACTCTCTTTCTCAAACAGTGGATCGAACTCTCTGAGGAGTTCCTTCAAACGTGGACACCTTAATGTGCTCCGATGATCCACCGTGTCCGCAGGCAGATCTCTCCGAGCGTCTTCCTGCAGAAGAGAAGGTGGAGGGTTAATGTGCTTGGTTTCGTTCTCAGGGGTGTTTTCTCTTTGGGATGCCTGGTTTCAAACTTTACACGTTACAGGGAATAGACACAGAGAAAGGAGAAACACTTCAATCTTAACAGTTGAGCTACTCACAAATTATCACACTATGAATGAGAAATGAAAATAATTATCGGGGGGCCGGAGAGATGGTTCAGCGGTTAAGAGCACTGACTGCTCTTGCAGAGGACCCGGGTTCGACTCCCAGCACCCACATGGCAGCCACGAACCGACCTTAACTCCAGTTCCAGGGGAATCCGAAGCTGTCTTCCAACCTCTGCGGCATTGCACGACACAGGTGCACTCATTTCAGCATCAGGTAGCTGGCTGGCATGGGTATTTCTGGAACTGGGAACATTTAAAAAACAAAAACAAAAACAAACAAACAAAAAAACAACCAGGACATCTTAGGGCTGCCTTTGCTTTCTCTGAAATGCTATAGAGACCGGCCCTCCAGATGCATCTTTCGCTCACAGTCAAACACATGACTTTTCAAATTAACGGGAATTACCTTTAAGCACATTTTTACTTCAAAGACATCAGGTAGGGGCTCCTTGGAACCAATGATGTCATTGGAATAGTCACTCTCTTTCTCAAACAGTGGATCGAACTCTCTGAGGAGTTCCTTCAAACGTGGACACCTTAATGTGCTCCGATGATCCACCGTGTCCGCAGGCAGATCTCTCCGAGCGTCTTCCTGCAGAAGAGAAGGTGGAGGGTTAATGTGCTTGGTTTCGTTCTCAGGGGTGTTTTCTCTTTGAGATGCCTGGTTTCAAACTTTACACGTTACAGGGAATAGACACAAAGGAGAAACACTTCAATCTTAACAGTTGAGCTACTCACAAATAATCACACTATGAATGAGAAATGAAAATATCGGGAGGCGGAGAGATGGCTCAGCAGTTAAGAGCACAGACTGCTCTTGCAGAGGACCCGGACACTAAGACAATTAGAAACCATGAGGTAGAATTAAAGTGTTTTGTTTTTTTTTTTTAAAAAAAGACCTTTTAATTTTTCTGTGAGTCTGTGCATCCATGTGTAAGTATGTGCACACGAGTGCAGGAGCCTATGGTGTTCAGAGGCATGGGCTTTCCTGGATCTAGCATTACAGGTGGCTGTGAGGTGCCTGATGGGGTGCTGGTAAGTGAACTCAAGTCCTGTGGAAGCACATCATGTGCAGGCTCAACCTCTGAACCACCTTTCTAGCCCCATATGTGGTTTTTCTCTTTGTTAGCGGTTCAGAATTAAAATAAAAAGCCAAGAACAGCAGCTCCCTTTTTTCTCTGTCTGACACCACGAACTCTCCATGTAACTCACCAGTTCCACTGTAAACCTTTTCCCTGTTTACGACTGGCCAGCGCAGGCAGAAATGGTGGTTCAGTGATTAAGAGCACTGGTTGCTCTGGCAGAAGACCTGGGTTCAGTTCCCAGCACTCACATGGTGGCTGAAAACCATCTATAACTCCAGGTCCAGAAGATCCTAACCCCTCTTCTGACTTCCGCAGACATTTCATGCATGAGTGCACTTACATACCTGCAGGCACAAACACTCAGACAGAAAAATTTTTTAAATTTAAATTAAAATGAATAAAGTATTTCAGCATCAGGTAGCTGGCATGGGTATTTCTGGGACTAAGGCTTTGCATTTTCTGAAGTGCTACTGAGACGGGCCCTTCAGATGCATCTTTCCCTCACAATCAAACACATGACTTTTCAAATTAACGGGAATTACCTTTAAGCCTATTTTTCCTTTATAGACATCAGGTAGGGGCTCCTTAGAACCAACAATAATATAACTGCATACATGTAAGTGCACTACATGTGTCCAGTCTCTCAGAGAGGCCAGAAGACGGTGTCAGATCCCTTGGAACTGCAGTTACATGGTGTTGTTGGCTGCCTTGTGTGTCTTTTGAATTAAACCCGGTCCTCTGGAATACACCACGTGTTCTGAGCCAACCTCTAACCACTGAGCCAACCTCTAAGGTTTGCTTTAAACTATCCCTTTGGCATAGCACTGTGCATTTATATGCTATTTCTATATTAAGTTCAGTTAATATATTCTAATTTCCACTACAATGTAGATAAAAATTTTCCATAATATGAAGTGATGTGCTGCTTTGAAATGAATTAGGGTCAAAAGTCCTTTTCTTATTGAGACAGGGTCTCTCTGTAGCTCCAAGATGACCTCGACCTCGCTATGTAGACCAGGCTCGCTTCAATCACAGAGCTCCTGCTGTATCTGCCTCCGAAGTGCTGGGATTAAAAGCATGAACCACCATGCCTTGAAAAATTTCCTCATCCATTCACCTCATAGTTATGACTCTGCTAAAGGCAGCTGGGTTGCTCTTATGACTTTACTCCCTCCCTCAATATACACAGTGAAAACAAGGTATACCAAGTGAGGCGGCCAAAGCCTAGAAAGACAAATGTTCCGTGCTTTCTTTTATGTGGAATCCAGCTTTGAATTTAGATGTGTATGTTTAATTGGGATAATCACTACTGCTCAGGAAGCTGGAAAGGGCCCATGAGAGGGGGAGGAAAGTATGTCTTTAAGGGGTGAGGGGATAGAACACATAGGATATGAAAATAGCATATGAAGTGAGGCGGCCAAAGCCTAGAAAGACAGATGTTCCGTGCTTTCTTTTATGTGGAATCCAGCTTTGAATTTAGATGTGTATGTTTAATTGGGATAATCACTACTGCTCAGGAAGCTGGAAAGGGCCCATGAGAGGGGGAGGAAAGTATGTCTTTAAGGGGTGAGGGGATAGAACACATAGGATATGAAAATAGCATATGTGGGGAGGACCTGGGCTTAAAAATTTATGCAGGGAAAGGGAGTAGGTTAACCAATCTAAAGTTGTATGAAAAAATGTCATTAGCATTACAAGTTCTAGCCAGGGAACTAGAAAAATGTCAGAAGAGGGTAATTTTCAAATGTTCCTATGAGTCCATTGGAATTTCTTGACAAGGGCTTCCAAAAGCATTCCTTTACTGGGTTCCTCCTCATTTTTCTTTTGTCTTCCAAGGCTGGAGTGGTGTACTTTAGCCTGCCCCAAATCCAGGCCATGTGTGAAATTTTCTTTTCCCCTTAAAGATGAGAGTTATGCAATTTGGGACGTATTTTAGATAGACCCACTGAAGGGGTACTCCAATTGCCTCAAGCTGTGTTAGTTCCCCCTCAAAGGCTTCAGGTAACTGAAGGGTTGCTGAGGTTATGTATGACTTGAGGGTATGCACACTGGAAAACCTTTACCCAGCATGGGTCATGCCTTCTCTTGCTAGCCTTCCCCAGGTTGTATACTTTAGCCTGCCCCAAATCCAGGCCATGTGTGAAACTTTCTTTTCCCCTTAAAGATGAAAGTTATGCAATTTGGGATGTATTTTAGATAGACCCACTGAAGGGGTACTCCAATTGCCTCAAGCTGTGTCCCTGTTCAGCATGGAAGAAGCCAGAGTGGTCTGCGTCCCTATTCCCTATTGGCAATCTGGGTAACCTCTTCAGAGGATGGTGTGATAAGAATAGGAAGTAGGAATTGGCTAGGCCGTTAGGGTAAAAAGACCCCAAAGAAAAGCAGTCAATTTCTTGGGCCTCTTAGCAACATACTCTGTTCCAAAGGCCAAAAAGGTTGAAGGAATTTGGGAGCTTGTATCCAATCCTTAAAGGATTTTAGGGTTAACTCTTCAGCAGGGTCAAATGTTAGAGTAGCCAAAAACCCCATAAAAATAAATTAATTAAAGAAGAAAGGGTACATGAAGGTATCAGAAAAAAGTGATGGGGAGATATGGGAGGAGTTGGAGGGGAGGGAGTGGGCATGGATTTGATCAGAGCACCTTATATGCTTATTAGGGTTAACTCTTCAGCGGGGGCAAATGTTAGAGTAGCCAAAAGCCCCATAAAAATAAATTAATTAAAGAAGAAAGGGTACATGAAGTTATCAGGAAAAAGTGATAGGGAGATATGGGAGGAGTTAGAGGGGAGAGAGTGGGCATGGATTTGATCAAAACACCTTATATGCATGTATGTAATTCTCAAAAAATTATTTATTTTTTAAAAAAAGTCATTACGGAAACCCATTGCTTAGTAACATAATTTCAAAATACAATTTGAAATAAAAAGAGTTTGAACACAGGGGGACATGGTTACACATGGTGGACAATGCTTTCCTGCCTAGGTGGACAATGCTTTCCCCAGAAGGCATGGGTTATTACAAAAATAGCAGTTTAAAAAAAGTCATTATGGAAACCCGTTACTTAGTAACATAATTTCAAAATACAATTTGAAATAAAAAGAGTTTGAACACAGGGGGACATGGTTACACATGGTGGACAATGCTTTCCTGCCTAGGTGGACAATGCTTTCCCCAGAAGGCATGGGTTATTACAAAAATAGCAGCACCCGGTGTGGGATACCTCCCTACAAGTTTCTGGTAAGGAATGCCCCTAAAACAACATAGGCTATTGCTATTACTTTTTTTTTTTTTTTTTGGCCCCACAAAAAAAAAAAATTACTTTTTTTTTTTTTGCCCACTAAAGATGCATGGTAAGGTCCTACTGCTGAAGACACAACATATTTTTGTACAGGAAATGCAGATATCAAGTTGGAACTAACCTTAAAACGTCTTCCTGTAGGCTAGCTTTCATAGGACTGAAAGGTACTAAGCAGGCCACTGGATGAGAAAAGCTATAAATGGTATTATGCAGCAGCAAACTCGGTATGCTACAATACTGACATTCCAGGCAAGATGTGTCCACTGCTACAGATTTTGTGATTGAATTCAATGCCTATTCCATAGGAGGGCATTCATACCCAATATTGTAAGCCTGGCCAAGTACCTGTGGCTCCAGAAGTCATATGCCCTAGAGGAGAACCCAGGGTTTGTGTTAAATGGACACAGCATCAAACTGCCCTCTAAACACTAAACCCACATATTAGTGCAGCTCTCACCCTTCATCAGAGCAGTTTCATATTGCCGTGAACAGCAGTTAACACTGACTCACATCCAGTCAAAGTGCAAAGAACAAGTGCCTATGGAGTGATCAGCCCCCAATGGAACATTTCTATTACCATCTTCTGCTAAGGTTCTAGAAACTTGGTGGTAGAAGAGAATGAAAGATTGTAAGAGCCAGAGGTCAGGGAGGACTGTTACACTCATGAACTCACAGCAGCTGTGGCTGTGTGTTCAAGACCTGCACAAGATCAAGCCAGTCAGCATTCCAGCACTGATGGGGCAGGGGGTCACAAGGCCCCACCACTTGCTGAGAGCTATTGGCAATTGATGGCTGCTAGGGGAGGGAGAGTCCGTTTTCTTCAGAGTTGTGGCCTTTTGTAGGTTGCCCATGCTCTAGGGGATGGCTTATATCCATGAGTACATGGGCAGTACTAGCTGGACTTAGTGGGCCATGAGGAAAGAAAAGAAGTGTGGGATATGAAGTTGTGAGGAGGATGAGAGGGCATCTGGAAGGCGTTGGAGCAGCCAGCAGGCATGGAGAGGAAAATGAAAACTAAACTCTTATCAGAGAAAGCCACAAATGATAGAAAAAGGATTTGTAATACCTACTTGACAGATTTTTTTTAAAAATCCATTGTTAATTTTCTCATTTGTATGAATTCTCCCAGACTGTTAATAAATAATTAGTTCCAAAGGATAAGAGTCGTTTTGTTATTAAAATGACTCTTGATGGGGCTAGAGAGATGGCTCAGCGGTTAAGAGCACTGACTGCTCTTGCAGAGGATCCGGGTTCAATTCCCAGCACCCACATAGTGGCTAAAAACCGTCCTTAACTCCAGTTCCAGGGAAATCCGAAGCCCTCTTCTGGCCTCTGCGGCATTGCATGACACGGATGCACTCACATACATGCAGGCAATACACTCATACACATAAAATAAAAATAATACATAAAATATTTTTAAATGACTCTTGATGTTGTTACTGACTGTATATCATCTGGATTTCACTGTGTTAAACTGGCTGGCTGATGATGCCTGGGCTCTATGGAATTAACAGAAATCCTGAGATTGGCTAATTTCCACTTCATAATATTTTGGTTTATACTTTTATCATTTGCATATCAATCCTTTGGGCTCCTTTCATTTCAACTGTAACTATTCCAGGAGTCTTTATTATTACTACTCACTCTCTGTATTTTCATCAGAGTTGTCCTCGCTTGTGTTAAAGCATATTCATTTTCTGATATTTTATTTCCATAGTCCATTTAGTTTTGCTTAACCCTAGAGAGTGCATGGCAAGTATATTCCTGGGAAGGGGATGTAAGGGCATTTAAAAGTTAGGCTCTTTGTGTCTGGAAACTGTGATACCTCAGGCATGGGCAGTGTATGTGCATCTTTCCCCTCAGAATCACATAAATTACTTGAATTTGTGGGAACTTCATTTAAGGGTGTTCTTCCTGTAGAGGTGCTAGGTAGTTCTTCAGGACAAACATTAATATCCTGTTTACCCAAAAGCCTGTGAAACATTTTTTCATCTTGTTTTGATGGTCAGACTCTGCATTGCTTTGCTTGATTAACCGATGGTCGGCCTTTCTCACAAAAGGGAGTCCTGAACATACTGGTGTGTAGTCTCTGTTTTCTATCTTTGTTTCTGGGTCTTGATACACTGTCTGCTGATGAAAAGGTGGATGGTTAATTTGCTTGGTTTCATTGCCAGACATTTGTTGTTGTTTTTAGTGGAACTTTTTGCAAAATGACTTTATTCTTATGAGTCACAGGGTATGGACACAGAGGAAAGCAGAAACTAATTACTATTTAAAAGCTAAACATGTTCATAGATGTTTAGTTATTCACAAATCACTAGACAACCATTAAGACATGAGAAAAATTTGCCTTAGTCTGCAGTAGGAGAAAATCACGAACAAGAAAGTTAAAATTTAGTTTGGATTGGAATAAAAATGCCTTGTTACATAGTAAATTTGCGTCCACAAGGAATTAAGTGATTTTTGGAGATGACAAAGCAATTCTCACATTAAAAGATTTTTACCTCACTTGATGTAAAAATGCCGAAACCTGGCTCCACATATGTCCTTTTCCTGAAGATCAGTTATCGGGGCAGTGGCAAACTTCAAATTACTAAAGACTGTGATGATTTGTGTTATGGACTTGACTCAAAATAGAATTAAGAAAGAAGTGCCAATGAGGAATTGTTTGGGTCAGGTTGACCTATACGCTTACCTGTGAGGGATTTTCTTTTGTTTGTTTTTATTATGAGTGTTTTGTCTGCACGTATGAAATGCACCTGTCATGCAATGCTGGAGACTACAGAAGAGAGTAACTGATCTACTTGAACTGGGGTTACAGATGGTTGTTAGCCACGTGTGGACAGGAACCAAACTCAGGTCTTCTGCAGCAGCAACAAGTGCTCTTACATTTTTTTAATTGGGTTGATGGAGGTGGAAATTTGCATGCTGAACATGGGCAGCTCCATTTCAAGGGCTGGGCCTGGGACTGCCTGAAAGGACAGAAGTGAGCACAGGCATGCATGCATTAGTTCACTGCTCCCTGCTCTTGCCTGAGATGTGATGTTTGTTCCTGCCATATTGGCGTCGTTGCAATAGTGAACTGAATTGTGAGCCAAATACACACGTTCTCTCTCAAGTTGCTTTCATTAGGGTATTTCTTGAGCAGCAACAGAATGTGAAACTAAGACAGCAACCAAAATCAATAAACACTAACCCAAAAGCAAAGCAAATTCGTAAAATTTTACTTTAAGGAACATGTGGACTCCATCTATGTGCTCTACCTCTATGAAGTTTTTAAAAAACATTCTATTCTCCACTAAAGACAGTCACTAATTAGTTTTCATATTTACTGGATACTTTACAGTGGCATAAGATAGTTTTCTCTCCACCACACCTGAGATTCTACTGCCATAGTTATGATTCTGTTAAAGGCAGGTGGGTTCATCTTATGGCTTTATTCTCTCCCTCAATGTAGACACTGAAGACAGTTAGAGAAGGTGGATCAGAACTAGTCCTGTAAATGTGGCAGGAGCGACTGGCAATATGAAACTAGACATTCAAGCCCTGGGAATGACTCCTCTTATTTGAATCTATTCCACCGGCCATGAGTGGTCATGCTGTTCTTAACTTCAGTCACTTAATAAGGGGTCTCAACAGCAATCAAAGTTGATTGTACAGGGAAATTATACAAATGAGAGAGAGAGAGCATAACAGTTACTCAGAAAAAATAGCCTCAATTCTAAGCATATTTCAGAAGAAAATTGAGATAGATACCTGTACAGATTATGAGAGTAGTTCATATTTTATTAAAGGTTTCTATGTTAAAATTGGTTTTTTGACCTAAAAAAATACTCAAATTTAAATCTTTTTCTT
>NW_008333883.1:30585-38901 GCF_000622305.1 Nannospalax galili
TAGATATTCACATAAACATTTTTAAATAAAATCTTTATTATTTATTTATTTAATTTAATTTTTAAAATTTATTTTGGTCTTTTTGAGACAAGGTCTCCCTCTAGCTCCAGCTGGTCTGGAACTCATTATGTAGACCAGAATGGCCTTGGACTCACAGAGATCCGCCTGCCTCTGCCTCCTGAGTGCTGGGATTAAAGGCATGCACCACCACATCTGGCAGGATTTTAAGTTTTAGTGCGTGTGCGTGTGCATGTGTGTGTGTGCACACGAGTTTAGGTCTCTGTGTGTGTGTGTGTGTTTCTGTGTTTGTGTACTCATGTGTTTAGGTGCCCATGGAGGACAGAGGCATTGGAGCTGTACTGACAGGCAGTTGTGAGACGCCTGATGGAGGTGCTGGGAACAGAATTTTGTTCCTCCCAAAGAACAGCCAGTGCTCATAAATACTAAGCCATCTCTCTAGTCCCTAAGTTACACAATCTAAATACATTCTGAAATTTCCTCCTTTTATCAGCAGGGATGGAGTACAACGTTCTTGCCAACTGATAGGTGGTTGAATCTGTGGTGTTTTCCATTTCTTTGCTTATTGAAAATATGTATTTCCCTGTTAAGTCCTGCCTTAACCAAAAATAATTTTGTGACATACAGTAACCAATATTAATTTGGATACCATTTAATTAGGGCTAAAAGGAAGAATATTTGTGTTGGATTTCAGATAATATTTAATGTCATGGTAGTGATTTCATTAGCTGTAATAATTAAGTCCAATCTGATTCTTTCTTTTCTGATGTTAGATGAGGTCAGATATTTCAAGGTACTTAGCTATTTAGTAAGTTTGTCTTGGAGATCAGGTGTGAACAATGTTCTGTTTTCAAACAGAACTATCTGAGATTAAAGGTGCTTTCTATTTGCTTTATACCTTAAAAAAGAGGGTGGGGGATGAAATAGAAAAGAGGATCATTAGTTACTTTTCTTGTTGCTGTGACAAATTACCTGACGAAAAGACTTGAAGGAAGGAGGTTTATTTTGATTCATGGTTTCTGGGAATTTCAGTCCATCATGGTGGGGAAGCAAGCTGAGAGACTTGGTCTGTGTCAACAGGCTGTTGCTTCTCACACTGTGGTAGAGGGGGAAGCAGACAGCTTGGAACTGGAAACAGAAGCAGATATGACTTTGAAGCTCCACCACTAGCAACCTTCTTCTAATTGGGCCACATCCCACAGGTGGCACGGTAGCCGGGAACCAAGTGTTCAAATGCATGAGCGATGTATGGTTTTCTTTTTTAATGTTAAGATGTTTTTATTCAAAGTGTAAACCAGGGCTGCTGAGATGGCTCAGTGGGTAAAAGCACATGCCACCAGGCTGCTGACCTGATTTCTCTCCCTGGGGCCCACATGGTGGGAGGAAAGAACTGACTCCCACAAATTGTCCTCTGACCTCCACACTTGTGCCTTGGCACAGACAAGCCCTGTCTTCCCCCAAAATAAATGAATAAAATGTAATTTTTAAGAAGTGTCAACCAGAATAAAAACCAAATAGTTTATCAATGAAAATTCAAATACTTACTAATGGATTACGATTACCTTACAGATTGTAATGAGTGCAATGGAGCCTCTAAGACACGTGCACTCTTCAGTTACAATAATGAGCAGAAAGTATGACATTTTGAAGACATGGGTAACCTATCTAATTACAAGCATTATCAACCTAGTAACGTTTAACTGTTGTTAAAGTGAATATTATGCTATACAGCACATATGAAGTAAGGTAGTTTCTTGCTGCTTGGGCACTTACTCTGCCTGCTGCCTGCTAGCAAAGTGCTCTAACCATGAACAACATACCCAACCCCTAGGCAGACATTTACAAAACATCAACTACTTGAGTTTGCATGGGTGTTGTGCATGCTGACACCATTGCCGTAAATTCATATGAAAAGGGTCAGGAGCCTATAAGTCTCTTATTTCCATATGGTCATGCACCTCCACGTAAACTTGATCAGACAAAAACCCAGGATAGAACTTGGGAAATGGGCAGCAGGCCCCAACCTTAGCTGAAGGACTATTAGCAGCCGATTACTGCTGGCTGTGGGAGAGTTGATACTCCTTAAAAGAGAGACTCCACATTGTGGGGAGTCTGGAATGTTGCAGGTCCAGAGCTAAACTGTAGGTTATCTTTAGAGTCCTAAATAGTCATTCCTTGCCCAGCCCTGTGTCTGACCTAACATCCTGTGACAAAACCCTAGTTTCCACTGGGTCCAAGGAGCCTGTAAGTCTCTTATTTCCATATGGTCATGCACCTCCATGTAAAATAGATCAGACAAAAACCCAGGATAGAACTTGGGAAATGGGCAGGAGGCCCCAACCTTAGTTGAAGGACTATTGGCAGGTGATTATTGCTGGGTGTGGAAGAGTTGATACTCTTTAAAAGAGACTCCACATTGTGGAGAGTCTGGAATGCTGCAGGCCCAGAGCCCAGTTGCAGGTTATCTTTAGCATCCTAAATAGTCATTCCTTGCCTAGCCCTGTGTCTGACCTAACATCCTGTGACTAACACATCAAAGCTTTTGGAGTGTATTAACAAAACACTAGTTTCCACCGACCAAGAAACTAAAAAGCATCATCAAGCAGCATGTGAGGGACACAGATGAGATTTATCTGCTCTACTGTAACCTGCTCACCTAATGTTTCACCAATGTATTTGACTTTTGTTGTTGTTTTGAGACAGGTAGCCCTGGCTGGTCTGAACCTCCCTACGTAGACCAGGCTGGCCTCAATGTCACAGAGAGCTACCTGGCACTGCCCCGCCCCCAATTTAGGGAACCATCCATAATACAGTAACTGCAGTTCCATGGTATCCAATGTCTTCTGACCTCCGTGGGCATTGCACGCCATGGGTGCCCATACACACGTTCAGGGAATACACTCATACACATAAAATAAAAATAAGAAACAAAATATTTTTAAAAGTCAAATATAAATAAAAAATCCAATGTGGAATTTCTGGAATTGATATCTTCTTGGAGAGGGAGAGTCAGTTTTCTTTAAGGGTGTGACTCCTGGTAGACTGACCAGGATTCAAGGGATGAACCCTCACCCAAGAGCATCTGGGAACATGGATTAAACTCAATGGACCTTGAACACAGAAAAAAATAACGGAGGACATGAAGTTAGGGGAGTAGTAAGTTGAGTTAAATGGGCAAAGTGGGTCCAAATATGATTAATATATATTGTATGAAAATCTCAGAGAATAAATAAAAATGTTTTTCAAAAACCCAATGGTTTATCACTGCAAATCCAAAACTAGTTCTATATGGATTATAGTTAGCATAATGAAGCCAGTAATTCACTTGCATTTTTAAGTAACATAAAAGTAAAATAATGTAAGTTTTTTGAGACATGGTCTGCCTGTAGCCCCAGCTTCCCTGTGATTCACTTATGTAGAACAGGTTGACCTCCATCTCACAGAGATCTGCCTGCCTCTGCCTCCCAAGTGCTAGGATTAAAGGTATGTACCACCACAGCCAGCAATATTATTGATTTAATGAGGCTTAAATACACCTTGAAGGCAATATGATGAAGAACAGTATGCATGAAGCACAGCAACATTTTCATGCTGGGACTCTCAACTCTGCTCCTTGCATGTGAGCAAGGTGTTCTAACGCTGAGCAACACCCCCACCCCTAAGCAAGAGCTAGTAAAATACCACTACTAAGTTCTAAAATTTAATCCCATTGTCAAGAAATTATGAAAAAGATTCTGATAAATTACTATAAAACCATCCTGAAAACACTAAAATCTTTATCACAATATATAACAAGCAAGAGTTGTATGTTCAAATACTTATAGGGTCAAAGTAGGTAATATCAAGAAGGACAAGAGGGTTCTGTAGCAAGCTGACTGTATGCTGTCTCAGAACAAGCACCATAACATGACATGGCTCAAAGGACACTGGATTCAGTCCTGTGAGGACAACTGCAAATCCAGACTGTTCGAGTCTTGGCAAGTTTAACTGATGATTCAGTTGATGGGAGCAACTAAGTTGTCTCATCATGGGTCGACATTAGTCTTTTCTGTCAGTGTGTTTTCAAATGATTTTGAACAAAGTAAATATTATTTGCATGTGAGATACTTTTTCCTCTCCATCTTTTATAAAACCAATAAATACACATAAAAGAGTCATAAAATGCCTGTGAAGGGTTTTCAGCCATTTGCTATTTCTATTAAAATTTCCCAGCATGTTGATTGGCTGAATTAACTCTATAGGAAATCTACAGCTGAATTCTTAAAATGATTCCCACTGCTGTTTACTGAGTGTACACTGTTTGGATTTCAGGGTGTAATGCTATCAGGCTGAGGACACCACAACCCTATGAATTTAGCAGACATTCTGAGATCGACTACAACCCCAGCTTCAACTAAAGCTGACGATTTGATATTTCCATTGGATTTCTACCTAAGACCTCGGTGATAATAGTCATGAGATACTCAAAAGACTATGACTGTCAGTGAAATGTTTTAATGAAAATGGTGTTACATTTTAAACAGATCCAAATGGAAATTGACACGCATTTAGCTGTCTAACCACAGAAGAAGAGAAAGAAGAAGAGAAGAGAGAAGAGAGCTGATGATTTGCTATTTCCATTGGATTTCTACCTAAGACCTCGGTGATAATAGTCATGAGATACTCAAAAGACTATGACTGTCAGTGAAATGTTTTAATGAAAATGGTGTTACATTTTAAACAGATCCAAATGGAAATTGACACGCATTTAGCTGTCTAACCACAGAAGAAGAGAAAGAAGAAGAGAAGAGAGAAGAGAGCCTAATATCAGGAAGGAGAGATGGAGATGGGGACTAGCTAAGGACACTTCTTCTCTTCCAGAGATGTCTGAAGTGGTTGAGATCTGAGTGTTCACATATTGCTGTGATCTAACCAGTGGTTCATGTCTAGGAGTTGTATGAGAAGCCAGAGTAAATATTTTTCGATAGCTATATCCAGGTCTTATTAGATCTACTGAATCAAGCTGTGCAGAGGAGCACTTGGACTTGGATTTCTCGGATTTAATCAGGACACATTGTTGCACAGTCTATTGGGAACTAGAGTGGTCACAGCATCTCTTCAGTCCCATACCTCACCTGCACATCCTTCTCCCTTCTGCACTTGGGTTCTCACCCAAAGGGGAAACAGTCATACAGAGTCCCTGGCTGACAACACCATATAATGTCTCACAGAACAGAGAGCAGTCACTTCAGATGCACCTTTATTTCACTGCATAAAATTGCAAACTAGAGTATCTTCTTCCCAGAAAAACACTGGAAACTTGAAAGCAGAGTTTAGCCTCTGGAGTAGCTATTTCTGCCAGAAAAGGAAGTCACTGAATTTTTGTTATTCCTTGTGATTTTGCACTTCCTGCCACCTAGTCACTGTCTACCTTATGTCCTCAGAGTCCCTGTGCTATTGCTTCCATGGCATGGTTACAAATCAATAATATTCTTTCTCAAATAATAATTATTGTCCCCCCCAACTGAAAAACAACTACTCGCCACACATAAGCAAAAACAAGTCACTTTTAAAAGTATCACATTTTCTAACCCATTATAAGAAATTATCTATTTTTATATTTTGAATGAATATGCATGATTTACATTTGTATGAATTACCTCCTCGGAGAAAAGTTCACAGATTGTTTTTCGCAGGATGTCATTTGGGTAGATTGCATATCAGAAACAGTATAATAAGTTGCATTCATTGTGTCAAATAACTAAAGACGTGATTATATGAATTCAGCTTCTTTCCAAACAAGAGAGGCTAACAGATAAATCTTGGGAGGCAAGGGTTGACCAAAAAAGGCACAGAAACCTACTTCACAGTAAAAATGTAACTAGGGGCTGGAGAGTTGGCTCAGTGGTTAAGAGCACTGACTGCTCTTGGAGAGGACGTGGGTTCGATTCCCAGTACCTACATAGCAGTTAGCGATCATCTCTTAAGTCCAGTTCCAGGAGAATCTGATGCCCTTTTCTGTCCACTGGGGGCACTGCATGTCATGGGTGCACTTATGTACATTCAGGCAATACACTCATACATATAAAACAAAAATAATAAATATTTTTAGTAGTGTAACTAAATCAGCCAATAATGGAGACAAAATGGGCAAAAATACCAAAACTAGATACATGCTCTGTGAGAAAATATTCAAAGTAAGATAGAATCATTTTTAACATATAATAGTGTTTGTATAATTTAAAAAATCACTCGAAAGTATATTTCTCCAAAGAATCCCTGGTCAATGTAATTTTCTAGTTAGTACATAATTTCTACCCATTCTCTTTTAAAAAATTATTTATTTACATTTTTTTGGATGAGTATTATGCCTGCAAGTGTGTAAGTGTACCCATGATGTGCAATGCCCGCAGAGGTCAGAAGATGGTGTTGGATCCCTGGAACATGAGTTACACAGACAGTTGTTTGTCTCCATGTGGTTACTGGGATTCGAACCTGGCTCTTCTGCAAGAGCAGCCTGTGCTTTTAACCACTGAGCCATCTCTCCAGCCCCACAGGCATTCTCTCATGCAGCTAACACTACTTCAAACTATTTACTACTCACTTGGAACTTATCAAAGTAATAAATAATTCTAAATCGACAAAATGGTTTTTTGTAATCAATTTTTCACACAAAACTATGGTAGAAAGAATACCGCTGCATTTTAAGAATCAAAGCTACAAAACCCAAATTTCACAAAGGAGCATTTTCACCTCATTACTACAACTGCAGTCGTTATCATTTGTTGGAGGCCCAGCAACATCAGGAGCAGGACTTTTGGAGAACCTTTGGAGTGAAAATATAATAATGGGTGAGTTTGGTTATTTTAACAACTCTGGTGAAAATTTAGTCATCTGTATTTTAACTGACATTTCTGCATTTACATAATTAACAGTTGAGCTGTGTTTTCAAGCTTTGGCTAGCTCTGTAAGTTTTAACATCTCAATCTATGAGCATTTATGAAGACTCACTCGTAGCTCCATACAAAAGTGCAACAGCCAGCAGCTGGGGGAGAGAGGGCTCAGTAGATAAAAATGCTTGCTGCACAAAAAGGGGACCTAAGTTTGAATCCTCAGTACCCACATAAAATGTGGCATGCACTTCCTGCTCCAGTGTGGTTGAGTAGCAGAGAAAGGAGAATGTATTTGTTGGCTGCCAATCTAGCTCCAGGTTCAATGAGAAACCATCTCAAGTGAATAATGTGAAGCATGAGAAAATTACCTGGTATCCTCCTCCAGCCTTCATGCAGGCACACAGGAATCTACATCACAGAGAGAGTTGGGGCAGGGGGCACCATATTGGCAAAGACTGAAAATGATTTATCTGCACAAAATGCCTGTCTTAAGGGATAAACTGAAAATACCACGATGGATTTGCTACCTGAACTGAAACAATCTATTACCTAAAAGAAGCCAGAAATCAGCTGTACCTTCTCCAGTGTCTATCTCTTTATGCCCCTCCATTGCCTATACTTGAGTAAAGGCTAACTGCTTTATCTCTGTAAACTGATACAGGAATAGCTGCTACCATAAACCTATCTGCTCTACAGAGATCCCTTTAAGGGTTACAAATTACCTCTTTATCTCTCTGTCTCTCTCTCTCCCCCCCATGTGTGTTTACATGTGCTGTACCTTCTCCAGCGTCTATCTCTTTATGCCCCTCCATTGCCTATATTTGAGTAAAGGCTAACTGGTTTAATCTCTGTAAATTGATAAAGGAACAGCTGATACCATAAACCTATCTGCTCTATGGAGATCCCTTCAAGGGTTACAAATTACCTTTCTCTCTTTTTCCTCTCTCTCTCTCTCTCTCTCTCTCTCCCTCCCTCCCTCTCTCTCTCCTGTGTGTTTACATGTGTTGATAATATCCTGCTGTGTGCATGCATGTGTGTGCGTGTATGATGAGAATAACCTGTGTCCTTCATCCTCAACGTCCATCTACTATGTGTTTTCCTGTAATGGCCTCTGATTTGGACATGGAAAAAAGCAACAAATCTAGGCTGGTTTTCCAGCAAGCCATGGGGATAGCTATATCTCTGCCTCCCCAGTGATAGATTGATAAACATGTGAAAACATGCCTTGGTTTTTACATGGGCGCTGGGGTCAAACTTAGTACCTTTTGCTTACAGAAAATGCAGTTTAATAACTGAGGTATCTTCCCAACACCACACTAATACCTTTTTTTTTTTTCAGAGCAAAGATGCTTCTCATTCAAAATTAGCTGTAAATTTCACAGTTAAATTAATACAGTTATACAATATTGAACTCAGTATAACCCCT
>NW_008333884.1:0-4336 GCF_000622305.1 Nannospalax galili
CTAATTTCCCACTTCAGCCCGTATAAGAATCCCTGTGGAAAAATAAACTTTTGCAGCTTGATCGGAGTTCTTTGTCTTGCTGTCATTCTTCGTGTCTCTTGTCCCATCATTCCAGGTCCCTGGGAGTTCGAGTCTCCGTCTCCTGCCCTGCAGGTCGGGGCAAGTATCCCTCTGATCTCTACATACATGCATGACATGTGCTCACACACATCATACAAATACACAATAATAATAAAATTTAAAAGGGAAGGCAGAACCAGTGCCCTTAACCTCTGAATCATCTTTCAAGCCCCTCAAGACTTTCTTTTTATTTTTATTTTTTGGTCTTTTTGAGACAGGTTTTCCCTGTAGCCCCAGTTGTCCTGGAACTCACTGTGTAGACCAGGCTGGCCTTGAACTCAGATATCTGCAGACTCCTCCTGAGTGCTGGGATTAAAGGTGTGTGCCACCACACCCAGCCCTTTATGTATGAATGTACTCCCTGCATGTGTGTAAGTGCATCTGTGTAGTGCAATGCCCATGGAGGTCAGAAGGCATTGAATTCCCTTGGAACTGGAGTTAATGGATGGTCATTAGCCACCATGTGGGTGCTAGCATTCCAACCCCCATCCTCTGCAAGAGCAGCCAGTACTCTTAACCGCTGAGCCATCTCTCCAGCCCCATCCCTCAAGGCTTTTTTTTTTGGCCTTTTTTGAAACAAGGTTTCCCTGTTGCCCAGCTGGCCTGGCCCTGTTGCCCAGCTGGCCTGGAACTCATTATGTAGACCAGGCTGGCCTTGAACTCACAGAGATTCTCCTGCCTCTGCCTCCCAAGTGCTGGGACTACAGGCGTGTGCCACCATGCCCAGCTATCCCTCAAGGCTTTTTTTAAAAGAAAAGAAGAAAGGAAGAAAAGATTCAAAAAAGTTTTCTCAAGTCTGGAGAGATGGCTCAGTGGTTAAGAGCACTGACTGCTCTTGCAGAGGACCTGGGTTCAATTCCCAGCACCCACATGGCAGCTCCAAACCGTCCTTAACTCCAGTTCCAGGGGAATCCGAAGCCCTCTTCTGACCTCCTCGGCATTGCATGACATGGGAACATTCACATATATGCAAGGCAATACACTCATACACATAAAAATAAGTAAGTAAATAATAAATAAAATATTTTAAAAAGTTTTCTCAAAGGAGAAAATTGGGAGTAAACACCAAGTAGGAGGAAATATGAAGGGTTAGTTAGAAGAGTGAGGCCAGAGGAAAGGGCCCTCCAGTCTAGCCATTCAGCTTGGCCTGGTCACACAGGCCTGAAATCCCAGTACTTGGGAGGTAGGATCAGGAATTCAAGGTCAGCTTGGCTGCATAGTAATTCAAGGTCAGGCTGGGCTACATACATAAGAGTATGCCTCTGGGGCTGGAGAGATGATGGCTCAGCGGTTAAGAGCACTGACTGCTCTTGCAGAGGACCCAGGTTCAATTCCCAGCACTCACATGGCGGCTATAAACCGTCCTTAACTCCAGGGGAATCCGAAGCCCTTTTCTGACCTCAGTGGCACTGCACGACGAGGGTGCACTCACATACATGCAGGCAATACACTCATACACATAAAATGGAAATAACAAAATATTTTAAAAAAAGAGCATGCCTCAAAGAGGTGTGGGAGGAGGAAAGGAGGCAGGGAGGGAGGCCGGAATGAAGGAAGATAAAAGTAAGACTGAAAAGGTATTTATGGGGTCTGGAGAGATGGCAAAAGACCCAGGTTTGAATCCCAGCGCCCACATGGCAGCTAACAACTGTCCGTAACTCCAGTTCCAGGGGATCCGACAGCCTCTCCTGTCCTTCTCAGGCATTGCACAATACGGGTGTACTTACCCACATGCAGGCAATACACCCATACACATAAAATATTAAAAAAAAAAAAAAGGTATCTATGGGCTGGAGAATTGGCTCAATGTTTAAGAGCACTGGCTGCTCTTGCAGAGGACTTGGATTTGATTCTCAGCACCGACATTAGCAGCTAACAACCTTCAATAACTCCAGTTCCAAGGGATCTGACACCCTCTTCTGACCTCTATGGGCATTTAAAGACATGGGTACACTACATACATACAGGCAAGACAAACAATAAAATACATTTTTTAAAAAATGGTATCTATTCAGATTTTAACTGGTAGAGGATCTAGTTAGTCCTCCAAAACTTGGTCTCTGAGGTGTCACACTGACTGAGTCCTGCTTTAGGGGCCAGAGCCCCTACAGGGGAGGGCCTCCAGTGCCAAAATCACCCCACAAAGCCCTACTCATTCTACATCTGTCATCCCCAGTGAAGGACTCCAGCCCCACAATGATAATAAGAAAGCAATTTTAATGCATAAGGCACAGTATAAGGCTGAAATAATTAGGCATCCTCAAATGAAAAGGGCCCAGCAGGGTGAGCAAAAACTGCAGAAACACTGCTCCCCACCCCCATTGCTGGGCACCCCAGAGAGCCCCAGAAGAGTACGGGGTCATCCAGTCTTTGGCCTGGTGCCTGGGAGCAGGAAGTGACTAGCATGGTCCCAGTTACCCCTCCAGGGGTCAACTGCCATCATGGGCAGCTCTTTGGTCTGGAAAAAGAGTCAGTGCAAATGTCCAGGGGTTGAGTTCTGGAATAGTCAAGATGGAACAGTGTCCCAGGAACAGGCAGTTTCTTGTCAGTCCTCTCTCAGGGACAACATGTGGCCTTTTTCTTGCTAGCAGTTAAGTAGAGGTTTTTGTCATCACTGTTGATACCTGAAGGGTGGGAAATATATAAAGCAGCAGTTGGAGGTTCATTAGTTCCCTTTGCTATCTGCCTGCCCTAAACCGGGTGGGTACTTACGGACAACATCTCCAATGTGACGAGCCCCAGATTTCTCCAGCTCAGCCAGTACATTGGCCTCAAAGGTCAGTGCTGCCACACGGAAGAAGAATTCCCGGACATTCTCACCTGACATAGGGAGCAGAAATAGGTGTTCAGGAGTAGCATCAGGTTGAGACACAGCTAGAGATGTAAGAGTCAGAGGGGAGGCTGGCAGGCACAGCAGAAGGCTGGGGCCCCCCAACTCACCAGTAAGGGATGACACGGCCCAATACTCAGCCTTAATCTCTTGGGCCACCTTGAGGGCATCTTTCTCCATTAAGGCATACTGAGCAGGAGTCTGTGGGAAGATCAGAATCAGATTGGGGGTGGGTCCCCTCACTAAGTTGGGAAACTCCCCCACTGGCACACTCACACTCAGGTCCTTCTTGGAACCCACAAGGAAGAGAAGCACGTTGGAAGGGTCATTCTCCTTGAGTGCATCAGCAAGCCACTGCCTGTCACAGATGGTGGATAGTGGTGAGGAATGAGTGAACCTGACATTCTGGTGCCCAGTTACCAGCTCTGGTCTGAGACATATCCGTTCTTTTCCTACACCAACCCCATGTCACAGGATTGAATACAGGATCATCTGCATTGTTAAGCAAGTGCTCTACCACTACATACACTCTTCTCAGATCACCTTTTCTGAACCCTCCCCAGAACTTCTTCCCATTGAGTTATGGCCTCCTTACATACTTGGTATGTTCCAGGGACACCACATCATTCAGGTTGAAGACAATGATGATAGCTGGAAGAGCAGCAGAAACAGCCTCAAGTTGATAGACACCCTTGGCTTATTTTTCCTATCCCCCAGCTCTACAAGAGAAGCTTGGTATGCTTCTTAGACTGTCTGCCCCACAGGGTCCAGCCTTTACCTTGAGCTCCTCGGTAGTAGGTGGAGGCGATGCATTTGAATCTCTCCTGCCCAGCAGTGTCCCAACTGGGAGGAAGGAGAGCAGAGTCTAGGTAAGTGGGGGGGTGAGGGACAGATAGAGTATGGGTGCAGCAATAAGGCTATCTGGAAAGGGTGGAAGAAACACTCACAGTTGGAGACTGAAGGGGACCCCGAACACTTCAAATCGTTCCATCTCAAAGTCCACTCCGATGGTGGCCTTGTAATTCTTATCAAAGGTGTCTTTGCAGAACCTGAGGAGGTGCCAGGTGCTCTGGCCTGTAGCCCAGCCCACCTGGCTAAGCCTGATCCCACCATGTCCTCACCTAGTCAAGCACCAGCACCCTTTCCTTACCTATTAATGAGGCAGGTCTTCCCCACAGACAGGTCCCCTACCACAATGACCTTGGATATCTTAAATCTGCTGAACAGAAGAGTGGGTGGACGGATAAACAGAGGGAGTGAAACCAGCTTTGCACTGCAGGGGATTCTAAGGCTCTTACTGGGTCCAGAAGGGTAGCTGCACCCCAGAAAGGTAGGTTATCATAGCAGGCCTCCCACACTTGCTTCCCCCCCCCCCGCCCCCGCGCG